>NW_028188946.1:190000-316326 GCF_054131305.1 Coturnix japonica
GTTTTTCTTGGTTTTCTTCCGTTCTAACCTGGGTTTTCTTGGGTTTTTTTTGGCTCTAACCCTGTTTTTCTTGGTTTTCTTCCGTTCTAACCCTGCTTTTCTTGGTTTTCTTTGGCTCTAACCCTGTTTTTCTTGGTTTTCTTCCGTTCTAACGCGGCTTTTCTTGGTTTTCTTCTGCTCTAACCCTGTTTTTCTTGGTTTTCTTCCGTTCTAACCCGGCTTTTCTTGATTTTCTTCCTCTCTAACTCTGTTTTTCTTGGTTTTCTTTCGTTCTAACCCGGCTTTTCTTTGTTTTTCTTCCGCTCTAACCCTGTTTTTCTTGGTTTTTTTCGGCTCTAACCCGGTTTTTCTTGTTTTTTTTCTGCTCTAACCCTGTTTTCTTGGTTTTCTTCCGCTCTAACCCTGCTTTTATTGGTTTTCTTCCGCTCTAACCCTGTTTTTGTTGGTTTTCTTCCGCTCTAACCCTGTTTTTCTTGGTTTTCTTCCGTTCTAACCCTGTTTTTCTTGTTTTTTTTCGGCTCTAACCCTGTTTTTCTTGGTTTTCTTCCGCTCTAACCCTGCTTTTATTGGTTTTCTTCCGCTCTAACCCTGTTTTTGTTGGTTTTCTTCCGTTCTAACCCGGCTTTTCTTGGTTTTCTTCCGTTCTAACCCTGTTTTTCTTGGTTTTTTTTGGCTCTAACCCTGTTTTTCTTGTTTTTTTTCGGCTCTAACCCTGTTTTCCTTGGTTTTCTTCCGCTCTAACCCAGCATTTCTTGGTTTTTTTCGGCTCTAACCCTTTTTTTCTTGTTTTTTTTTGGCTCTAACCCTGCTTTTCTTGGTTTTCTTCCGCTCTAACCCAGCTTTTCTTGGTTTTTTTCGGCTCTAACCCTTTTTTTCTTGTTTTTTTTGCGGCTCTAACCCTGCTTTTCTTGGTTTTCTTCCGCTCTAACCATGTTTTTCTTGGTTTTTTTCGGCTCTAACCCCGTTTTTCTTGGTTTTCTTCCGTTCTAACCCAGCTTTTCTTGGTTTTCTTCGGCTCTAACCCTGTTTATCTTGGTTTTATTCCGCTCTAACCCTGTTTTTCTTGGTTTTTTTCGGCTCTAATCCTTTTTTTCTTGGTTTTCTTACGTACGAATCCTGTTTTTCTTGGTTTTCTTCCGCTCTAACCCTGTTTTTCTTGGTTTTTTTCGGCTCTAACCCTGTTTTTCTTGTTTTTTTTCGGCTCTAACCCTGTTTTCCTTGGTTTTCTTCCGCTCTAACCCGGCTTTTCTTGGTTTTTTTCGGCTCTAACCCTGTTTTTCTTGGTTTTCTTCCGCTCTTACCCTGTTTTTCTTGGTTTCCTTCCGTTCTAACCCTGTTTTTCTTGGTTTTCTTCGGATCTAACCCCGTTTTTCTTGGTTTACTTCCGTTCTAACCCGGGTTTTCTTGGTTTTTTTTGGCTCTAACCCTGTTTTTCTTGGTTTTCTTCCGTTCTAACGCGGCTTTTCTTGGTTTTCTTCTGCTCTAACCCTGTTTTTCTTGGTTTTCTTCCGTTCTAACCCGGCTTTTCTTGATTTTCTTCCTCTCTAACTCTGTTTTTCTTTGTTTTCTTTCGTTCTAACCCGGCTTTTCTTAGTTGTTTTCGTCTCTAACCTTGTTTTTCTTGGTTTTTTTTGGCTCTAACCCTGTTTTTCTTGGTTTTTTTCTGCTCTAACCCTGTTTTTCTTGGTTTTCTTCCGCTCTAACCCTGCTTTTATTGGTTTTCTTCCGCTCTAACCCTGTTTTTGTTGGTTTTCTTCCGCTCTAACCCTGTTTTTCTTGGTTTTCTTCCGCTCTAACCCTGTTTTTCTTGGTTTTTTTCGGCTCTAACCCTGTTTTTCTTGGTTTTCTTCCGCTCTAACCCTGCTTTTATTGGTTTTCTTCCGCTCTAACCCTGTTTTTGTTGGTTTTCTTCCGTTCTAACCCGGCTTTTCTTGGTTTTCTTCCGTTCTAACCCTGTTTTTCTTGGTTTTTTTCAGCTCTAACCCTATTTTTCTTGTTTTTTTCCGGCTCTAACCCTGTTTTCCTTGGTTTTCTTCCGCTCTAACCCAGCTGTTCTTGGTTTTTTTCGGCTCTAACCCATTTTTTCTTGTTTTTTTTCGTCTCTAACCCTGCTTTTCTTGGTTTTCTTCCGCTCTAACCCAGCTTTTCTTGGTTTTTTTCAGCTCTAACCCTTTTTTTCTTGTTTTTTTTCGGCTCTAACCCTGCTTTTCTTGGTTTTCTTCCGCTCTAACCATGTTTTTCTTGGTTTTCTTCGGCTCTAACCCTTTTTTCTTGGTTTTCTTCCGTTCTAACCCGGCTTTTCTTGGTTTTCTTCGGCTCTAACCCTGTTTATCTTGGTTTTATTCCGCTCTAACCCTGTTTTTCTTGGTTTTTTTCGGCTCTAACCCTTTTTTTCTTGGTTTTCTTACGTACGAATCCAGTTTTTCTTGGTTTTCTTCCGCTCTAACCCTGTTTTTCTTGTTTTTTTTCGGCTCTAACCCTGTTTTTCTTGGTTTTTTTCGGCTCTAACCCTCTTTTTCTTGGTTTTTTTCGGCTCTAACCCCGTTTTTTTTGGTTTTCTTCCTGTCTAACCAAGTTTTTTCATGGTTTTTTTCGGCTCTAACCCTGTTTTTCTTGAATTTCTTCCGCTCTAACTCTGTTTTTCTTGGTTTTTTTCGGCTCTAACCCTGTTTTTCTTGGTTTTCTTCCGTTCTAACCCGGCTTTTATTTGTTTTTCTTCCGCTCTAACCCTGTTTTTCTTGGTTTTCTTCGGCTCTAACCCTGTTTTTCTTGGTTTTCTTCCGTTCTAACCCGGCTTTTCTTGGTTTTTTTCGGCTCTAACCCTGTTTTTCTTGGTTTTCTTTTGTTCTAGCCCTGTTTTTCTGTTTTTTTTCGGCTCTAACCCGGCTTTTCTTGGTTTTCTTCTGCTGTAACCCTGCTTTTCTTGGTTTTCTTCCGCTCTAACCCGTTTTTTCTTGGTTTTCTTCTGCTCTAACCCTGTTTTTCGTGGTTTTTTTAGGCTCTAACCCTGTTTTTCTTGGTTTATTCCGGCTCTAACCCTGTTTTTCTTGGTTTTTTTCTCTCTAACCCTTCTTTTCTTTGTTTTCTTCCGTTCTAACCCTGTTTTTCTTGGTTTCTTTCGGCTCTAACCCTGTTTTTCTTGGTTTTCTTCTGTTTTAACCCGGCTTTTCTTGGTTTTCTTCGGCTCTAACCCTGTTTTTCTTGTTTTTTTTCCACACTAACCCGGCTTTTCTTGGTTTTCTTCTGCTCTAACCCTGTTTTTCTTGGTTTTCTTCCGTTCTAACCCGGCTTTTCTTGATTTTTTTCCGCTCTAACCTTGTTTTTCTTGGTTTTCTTCCGTTCTAACCCGGCTTTTCATAGTTCTTTTCGTCTCTAACCTTGTTTTTCTTGTTTTTTTTCGGATCTAACCCTGTTTTTCTTGGTTTTTTTCGGCTCTAACCCTGTTTTTCTTGGTTTTCTTCCGCTCTAACCCTACTTTTATTGGTTTTCTTCCGCTCTAACCCTGTTTTTCTTAGTTTTTTTCGTCTCTAAACCAGCTTTTCTTGATTTTTTTCGGCTCTAACCCTGTTTTTCTTGGTTTTCTTCCGCTCTAACCCTGTTTTTCTTGGGTTTTTTTCGGCTATAACCTTGTTTTTCTTGGTTTTAATGGTCAGGGTTAGGGTTAGGGTTAGGGCTAGGGTTAGGGTTAGGGTTAGGGTTAGGGCTAGAGTAGGGTTAGGGTTAGGGTTAGGGTTAGGGCTAGGGTTAGGGTTAGGGTTAGGGTTAGGGTTAGGGTTAGGGTTAGGTTTAGGGTTAGGGCTAGGGTTAGGGTTAGGATTAGGGTAGGGTTAGGGGTAGGGTTAGGGTTAGAGTTAGGGTTAGGGTTAGGGTTAGGGTTAGGGTTAGGGTTAGGGTTAGGGTTAAGGTTAGGGTTAGGGTTAGGGTTAGGTTTAGGGTTAGGGTTAGGGTTAGGGTTAGGGTTAGGGTTAGGGTTTTTTTTCTTGGTTTTTTTTGGCTCTAACCCTGTTTTTCTTGGATTTCTTCCCCTCTAACCCTGTTTTTCTTGGTTTTCTTCCGCTCTAAACCGGCTTTTCTTGGTTTTTTTCGGCTCTAACCCTGTTTTTCTTGTTTTTTTTTGGCTCTAACCCTGTTTTTCTTGGTTTTCTTTTGCTCTAACCCTGTTTATCTTGGTTTCCTTCCGTTCTAACCCTGTTTTTCTTGGTTTTCTTCGGATCTAACCCCGTTTTTCTTGGTTTACTTCCGTTCTAATTCGGGTTTTCTTGTTTTTTTTTGGCTCTAACCCTGTTTTTCTTGGTTTTCTTCCGTTCTAACCCGGCTTTTCTTGGTTTTTTTCGGCTCTAATACTGTTTTTCTTGGTTTTCTTCCGTTCTAACCCGGCTTTTCTTGGTTTTCTTCTGCTCTAACCCTGTTTTTCTTGGTTTTCTTCTGTTCTAACCCGGCTTTTCTTGATATTCTTCCTCTCTAACCCTGTTTTTCTTGGTTTTCTTTCGTTCTATTCCGGCTTTTCTTAGTTGTTTTTGTCTCTAATCATGTTTTTCTTGGATTTTTCGGCTCTAACCCTGTTTTTCTTTGTTTTTTTCGACTCTAACCCTGTTTTTCTTGGTTTTCTTCCGCTCTAACCCTGCTTTTATTGGTTTTCTTCCGCTCTAACCCTGCTTTTGTTGGTTTTCTTCCGCTCTAACCCGGCTTTTCTTGGTTTTCTTACGTTCTAACCCTGTTTTCTTGGTTTTCTTCTGATCTAACCCTGTTTTTCTTGGTTTTCTTCCGCTCTAACCCTGCTTTTATTGGTTTTCTTCCGCTCTAACCCTGTTTTTGTTGGTTTTCTTCCGTTCTAACCCGGCTTTTCTTGGTTTTCTTCCGTTCTAACCCTGTTTTTCTTGGTTTTTTTCGGTTCTAATTCTGTTTTTCTTGTTTTTTTTCGGCTCGAACCCTGTTTTTCTTGGTTTTTTTCGGCTCTAACCCTCTTTTTCCGAAAAAAACCAAGAAAAACAGGGTTAGAGCGGAAGAAAACCAAGAAAAGCCGAGTAAGAACGGAAGAAAACCAAGAAAAACAGGGTTAGATCAGAAGAAAACCAAGAAAAGCAGGGTTAGAGCGGAAGAAAACCAAGAAAAGCAGGGTTAGAGCGGAAGAAATCCAAGAAAAGTAGGGTTAGAACGAAAGAAAACCAAGAAAAGCAGGGTTAGAGCGGAAGAAAACCAAGAAAAGCAGGCTTAAAGCCGAAAAAAACCAAGAAAAACAGGGTTAGAACAGAAGCAAACCAAGAAAAGCAGGGTTAGAACGGAAGAAAACCAAGAAAAACAGGGTTAGAGCCGAAAAAAACCAAGAAAAACAGGGTTAGAGCAGAAGAAAACCAAGAAAAACAGGGTTAGAGCTGAAAATAACCAAGAAAAACAGGGTTAGAGCAGAAGAAAACAAAGAAAAGCCGGGTTAGAACAGAAGAAAACCAGGAAAAGCAGGCTTAAAGCCGAAAAAAACCAAGAAAAACAGGGTTAGAGCAGAAGAAAACAAAGAAAAGCCGGGTTAGAATGGAAGAAAACCAGGAGAAGCCGGTTTAGAACGGGAGAAAACCAAGAAAAACAGGGTTAGAGCCAAAGAAAACCAAGAAAAGCAGGGTTAGAGCGGAAGAAAACCAAGAAAAGCCGGGTAAGAACGGAAGAAAACCAAGAAAAGCAGGGTTAGAGCGGAAGAAAACCAAGAAAAGCAGGGTTAGAACCGAAGAAAACCAAGAGAAACTGGATTAGAGCGGAAGAAAACCAAGAAAAGCAGGGTTAGAGCGGAAGAAAACCAATAAAAGCAGGGTTAGAGCCGAAGAAAACCAAGAAAAGCAGGGTTGGAGCGGAAGAAAACCAAGAAAAGCTGGGTTAGAACGGAAGAAAACCAAGAAAAGCAGGGTTAGAACGGAAGAAAACCAAGAAAAACCGGGTTAGAGCGGAAGAAAACCAGGAAAAGAAGGCTTAAAGCCGAAAAGAACCAAGAAAAACAGGGTTAGAGCAGAAGAAAACCAAGAAAAGCCAGGTAAGAACGGAAGAAAACCAAGAAAAAAAATGTTAGAGCAGAAGAAAACCAAGAAAAGCAGGGTTAGAGCGGAAGAAAACCAAGAAAAGCAGGGTTAGAGCGGAAGAAAACCAAGAAAAACAGGGTTAGAGCGGAAGAAAACCAAGAAAAACCAGGTTGGAGCGAAAGAAAACCAAGAAAAGCACGCTTAAAGCCGAAAAAAACCAAGAAAAACAGAGTTAGAACAGAAGAAAACCAAGAAAAGCCGGGTTAGAACGGAAGAAAACCAGGAAAAGCCGGGTTTGAACGGAAGAAAACCAAGAAAAACAGGGTTAGAGCCGAAAAAAACCAAGAAAAACAGGGTTAGAGCAGAAGAAAACCAAGAAAAGCCGGGTTAGAACGGAAGAAAACCAGGAAAAGCCGGGTTAGAACGGAAGAAAACCAAGAAAAACAGGGTTAGAGCCGAAAAAAAACAAGTAAACAGTGTTAGAGCAGAAGAAAACCAAGAAAAGCCGGGTTAGAACGGAAGAAAACCAAGAAAAGCAGGGTTAGAGCCGGAAAAAACCAAGAAAAGCAGGGTTAGAGCGGAAGAAAACCAAGAAAAGCAGGGTTAGAGCGGAAGAAAACCAAGAAAAGCAGGGTTAGAACGGAAGAAAACCAAGAAAAACAGGGTTAGAGCAGAAGAAAACCAAGAAACACAGGGTTAGAGCCGAAAAAAACCAACAAAAACAGGGTTATAGCGGAAGAAAACCAAGAAAAACAGGGTAAGAACGGAAGAAAACCAAGAAAAGCCGGGTTAGAACGGAAGAAAACCAAGAAAAACAGGGTTAGAGCCGAAAGAAAACAAGAAAAACAGGGTTAGAGCAGAAGAAAACCAAGAAAAGCCGGGTAGAAACGGAAGAATACCAAGAAAAACAGGGTTAGAGCCGAAAAAAACCAAGAAAAACAGGGTTAGAGCTGAAGAAAACCAAGAAAAGCAGGGTTAGAGCGGAAGAAAACCAATAAAAGCAGGGTTAGAACGGAAGAAAACCAAGAAAAGCAGGGTTAGAACGGAAGAAAACCAAGAAAAACAGGGTTAGAGCCGAAAAAAACCAAGAAAAACAGGATTAGAGCAGAAGAAAACCAAGAAAAGCCGGATTAGAACGAAAGAAAACCAAGAAAAACAGGGTTAGAGGCGAAAAAAACCAAGAAAAACAGGTTTAGAGCAGAAGAAAACCAAGAAAAGCCGAGTTAGAACGGAAGAAAACCAGGAAAAGCCGGGTTAGAACGGAAGAAAACCAAGAAAAACAGGGTTAGAGCCGAAAAAAAAACAAGAAAAACAGGGTTAGAGCAGAAGAAATCCAAGAAAAGTAGGGTTAGAACGAAAGAAAACCAAGAAAAGCAGGGTTAGAGCGGAAGAAAACCAAGAAAAGCAGGCTTAAAGCCGAAAAAAACCAAGAAAAACAGGGTTAGAACAGAAGCAAACCAAGAAAAGCAGGGTTAGAACGGAAGAAAACTAAGAAAAACAGGGTTAGAGCCGAAAAAAACCAAGAAAAACAGGGTTAGAGCAGAAGAAAACCAAGAAAAACAGGGTTAGAGCTGAAAATAACCAAGAAAAACAGGGTTAGAGCAGAAGAAAACAAAGAAAAGCCGGGTTAGAACAGAAGAAAACCAGGAAAAGCAGGCTTAAAGCCGAAAAAAACCAAGAAAAACAGGGTTAGAGCAGAAGAAAACAAAGAAAAGCCGGGTTAGAATGGAAGAAAACCAGGAGAAGCCGGTTTAGAACGGGAGAAAACCAAGAAAAACAGGGTTAGAGCCAAAGAAAACCAAGAAAAGCAGGGTTAGAGCGGAAGAAAACCAAGAAAAGCCGGGTAAGAACGGAAGAAAACCAAGAAAAGCAGGGTTAGAGCGGAAGAAAACCAAGAAAAGCAGGGTTAGAACCGAAGAAAACCAAGAGAAACTGGATTAGAGCGGAAGAAAACCAAGAAAAGCAGGGTTAGAGCGGAAGAAAACCAATAAAAGCAGGGTTAGAGCCGAAGAAAACCAAGAAAAGCAGGGTTGGAGCGGAAGAAAACCAAGAAAAGCTGGGTTAGAACGGAAGAAAACCAAGAAAAGCAGGGTTAGAACGGAAGAAAACCAAGAAAAACCGGGTTAGAGCGGAAGAAAACCAGGAAAAGAAGGCTTAAAGCCGAAAAGAACCAAGAAAAACAGGGTTAGAGCAGAAGAAAACCAAGAAAAGCCAGGTAAGAACGGAAGAAAACCAAGAAAAAAAATGTTAGAGCAGAAGAAAACCAAGAAAAGCAGGGTTAGAGCGGAAGAAAACCAAGAAAAGCAGGGTTAGAGCGGAAGAAAACCAAGAAAAACAGGGTTAGAGCGGAAGAAAACCAAGAAAAACCAGGTTGGAGCGAAAGAAAACCAAGAAAAGCACGCTTAAAGCCGAAAAAAACCAAGAAAAACAGAGTTAGAACAGAAGAAAACCAAGAAAAGCCGGGTTAGAACGGAAGAAAACCAGGAAAAGCCGGGTTTGAACGGAAGAAAACCAAGAAAAACAGGGTTAGAGCCGAAAAAAACCAAGAAAAACAGGGTTAGAGCAGAAGAAAACCAAGAAAAGCCGGGTTAGAACGGAAGAAAACCAGGAAAAGCCGGGTTAGAACGGAAGAAAACCAAGAAAAACAGGGTTAGAGCCGAAAAAAAACAAGTAAACAGTGTTAGAGCAGAAGAAAACCAAGAAAAGCCGGGTTAGAACGGAAGAAAACCAAGAAAAGCAGGGTTAGAGCCGGAAAAAACCAAGAAAAGCAGGGTTAGAGCGGAAGAAAACCAAGAAAAGCAGGGTTAGAGCGGAAGAAAACCAAGAAAAGCCGGGTTAGAACGGAAGAAAACCAAGAAAAACAGGGTTAGAGCAGAAGAAAACCAAGAAACACAGGGTTAGAGCCGAAAAAAACCAACAAAAACAGGGTTATAGCGGAAGAAAACCAAGAAAAACAGGGTAAGAACGGAAGAAAACCAAGAAAAGCCGGGTTAGAACGGAAGAAAACCAAGAAAAACAGGGTTAGAGCCGAAAGAAAACAAGAAAAACAGGGTTAGAGCAGAAGAAAACCAAGAAAAGCCGGGTAAGAACGGAAGAATACCAAGAAAAACAGGGTTAGAGCCGAAAAAAACCAAGAAAAACAGGGTTAGAGCTGAAGAAAACCAAGAAAAGCAGGGTTAGAGCGGAAGAAAACCAATAAAAGCAGGGTTAGAACGGAAGAAAACCAAGAAAAGCAGGGTTAGAACGGAAGAAAACCAAGAAAAACAGGGTTAGAGCCGAAAAAAACCAAGAAAAACAGGATTAGAGCAGAAGAAAACCAAGAAAAGCCGGATTAGAACGAAAGAAAACCAAGAAAAACAGGGTTAGAGGCGAAAAAAACCAAGAAAAACAGGTTTAGAGCAGAAGAAAACCAAGAAAAGCCGAGTTAGAACGGAAGAAAACCAGGAAAAGCCGGGTTAGAACGGAAGAAAACCAAGAAAAACAGGGTTAGAGCCGAAAAAAAAACAAGAAAAACAGGGTTAGAGCAGAAGAAAACCAAGAAAAGCAGGGTTAGAGCCGAAAAAAAACAAGAAAAACAGGGTTAGAGCCGAAGAAACCAAGAAAAGCAGGGTTAGAGCGGAAGAAAACCAAGAAAAGCAGGGTTAGAACGGAAGAAAACCAAGAAAAACAGGGTTAGAGCCGAAAAAAACCAAGAAAAACAGGGTTAGAGCCGAAAAAAACCAACAAAAACAGGGTTAGAGCGGAAGAAAACCAAGAAAAGCCGGGTAAGAACGGAAGAAAACCAAGAAAAGCCGGGTTAGAACGGAAGAAAACCAAGAAAAGCAGGGTTAGAGCCGAAAGAAAACAAGAAAAACAGTGTTAGAGCAGAAGAAAACCAAGAAAAGCCGGGTTAGAACGGAAGAATACCAAGAAAAACAGGGTTATAGCCGAAAAAAACCAAGAAAAACAGGGTTAGAGCCGAAGAAAACCAAGAAAAGCAGGGTTAGAGCGGAAGAAAACCAAGAAAAGCAGGGTTAGAACGGAAGAAAACCAAGAAAAGCCGGGTTAGAACGGAAGAAAACCAAGAAAAACAGGGTTAGAGCCTAAAAAAAAACAAGAAAAACAGCATTAGAGCAGAAGAAAACCAAGAAAAACATGGTTAGAGCGGAAGAAAACCAAGAAAAGCCGGCTTAGAACGGAAGAAAACCAGGAAATGCAGGGTTAGAGCAGAAGAAAACCAAGAAAAACAGGGTTAGAGCGGAAGAAAACCAAGAGAAACAGGGTTAGAGCCGAAAAAAAACAAGAAAAACAGGGTTAGAGCGGAAGAAAACCAAGAAAAGCCGGGTAAGAACGGAAGAAAACCAAGAAAAACAGGGTTAGATCAGAAGAAAACCAAGAAAAGCAGGGTTAGAGCGGAAGAAAACCAAGAAAAGCAGGCTTAGAGCCGAAAAAAACAAAGAAAAACAGGGTTAGAACAGAAGAAAACCAAGAAAAGCCGGGTTAGAACGGAAGAAAACCAGGAAAAGCCGGGTTAGAACGGAAGAAAACCAAGAAAAGCAGAGTTAGAACATAAGAAAACCAAGAAAAACAGGGTTAGAGTTGAAAAAAACCAAGAAAAACAGGGTTAGAGCAGAAGAAAACCAAGAAAAACAGGGTTAGAGCTGAAAATAACCAAGAAAAACAGGGTTAGAGCAGAAGAAAACCAAGAAAAGCCGGGTTAGAACGGAAGAAAACCAGGAAAAGCCGGGTTAGAACGGGAGAAAACCAAGAAAAACAGGGTTAGAGGCAAAGAAAACCAAGAATAGCCGGGTTAGAGCGGAAGAAAACCAGGAAAAGCAGGGTTAGAGCGGAAGAAAACCAAGAAAAGCCGGGTTAGAGCGGAAGAAAACCAAGAAAAGCAGGGTTAGAACCGAAGAAAACCAAGAAAAACAGGTTTAGAGCGGAAGAAAACCAAGAAAAGCAGGGTTAGAGCGGAAGAAAACCAAGAAAAGCAGGGTTAGAGCCGAAGAAAACCAAGAAAAGCAGGGTTGGAGTGGAAGAAAACCAAGAAAAGCTGGGTTAGAACAGAAGAAAACCAAGAAAAGCAGGGTTAGAACGGAAGAAAACCAAGAAAAGCAGGGTTAGAGCGGAAGAAAACCAGGAAAAGGAGGCTTAAAGCCGAAAAGAACCAAGAAAAACAGGGTTAGAGCAGAAGAAAACCAAGAAAAGCCGGGTAAGAACTTAAGAAAACCAAGAAAAAAAATGTTAGAGCAGAAGAAAACCAAGAATAGCCGGGTTAGAGCGGAAGAAAACCAAGAAAAGCCGGGTTAGAGCGAAAGAAAACCAAGAAAAGCAGGCTTAAAGCCGAAAAAAACAAGAAAAACCGGGTTAGAACAGAAGAAAACCAAGAAAAGCCGGGTTAGAATGGAAGAAAACCAGGAAAAGCCGGGTTAGAACGGAAGAAAACCAAGAAAAACAGGGTTAGAGCTGAAAAAAAACAAGAAAAACAGGGTTAGAACAGAAGAAAACTAAGAAAAGCCGGGTTAGAACGGAAGAAAACCAGGAAAAGCCGGGTTAGAACGGAAGAAAACCAAGAAAAGCCGGGTAAGAACGGAAGAAAACCAAGAAAAACAGGTTTAGAACATAAGAAAACCAAGAAAAGCCGGGTTAGAACGGAAGAAAACCAAGAAAAGCCGGGTTAGAGCGGAAGAAAACCAGGAAAAGCAGGCTTAAAGCCGAAAAAAAACAAGAAAAACGGTGTTAGAACAGAAGAAAACCAAGAAAAGCCGGGTTGGAACGGAAGAAAACCAAGAAAAGCCGGGTTAGAACGGAAGAAAATCAAGAAAAACAGGGTTAGAGCCGAAAAAAACCAAGAAAAACAGGGTTAGAGCGGAAGAAAACCAAGAAAAACAGGGTTGGAGCGAAAGAAAACCAAGAAAAGCAGGCTTAAAGCCGAAAAAAACCAAGAAAAACAGAGTTAGAACAGAAGAAAACCAAGAAAAGCCGGGTTAGAACGGAAGAAAACCAGGAAAAGCCGCGTTAGAACGGAAGAAAACCAAGAAAAGCAGGGTTAGAGCCGAAAAAAACCAAGAAAAGCAGGGTTAGAGCGGAAGAAAACCAAGAAAAGCAGGGTTAGAGCGGAAGAAAACCAAGAAAAGCCGGGTTAGAACGGAAGAAAACCAAGAAAAACAGGGTTAGAGCGGAAGAAAACCAAGAAACACAGGGTTAGAGCCGAAAAAAACCAACAAAAACAGGGTTAGAGCGGAAGAAAACCAAGAAAAGCCGGGTAAGAACGGAAGAAAACCAAGAAAAGCCGGGTTAGAACGGAAGAAAACCAAGAAAAACAGGGTTAGAGCCGAAATAAAACAAGAAAAAAAGGGTTAGAGCAGAAGAAAACCAAGTAAAGCCGGGTTAGAACGGAAGAATACCAAGAAAAACAGGGTTAGAGCCGAAAAAAACCAAGAAAAACAGGGTTAGAGCCGAAGAAAACCAAGAAAAGCAGGGTTAGAACGGAAGGAAACCAAGAAAAACAGGGTTAGAGCGGAAGAAAACCAAGAAAAACAGGGTTAGAGCGGAAGAAAACCAAGAAAAGCAGGCTTAAAGCCGAAAAAAACCAAGAAAAACAGGGTTAGAGCAGAAGAAAACCAAGAAAAGCCGGGATAGAACGGAAGAAAACCAAGAAAAACAGGGTTAGAGCAGAAGAAAACCAAGAAAAACAGGTTTAGAGCAGAAGAAAACCAAGAAAAGCCGGGTTAGAACGGAAGAAAACCAGGAAAAGCCGGGTTAGAACGGAAGAAAACCAAGAAAAACAGGGTTAGAGCCGAAAAAAAACAAGAAAAACAAGGTTAGAGCAGAAGAATACCAAGAAAAGCCGGGTTAGAACGGAAGAAAACCAAGAAAAGCCGGGTTAGAGCGGAAGAAAACCAGGAAAAGCAGGATTAAAGCCGAAAAAAAACAAGAAAAACGGTGTTAGAACAGAAGAAAACCAAGAAAAGCCGGGTTGGAACGGAAGAAAACCAAGAAAAGCCGGGTTAGAACGGAAGAAAACCAAGAAAAATAGGGTTAGAGCCGAAAAAAAACAAGAAAAACAGGGTTAGAGCGGAAGAAAACCAAGAAAAGCCGGGTAAGAACGGAAGAAAACCAAGAAAAGCCGGGTTAGAACGGAAGAAAACCAAGAAAAACAGGGTTAGAGCCGAAAGAAAACAAGAAAAACAGGGTTAGAGCAGAAGAAAACCAAGAAAAGCAGGGTTAGAGCCGAAAAAAAACAAGAAAAACAGGGTTAGAGCCGAAGAAAACCAAGAAAAGCAGGGTTAGAGCGGAAGAAAACCAAGAAAAGCAGGGTTAGAACGGAAGAAAACCAGGAAAAGCCGGGTTAGAACGGAAGAAAACCAAGAAAAACAGGGTTAGAGCCGAAAAAAAACAAGAAAAACAGGGTTAGAGCGGAAGAAAACCAAGAAAAGCCGGGTAAGAACGGAAGAAAACCAAGAAAAGCCGGGTTAGAACGGAAGAAAACCAAGAAAAACAGGGTTAGAGCCGAAAGAAAACAAGAAAAACAGGGTTAGAGCAGAAGAAAACCAAGAAAAGCAGGGTTAGAGCCGAAAAAAAACAAGAAAAACAGGGTTAGAGCCGAAGAAAACCAAGAAAAGCAGGGTTAGAGCGGAAGAAAACCAAGAAAAGCAGGGTTAGAACGGAAGAAAACCAGGAAAAGCCGGGTTAGAACGGAAGAAAACCAAGAAAAACAGGGTTAGAGCCTAAAAAAAAACAAGAAAAACAGGGTTAGAGCAGAAGAAAACTAAGAAAAACATGGTTAGAGCGGAAGAAAACCAAGAAAAGCCGGGTTAGAACGGAAGAAAACCAGGAAATGCAGGGTTAGAGCAGAAGAAAACCAAGAAAAACAGGGCTAGAGCCGAAAGAAAACAAGAAAAACAGGGTTAGAGCAGAAGAAAACCAAGAAAAACAGGGATAGAGCGGAAGAAAACCAAGAAAAGCCGGGTAAGAACGGAAGAAAACCAAGAAAAACAGGGTTAGATCAGAAGAAAACCAAGAAAAGCAGGGTTAGAGCGGAAGAAAACCAAGAAAAGCAGGCTTAGAGCCGAAAAATACAAAGAAAAACAGGGTTAGAACAGAAGAAAACAAGAAAAGCCGGGTTAGAACGGAAAAAAACCAAGAAAAGCAGAGTTAGAACGGAAGAAAACCAAGAAAAACAGGGTTAGAGCCGAAAAAAACCAAGAAAAACAGGGTTAGAGCAGAAGAAAACCAAGAAAAACAGGGTTAGAGCTGAAAATAACCAAGAAAAACAGGGTTAGAGCAGAAGAAAACCAAGAAAAGCCGGGTTAGAACGGAAGAAAACCAGGAAAAGCCGGGTTAAGAACGGGAGAAAACCAAGAAAAACAGGGTTAGAGCCAAAGAAAACCAAGAATAGCCGAGTTAGAGCGGAAGAAAACCAGGAAAAGCAGGGTTAGAGCGGAAGAAAACCAAGAAAAGCCGGGTTAGAGCGGAAGAAAACCAAGAAAAGCAGGGTTAGAACCGAAGAAAACCAAGAAAAACAGGTTTAGAGCGGAAGAAAACCAAGAAAAGCAGGGTTAGAGCGGAAGAAAACCAAGAAAAGCAGGGTTAGAGCCGAAGAAAACCAAGAAAAGCAGGGTTGGAGCGGAAGAAAACCAAGAAAAGCTGGGTTAGAACAGAAGAAAACCAAGAAAAGCAGGGTTAGAACGGAAGAAAACCAAGAAAAGCAGGGTTAGAGCGGAAGAAAACAAGGAAAAGGAGGCTTAAAGCCGAAAAGAACCAAGAAAAACAGGGTTAGAGCAGAAGAAAACCAAGAAAAGCCGGGTAAGAACGGAAGAAAACCAAGAAAAAAAATGTTAGAGCAGAAGAAAACCAAGAAAAGCAGGGTTAGAGCGGAAGAAAACCAAGAAAAGCAGGGTTAGAGCGGAAGAAAACCAAGAAAAGCAGGCTTAAAGCCGAAAAAAACCAAGAAAAACAGGGTTAGAACAGAAGAAATCCAAGAAAAGCCGGGTTAGAATGGAAGAAAACCAGGAAAAGCCGGGTTAGAACGGAAGAAAACCAAGAAAAACAGGGTTAGAGCCGAAAAAAAACAAGAAAAACAGGGTTAGAACAGAAGAAAACCAAGAAAAGCCGGGTTAGAAAGGAAGAAAACCAGGAAAAGCCGGGTTAGAACGGAAGAAAACCAAGAAAAGCCGGGTTAGAACGGAAGAAAACCAAGAAAAACAGGTTTAGAACATAAGAAAACCAAGAAAAGCCGGGTTAGAACGGAAGAAAACCAAGAAAAGCCGGGTTAGAACGGAAGAAAACCAAGAAAAACAGGGTTAGAGCCGAAAAAAACCAAGTAAACAGTGTTAGAGCAGAAGAAAACCAAGAAAAGCCGGGTTAGAACGGAAGAAAACCAAGAAAAGCAGGGTTAGAGCCGAAAAAAACCAAGAAAAGCAGGGTTAGAGCGGAAGAAAACCAAGAAAAGCAGGGTTAGAGCGGAAGAAAACCAAGAAAAGCCGGGTTAGAACGGAAGAAAACCAAGAAAAACAGGGTTAGAGCGGAAGAAAACCAAGAAACACAGGGTTAGAGCCGAAAAAAACCAACAAAAACAGGGTTAGAGCGGAAGAAAACCAAGAAAAGCCGGGTAAGAACGGAAGAAAACCAAGAAAAGCCGGGTTAGAACGGAAGAAAACCAAGAAAAACAGGGTTAGAGCCGAAAGAAAACAAGAAAAACAGGGTTAGAGCAGAAGAAAACCAAGTAAAGCCGGGTTAGAACGCAAGAATACCAAGAAAAACAGGGTTAGAGCCGAAAAAAACCAAGAAAAACAGGGTTAGAGCCGAAGAAAACCAAGAAAAGCAGGGTTAGAACGGAAGGAAACCAAGAAAAACAGGGTTAGAGCGGAAGAAAACCAAGAAAAACAGGGTTAGAGCGGAAGAAAACCAAGAAAAGCAGGCTTAAAGCCGAAAAAAACCAAGAAAAACAGGGTTAGAGCAGAAGAAAACCAAGAAAAGCCGGGATAGAACGAAAGAAAACCAAGAAAAACAGGGTTAGAGGCGAAAAAAACCAAGAAAAACAGGTTTAGAGCAGAAGAAAACCAAGAAAAGCCGGGTTAGAACGGAAGAAAACCAGGAAAAGCCGGGTTAGAACGGAAGAAAACCAAGAAAAACAGGGTTAGAGCTGAAAAAAAAACAAGAAAAACAAGGTTAGAGCAGAAGAAAACCAAGAAAAGCCGGGTTAGAACGGAAGAAAACCAAGAAAAGCCGGGTTAGAGCGGAAGAAAACCAGGAAAAGCAGACTTAAAGCCGAAAAAAACCAAGAAAAACGGTGTTAGAACAGAAGAAAACCAAGAAAAGCCGGGTTGGAACGGAAGAAAACCAAGAAAAACAGGGTTAGAGCAGAAAAAAAAACAAGAAAAACAGGGTTAGAGCAGAAAAAAAAACAAGAAAAACAGGGTTAGAGCGGAAGAAAACCAAGAAAAGCCGGGTAAGAACGGAAGAAAACCAAGAAAAGCCGGGTTAGAACGGAAGAAAACCAGGAAAAGCAGGGTTAGAACGGAAGAAAACCAAGAAAAACAGGGTTAGAGCCTAAAAAAAAACAAGAAAAACAGGGTTAGAGCAGAAGAAAACCAAGAAAAACATGGTTAGAGCGGAAGAAAACCAAGAAAAGCCGGGTTAGAACGGAAGAAAACCAGGAAATGCAGGGTTAGAGCAGAAGAAAACCAAGAAAAACAGGGTTAGAGCCGAAAGAAAACAAGAAAAACAGGGTTAGAGCAGAAGAAAACCAAGAAAAACAGGGTTAGAGCGGAAGAAAACCAAGAAAAGCCGGGTTAGAACGGAAGAATACCAAGAAAAACAGGGTTAGATCAGAAGAAAACCAAGAAAAGCAGGGTTAGAGCGGAAGAAAACCAAGAAAAGCAGGCTTAGAGCCAAAAAAAACAAAGAAAAACAGGGTTAGAACAAAAGAAAACCAAGAAAAGCCGGGTTGGAACGGAAGAAAACCAAGAAAAGCAGAGTTAGAACGGAAGAAAACCAAGAAAAACAGGGTTAGAGCCGAAAAAAACCAAGAAAAACAGGGTTAGAGCAGAAGAAAACCAAGAAAAACAGGGTTAGAGCTGAAAATAACCAAGAAAAACAGGGTTAGAGCAGAAGAAAACCAAGAAAAGCCGGGTTAGAACGGAAGAAAACCAGGAAAAGCCGGGTTAGAACGGGAGAAAACCAAGAAAAACAGGGTTAGAGCCAAAGAAAACCAAGAATAGCCGGGTTAGAGCGGAAGAAAACCAGGAAAAGTAGGGTTAGAGCGGAAGAAAACCAAGAAAAGCCGGGTTAGAGCGGAAGAAAACCAAGAAAAGCAGGGTTAGAACCGAAGAAAACCAAGAAAAACAGGTTTAGAGCAGAAGAAAACCAAGAAAAGCAGGGTTAGAGCGGAAGAAAACCAAGAAAAGCAGGGTTGGAGCGGAAGAAAACCAAGAAAAGCTGGGTTAGAACAGAAGAAAACCAAGAAAAGCAGGGTTAGAGCGGAAGAAAACCAAGAAAAGCAGGGTTAGAGCGGAAGAAAACCAGGAAAAGCAGGGTTAAAGCCGAAAAGAACCAAGAAAAACCGGGTTAGAGCAGAAGAAAACCAAGAAAAGCCGGGTAAGAACGGAAGAAAACCAAGAAAAAAAATGTTAGAGCAGAAGAAAACCAAGAAAAGCAGGGTTAGAGCGGAAGAAAACCAAGAAAAGCAGGGTTAGAGCGGAAGAAAACCAAGAAAAGCAGGCTTAAAGCCGAAAAAAACCAAGAAAAACAGGGTTAGAACAGAAGAAAACCAAGAAAAGCCGGGTTAGAATGGAAGAAAACCAGGAAAAGCCGGGTTAGAACGGAAGAAAACCAAGAAAAACAGGGTTAGAGCCGAAGAAAACCAAGAAAAGCAGGGTTAGAGCAGAAGAAAACCAAGAAAAGCCGGGTTAGAACGGAAGAAAACCAGGAAAAGCCGGGTTAGAACGGAAGAAAACCAAGAAAAGCCGGGTTAGAACGGAAGAAAACCAAGAAAAACAGGTTTAGAACATAAGAAAACCAAGAAAAGCCGGGTTAGAACGGAAGAAAACCAAGAAAAGCCGGGTTAGAGCGGAAGAAAACCAGGAAAAGCAGGCTTAAAGCCGAAAAAAACCAAGAAAAACGGTGTTAGAACAAAAGAAATCCAAGAAAAGCCGGGTTGGAACGGAAGAAAACCAAGAAAAGACGGGTTAGAACGGAAGAAAACCAAGAAAAACAGGGTTAGAGCCGAAAAAAAATAATAAAAACAGGGTTAGAGCGGAAGAAAACCAAGAAAAGCCGGGTAAGAACGGAAGAAAACCAGGAAAAGCCAGGTTAGAACGGAAGAAAACCAAGAAAAACAGGGTTAGAGCCGAAAGAAAACAAGAAAAACAGAGTTAGAGCAGAAGAAACCAAGAAAAGCCCTGTTAGAACGGAAGAATACCAAGAAAAACAGGGTTAGAGCCGAAAAAAACCAAGAAAAACAGGGTTAGAGCAGAAGAAAACCAAGAAAAGCAGGGTTAGAGCGGAAGAAAACCAAGAAAAGCAGGGTTAGAACGGAAGAAAACCAAGAAAAGCAGGGTTAGAGCGGAAGAAAACAAGGAAAAGCAGGCTTAAAGCCGAAAATAACCAAGAAAAGAAGGGTTAGAGCAGAAGAAAACCAAGAAAAGCCGGGTTAGAACGGAAGAAAACCAAGAAAAACGGGGTTAGAGGCGAAAAAAACCAAGAAAAACAGGTTTAGAGCAGAAGAAAACCAAGAAAAGCCGGGTTAGATAGGAAGAAAACCAGGAAAATCCGGGTTAGAACGGAAGAAAACCAAGAAAAACAGGGTTAGATCCGAAAAAAAACAAGAAAAACAGGGTTAGAGCAGAAGAAAACCAAGAAAAGACGGGTTAGAACGGAAGAAAACCAAGAAAAGCCGGGTTAGAGCGGAAGAAAACCAAGAAAAACAGGGTTAGAGCCGAAGAAAATCAAGAAAAACAGGGTTAGAGCAGAAGAAAACCAAGAAAAGCCTGGTTAGAACGGAAGAAAATCAAGAAAAGCCGGGTTAGAACAGAAGAAAACCAGGAAAAGCAGGCTTAAATCCGAAAAAAAACAAGAAAAACGGTGTTAGAACAGAAGAAAACCAAGAAAAGCCGGGTTGGAACGGAAGAAAACCAAGAAAAGCCGGGTTAGAACGGAAGAAAACCAAGAAAAACAGGGTTAGAGCCGAAAAAAACCAAGAAAAACAGGGTTAGAGCGGAAGAAAACCAAGAAAAGCCGGGTTAGAACGGAAGAAAACCAAGAAAAACAGGGTTAGAGCCGAAAGAAAACAAGAAAAACAGGGTTAGAGCCGAAGAAAACCAAGAAAAGCCGGGTTAGAGCGGAAGAAAACCAGGAAAAGCAGGGCTAGAGCGGAAGAAAACCAAGAAAAGCAGGGTTAGAGCGGAAGAAAACCAAGAAAAGCAGGGTTAGAACGGAAGAAAACCAGGAAAAGCCGGGTTAGAACGGAAGAAAACCAAGAAAAACAGGGTTAGAGCCTAAAAAAAAACAAGAAAAACAGGGTTAGAGCAGAAGAAAACCAGGAAAAACATGGTTAGAGCGGAAGAAAACCAAGAAAAGCCGGGTTAGAACGGAAGAAAACCAAGAAAAACAGGGTTAGAGCCGAAGAAAACCAAGAAAAGCAGGGTTAGAACCGAAGAAAACCAAGAAAAACAGGGTTAGAACCGAAGAAAACCAAGAAAAACAGGTTTAGAGCGGAAGAAAACCAAGAAAAGCAGGGTTAGAGCGGAAGAAAACCAAGAAAAGCAGGGTTAGAGTCAAAGAAAACCAAGAAAAGCAGGGTTGGAGCGGAAGAAAACCAAGAAAAGCCGGGTAAGAACGGAAGAAAACCAAGAAAAAAAATGTTAGAGCAGAAGAAAACCAAGAAAAGCAGGGTTAGAGCGGAAGAAAACCAAGAAAAGCCGGGTTAGAACGGAAGAAAACCAAGAAAAACAGGGTTAGAGCCGAAAAAAAACAAGAAAAACAGGGTTAGAACAGAAGAAAACCAAGAAAAGCCGGGTTAGAACGGAAGAATACCAGGAAAAGCCGGGTTAGAACAGAAGAAAACCAAGAAAAGCCGGGTTAGAACGGAAGAAAACCAAGAAAAACAGGTTTAGAACATAAGAAAAGCAAGAAAAGCCGGGTTAGAACGGAAGAAAACCAAGAAAAGCCGGGTTAGAGCGGAAGAAAACCAGGAAAAGCAGGCTTAAAGCCGAAAAAAAACAAGAAAAACGGTGTTAGAACAGAAGAAATCCAAGAAAAGCCGGGTTGGAACGGAAGAAAACCAAGAAAAGCCGGGTTAGAACGGAAGAAAACCAAGAAAAACAGGGTTAGAGCCGAAAAAAAACAAGAAAAACAGGGTTAGAGCCGAAAAAAAATAATAAAAACAGGGTTAGAGCAGAAGAAAACCAAGAAAAGCCGGGTAAGAACAGAAGAAAACCAGGAAAAGCCAGGTTAGAACGGGAGAAAACCAAGAAAAACAGGGTTAGAGCCAAAGAAAACCAAGAATAGCCGGGTTAGAGCGGAAGAAAACCAGGAAAAGCAGGGTTAGAGCGGAAGAAAACCAAGAAAAGCCGGGTTAGAGCGGAAGAAAACCAAGAAAAGCAGGGTTAGAGCAGAAGAAAACCAAGAAAAGCAGGGTTAGAACGGAAGGAAACCAGGAAAAGCCGGGTTAGAACGGAAGAAAACCAAGAAAAGCCGGGTTAGAACGGAAGAAAACCAGGAAATGCAGGGTTAGAGCAGAAGAAAACCAAGAAAAACAGGGTTAGAGCCGAAAGAAAACAAGAAAAACAGGGTTAGAGCAGAAGAAAACCAAGAAAAACAGGGTTAGAGCGGAAGAAAACCAAGAAAAGCCGGGTAAGAACGGAAGAAAACCAAGAAAAACAGGGTTAGATCAGAAGAAAACCAAGAAAAGCAGGGTTAGAGCGGAAGAAAACCAAGAAAAGCAGGATTAGAGCCGAAAAAAACAAAGAAAAACAGGGTTAGAACAGAAGAAAACCAAGAAAAGCCGGGTTAGAACGGAAGAAAACCAAGAAAAGCAGAGTTAGAACGGAAGAAAACCAAGAAAAACAGGGTTAGAGCCGAAAAATCCAAGAAAAACAGGGTTAGAGCAGAAGAAAACCAAGAAAAACAGGGTTAGAGCTGAAAATAACCAAGAAAAACAGGGTTAGAGCAGAAGAAAACCAAGAAAAGCCGGGTTAGAACGGAAGAAAACCAGGAAAAGCCGGGTTAGAACGGGAGAAAACCAAGAAAAACAAGGTTAGAGCCAAAGAAAACCAAGAATAGCCGGGTTAGAGCGGAAGAAAACCAGGAAAAGCAGGGTTAGAGCGGAAGAAAACCAAGAAAAGCCGGGTTAGAGCAGAAGAAAACCAAGAAAAGCAGGGTTAGAACCGAAGAAAACCAAGAAAAACAGGTTTAGAGCGGAAAAAAACCAAGAAAAGCAGGGTTAGAGCTGAAAATAACCAAGAAAAACAGGGTTAGAGCAGAAGAAAACCAAGAGAAGCCGGGTTAGAACGGAAGAAAACCAGGAAAAGCCGGGTTAGAACGGGAGAAAACCAAGAAAAACAGGGTTAGAGCCAAAGAAAACCAAGAATAGCCGGGTTAGAGCGGAAGAAAACCAGGAAAAGCAGGGTTAGAGCGGAAGAAAACCAAGAAAAGCAGGGTTAGAGCGGAAGAAAACCAAGAAAAGCAGGGTTAGAACCGAATAAAAACCAAGAAAAACTGGTTTAGAGCGGAAGAAAACCAAGAAAAGCAGGGTTAGAGCGGAAGAAAACCAAGAAAAGCAGGGTTAGAGCCGAAGAAAACCAAGAAAAGCAGGGTTGGAGCGGAAGAAAACCAAGAAAAGCTGGGTTAGAACAGAAGAAAACCAAGAAAAGCAGGGTTAGAACGGAAGAAAACCAAGAAAAGCAGGGTTAGAGCGGAAGAAAACCAGGAAAAGGAGGCTTAAAGCCGAAAAGAACCAAGAAAAACAGGGTTAGAGCAGAAGAAAACCAAGAAAAGCCGGGTAAGAACGGAAGAAAACCAAGAAAAAAAATGTTAGAGCAGAAGAAAACCAAGGAAAGCAGGGTTAGAGCGGAAGAAAACCAAGAAAAGCAGGGTTAGAGCGGAAGAAAACCAAGAAAAGCAGGCTTAAAGCCGAAAAAAACCAAGAAAAACAGGGTTAGAACAGAAGAAAACCAAGAAAAGCCGGGTTAGAATGGAAGAAAACCAGGAAAAGCCGGGTTAGAACGGAAGAAAACCAAGAAAAACAGGGTTAGAGCCGAAAAAAAACAAGAAAAACAGGGTTAGAACAGAAGAAAACTAAGAAAAGCCGGGTTAGAACGGAAGAAAACCAGGAAAAGCCGGGTTAGAACGGAAGAAAACCAAGAAAAGCCGGGTTAGAACGGAAGAAAACCAAGAAAAACAGGTTTAGAACATAAGAAAAGCAAGAAAAGCTGGGTTAGAACGGAAGAAAACCAAGAAAAGCCGGGTTAGAGTGGAAGAAAACCAGGAAAAGCAGGCTTAAAGCCGAAAAAAAACAAGATAAACGGTGTTAGAACAGAAGAAATCCAAGAAAAGCCGGGTTGGAACGGAAGAAAACCAAGAAAAGCCGGGTTAGAACGGAAGAAAACCAAGAAAAACAGGGTTAGAGCCGAAAAAAAACAAGAAAAACAGGGTTAGAGCCGAAAAAAAATAATAAAAACAGGGTTAGAGCAGAAGAAAACCAAGAAAAGCCGGGTAAGAACGGAAGAAAACAAGGAAAAGCCAGGTTAGAACGGAAGAAAACCAAGAAAAACAGGGTTAGAGCCGAAAGAAAACAAGAAAAACAGGGTTAGAGCAGAAGAAACCAAGAAAAGCCGGGTTAGAACGGAAGAATACCAAGAAAAACAGGGTTAGAGCCGAAAAAAACCAAGAAAAACAGGGTTAGAGCAGAAGAAAACCAAGAAAAGCAGGGTTAGAGCGGAAGAAAACCAAGAAAAGCAGGGTTAGAACGGAAGAAAACCAAGAAAAGCAGGGTTAGAGCGGAAGAAAACCAGGAAAAGCAGGCTTAAAGCCGAAAAAAAGCAAGAAAAGAAGGGTTAGAGCAGAAGAAAACCAAGAAAAGCCGGGTTAGAATGGAAGAAAACCAAGAAAAACAGGGTTAGATGCGAAAAAAACCAAGAAAAACAGGTTTAGAGCAGAAGAAAACCAAGAAAAGCCGGGTTAGATAGGAAGAAAACCAGGAAAATCCGGGTTAGAACGGAAGAAAACCAAGAAAAACAGGGTTAGAGCCGAAAAAAACCAAGAAAAACAGGGTTAGAGCAGAAGAAAACCAAGAAAAGACGGGTTAGAACGGAAGAAAACCAAGAAAAGCCGGGTTAGAGCAGAAGAAAACCAAGAAAAACAGGGTTAGAGCCGAAGAAAATCAAGAAAAACAGGGTTAGAGCAGAAGAAAACCAAGAAAAGCCTGGTTAGAACGGAAGAAAACCAAGAAAAGCCGGGATAGAACGGAAGAAAACCAGGAAAAGCAGGCTTAAAGCCGAAAAAAAACAAGAAAAACGGTGTTAGAACAGAAGAAAACCAAGAAAAGCCGGGTTGGAACGGAAGATAACCAAGAAAAGCCGGGTTAGAACGGAAGAAAACCAAGAATAACAGGGTTAGAGCCGAAAAAAAACAAGAAAAACAGGGTTAGAGCGGAAGAAAACCAAGAAAAGCCGGGTAAGAACGGAAGAAAACCAAGAAAAGCCGGGTTAGAGCGGAAGAAAACCAAGAAAAACAGTGTTAGAGCCGAAAGAAAACAAGAAAAACAGGGTTAGAGCAGAAGAAAACCAAGAAAAGCCGGGTTAGAACGGAAGAATACCAAGAAAAACAGGGTTAGAGCCGAAAAAAACCAAGAAAAACAGGGTTAGGGCCGAAGAAAACCAAGAAAAGCAGGGTTAGAGCAGAAGAAAACCAAGAAAAGCAGGGTTAGAACGGAAGAAAACCAGGAAAAGCCGGGTTAGAACGGAAGAAAACCAAGAAAAACAGGGTTAGAGCCTAAAAAAAAACAAGAAAAACAGGGTTAGAGCAGAAGAAAACCAAGAAAAACATGGTTAGAGCGGAAGAAAACCAAGAAAAGCCGGGTTAGAACGGAAGAAAACCAGGAAATGCAGGGTTAGAGCAGAAGAAAACCAAGAAAAACAGGGTTAGAGCCGAAAGAAAACAAGAAAAACAGGGTTAGAGCAGAAGAAAACCAAGAAAAACAGGGTTAGAGCGGAAGAAAACCAAGAAAAGCCGGGTAAGAACGGAAGAAAACCAAGAAAAACAGGGTTAGATCAGAAGAAAACCAAGAAAAGCCGGGTTAGAGCGGAAGAAAACCAAGAAAAGCAGGCTTAGAGCCGAAAAACACAAAGAAAAACAGGGTTAGAACAGAAGAAAACCAAGAAAAGCCGGGTTAGAACGGAAGAAAACCAAGAAAAGCAGAGTTAGAACGGAAGAAAACCAAGAAAAACAGGGTTAGAGCCGAAAAAAACCAAGAAAAGCCGGGTTAGAGCAGAAGAAAACCAAGAAAAACAGGGTTAGAGCTGAAAATAACCAAGAAAAACAGGGTTAGAGCAGAAGAAAACCAAGAAAAGCCGGGTTAGAACGGAAGAAAACCAGGAAAAGCCGGGTTAGAACGGGAGAAAACCAAGAAAAACAGGGTTAGAGCCAAAGAAAACCAAGAATAGCCGGGTTAGAGCGGAAGAAAACCAGGAAAAGCAGGGTTAGAGCGGAAGAAAACCAAGAAAAGCCGGGTTAGAGCGGAAGAAAACCAAGAAAAGCAGGGTTAGAACCGAAGAAAACCAAGAAAAACAGGTTTAGAGCGGAAGAAAACCAAGAAAAGCAGGGTTAGAGCGGAAGAACACCAAGAAAAGCAGGGTTAGAGCCGAAGAAAACCAAGAAAAGCAGGGTTGGAGCCGAAGAAAACCAAGAAAAGCTGGGTTAGAACAGAAGAAAACCAAGAAAAGCAGGGTTAGAACGGAAGAAAACCAAGAAAAACAGGGTTAGAGCGGAAGAAAACCAGGAAAAGGAGGCTTAAAGCCGAAAAGAACCAAGAAAAACAGGGTTAGAGCAGAAGAAAACCAAGAAAAGCCGGGTAAGAACGGAAGAAAACCAAGAAAAAAAATGTTAGAGCAGAAGAAAACCAAGAAAAGCAGGGTTAGAGCAGAAGAAAACCAAGAAAAGCAGGGTTAGAGCGGAAGAAAACCAAGAAAAGCAGGCTTAAAGCCGAAAAAAACCAAGAAAAACAGGGTTAGAGCAGAAGAAAACCAAGAAAAGCCGGGTTAGAATGGAAGAAAACCAGGAAAAGCCGGGTTAGAACGGAAGAAAACCAAGAAAAGCCGGGTTAGAGCCGAAAAAAAACAAGAAAAACAGGGTTAGAACAGAAGAAAACCAAGAAAAGCCGGGTTAGAACGAAAGAAAACCAGGAAAAGCCGGGTTAGAACGGAAGAAAACCAAGAAAAGCCGGGTTAGAACGGAAGAAAACCAAGAAAAACAGGGTTAGAGCCGAAAAAAAATAATAAAAACAGGGTTAGAGCAGAAGAAAACCAAGAAAAGCCGGGTAAGAACGGAAGAAAACCAGGAAAAGCCAGGTTAGAACGGGAGAAAACCAAGAAAAACAGGGTTAGAGCCAAAGAAAACCAAGAATAGCCGGGTTAGAGCGGAAGAAAACCAGGAAAAGCAGGGTTAGAGCGGAAGAAAACCAAGAAAAGCCGGGTTAGAGCGGAAGAAAACCAAGAAAAGCAGGGTTAGAGCGGAAGAAAACCAAGAAAAGCAGGGTTAGAACGGAAGAAAACCAGGAAAAGCCGGGTTAGAACGGAAGAAAACCAAGAAAACCCGGGTTAGAACGGAAGAAAACCAGGAAATGCAGGGTTAGAGCAGAAGAAAACCAAGAAAAACAGGGTTAGAGCCGAAAGAAAACAAGAAAAACAGGGTTAGAGCAGAAGAAAACCAAGAAAAACAGGGTTAGAGCGGAAGAAAACCAAGAAAAGCCGGGTAAGAACGGAAGAAAACCAAGAAAAACAGGGTTAGATCAGAAGAAAACCAAGAAAAGCAGGGTTAGAGCGGAAGAAAACCAAGAAAAGCAGGCTTAGAGCCGAAAAAAACAAAGAAAAACAGGGTTAGAACAGAAGAAAACCAAGAAAAGCCGGGTTAGAGCGGAGGAAAACCAAGAAAAGCAGGGTTAGAGCCGAAAAAAACCAAGAAAAACAGGGTTAGAGCGGAAGAAAACCAAGAAAAGCCGGGTAAGAACGGAAGAAAACCAAGAAAAACAGGGTTAGATCAGAAGAAAACCAAGAAAAGCAGGGTTAGAGCGGAAGAAAACCAAGAAAAGCAGGCTTAGAGCCGAAAAAAACAAAGAAAAACAGGGTTAGAACAGAAGAAAACCAAGAAAAGCCGGGTTAGAACGGAAGAAAACCAAGAAAAGCAGAGTTAGAACGGAAGAAAACCAAGAAAAACAGGGTTAGAGCCGAAAAAAAATAATAAAAACAGGGTTAGAGCAGAAGAAAACCAAGAAAAGCCGGGTAAGAACGGAAGAAAACCAGGAAAAGCCAGGTTAGAACGGGAGAAAACCAAGAAAAACAGGGTTAGAGCCAAAGAAAACCAAGAATAGCCGGGTTAGAGCGGAAGAAAACCAGGAAAAGCAGGGTTAGAGCGGAAGAAAACCAAGAAAAGCCGGGTTAGAGCGGAAGAAAACCAAGAAAAGCAGGGTTAGAGCGGAAGAAAACCAAGAAAAGCAGGGTTAGAACGGAAGAAAACCAGGAAAAGCCGGGTTAGAACGGAAGAAAACCAAGAAAACCCGGGTTAGAACGGAAGAAAACCAGGAAATGCAGGGTTAGAGCAGAAGAAAACCAAGAAAAACAGGGTTAGAGCCGAAAGAAAACAAGAAAAACAGGGTTAGAGCAGAAGAAAACCAAGAAAAACAGGGTTAGAGCGGAAGAAAACCAAGAAAAGCCGGGTAAGAACGGAAGAAAACCAAGAAAAACAGGGTTAGATCAGAAGAAAACCAAGAAAAGCAGGGTTAGAGCGGAAGAAAACCAAGAAAAGCAGGCTTAGAGCCGAAAAAAACAAAGAAAAACAGGGTTAGAACAGAAGAAAACCAAGAAAAGCCGGGTTAGAGCGGAGGAAAACCAAGAAAAGCAGGGTTAGAGCCGAAAAAAACCAAGAAAAACAGGGTTAGAGCGGAAGAAAACCAAGAAAAGCCGGGTAAGAACGGAAGAAAACCAAGAAAAACAGGGTTAGATCAGAAGAAAACCAAGAAAAGCAGGGTTAGAGCGGAAGAAAACCAAGAAAAGCAGGCTTAGAGCCGAAAAAAACAAAGAAAAACAGGGTTAGAACAGAAGAAAACCAAGAAAAGCCGGGTTAGAACGGAAGAAAACCAAGAAAAGCAGAGTTAGAACGGAAGAAAACCAAGAAAAACAGGGTTAGAGCCGAAAAAAACCAAGAAAAACAGGGTTAGAGCAGAAGAAAACCAAGAAAAACAGGGTTAGAGCAGAAGAAAACCAAGAAAAGCCGGGTTAGAACGGAAGAAAACCAGGAAAAGCCGGGTTAGAACGGGAGAAAACCAAGAAAAACAGGGTTAGAGCCAAAGAAAACCAAGAAAAGCAGGGTTAGAGCGGAAGAAAACCAAGAAAAGCAGGGTTACAGCGGAAGAAAACCAAGAAAAGCAGGGTTAGAGCGGAAGAAAACCAAGAAAAGCTGGGTTAGAACGGAAGAAAACCAAGAAAAGCAGGGTTAGAACGGAAGAAAACCAAGAAAAGCAGGGTTAGAGCGGAAGAAAACCAGGAAAAGGTGGCTTAAAGCCGAAAAGAAGCAAGAAAAACAGGGTTAGAGCAGAAGAAAACCAAGAAAAGCCGGGTAAGAACGGAAGAAAACCAAGGAAAAATATGTTAGAGCAGAAGAAAACCAAGAAAAGCAGGGTTAGAGCGGAAGAAAACCAAGAAAAGCAGGGTTAGAGCGGAAGAAAACCAAGAAAAGCAGGCTTAAAGCCGAAAAAAACCAAGAAAAACAGGGTTAGAACAGAAGAAAACCAAAACAAGCCGGGTTAGAACGGAAGAAAACCAGGAAAAGCCGGGTTAGAACGGGAGAAAACCAAGAAAAACAGGGTTAGAGCCAAAGAAAACCAAGAATAGCCGGGTTAGAGCGGAAGAAAACCAGGAAAAGCAGGGTTAGAGCGGAAGAAAACCAAGAAAAGCCGGGTTAGAGCGGAAGAAAACCAAAAAAAGCAGGGTTAGAACCGAAGAAAACCAAGAAAAACAGGTTTAGAGCGGAAGAAAACCAAGAAAAGCAGGGTTAGAGCGGAAGAAAACCAAGAAAAGCAGGGTTAGAGCCGAAGAAAACCAAGAAAAGCAGGGTTGGAGCGGAAGAAAACCAAGAAAAGCTGGGTTAGAACAGATGAAAACCAAGAAAAGCCGGGTTAGAATGGAAGAAAACCAGGAAAAGCCGGGTTAGAACAAAAGAAAACCAAGAAAAACAGGGTTAGAGCCGAAAAAAAACAAGAAAAACAGGTTTAGAACATAAGAAAAGCAAGAAAAGCCGGGTTAGAACGGAAGAAAACCAAGAAAAGCCGGGTTAGAGCGGAAGAAAACCAGGAAAAGCAGGCTTAAAGCCGAAAAAAAACAAGAAAAGCGGTGTTAGAACAGAAGAAATCCAAGAAAAGCCGGGTTGGAACGGAAGAAAACCAAGAAAAGCCGGGTTAGAACGGAAGAAAACCAAGAAAAACAGGGTTAGAGCCGAAAAAAAACAAGAAAAACAGGGTTAGAGCCGACAAAAAATAATAAAAACAGGGTTAGAGCGGAAGAAAACCAAGAAAAGCCGGGTAAGAACGGAAGAAAACCAGGAAAAGCCAGGTTAGAACGGAAGAAAACCAAGAAAAACAGGGTTAGAGCCGAAAGAAAACAAGAAAAACAGGGTTAGAGCAGAAGAAACCAAGAAAAGCCGGGTTAGAACGGAAGAATACCAAGAAAAACAGGGTTAGAGCCGAAAAAAAACAAGAAAAACAGGGTTAGAGCAGAAGAAAACCAAGAAAAGCAGGGTTAGAGCGGAAGAAAACCAAGAAAAGCAGGGTTAGAACGGAAGAAAACCAAGAAAAGCAGGGTTAGAGCGGAAGAAAACCAGGAAAAGCAGGCTTAAAGCCGAAAAAAACCAAGAAAAGAAGGGTTAGAGCAGAAGAAAACCAAGAAAAGCCGGGTTAGAACGGAAGAAAACCAAGAAAAACAGGGTTAGAGGCGAAAAAAACCAAGAAAAACAGGTTTAGAGCAGAAGAAAACCAAGAAAAGCCGGGTTAGATAGGAAGAAAACCAGGAAAATCCGGGTTAGAACGGAAGAAAACCAAGAAAAACAGGGTTAGAGCCGAAAAAAAACAAGAAAAACAGGGTTAGAGCAGAAGAAAACCAAGAAAAGACGGGTTAGAACGGAAGAAAACCAAGAAAAGCCGGGTTAGAGCGGAAGAAAACCAAGAAAAACAGGGTTAGAGCCGAAGAAAATCAAGAAAAACAGGGTTAGAGCAGAAGAAAACCAAGAAAAGCCTGGTTAGAACGGAAGAAAACCAAGAAAAGCCGGGTTAGAACGGAAGAAAACCAAGAAAAACAGGGTTAGAGCCGAAAAAAAACAAGAAAAACAGGGTTAGAACAGAAGAAAACCAAGAAAAGCCGGGTTAGAACGGAAGAAAACCAGGAAAAGCCGGGTTAGAACGGAAGAAAACCAAGAAAAACAGGGTTAGAGCCTAAAAAAAACCAAGAAAAACAGTGTTATAGCAGAAGAAAACCAAGAAAAACAGGGTTAGACCGGAAGAAAACCAAGAAAAGCCGGGTTAGAACGGAAGAAAACCAGGAAATGCAGGGTTAGAGCAGAAGAAAACCAAGAAAAACAGGGTTAGAGCGGAAGAAAACCAAGAGAAACAGGGTTAGAGCCGAAAAAAACCAAGAAAAACAGGGTTAGAGCGGAAGAAAACCAAGAAAAGCCGGGTAAGAACGGAAGAAAACCAAGAAAAACAGGGTTAGATCAGAAGAAAACCAAGAAAAGCAGGGTTAGAGCGGAAGAAAACCAAGAAAAGCAGGCTTAGAGACGAAAAAAACAAAGAAAAACAGGGTTAGAACAGAAGAAAACCAAGAAAAGCCGGGTTAGAACGGAAGAAAACCAAGAAAAGCAGAGTTAGAACGGAAGAAAAAAACCAAGAAAAACAGGGTTAGAGCCGAAAAAAACCAAGAAAAACAGGGTTAGAGCAGAAGAAATCCAAGAAAAACAGGGTTAGAGCAGAAGAAAACCAAGAAAAGCCGGGTTAGAACGGAAGAAAACCAGGAAAAGCCAGGTTAGAACGGGAGAAAACCAAGAAAAACAGGGTTAGAGCCAAAGAAAACCAAGAAAAGCAGGGTTAGAGCGGAAGAAAACCAAGAAAAGCAGGGTTACAGCGGAAGAAAACCAAGAAAAGCAGGGTTAGAGCGGAAGAAAACCAAGGAAAGCAGGGTTAGAACCGAAGAAAACCAAGAAAAACAGGTTTAGAGCGGAAGAAAACCAAGAAAAGCAGGGTTAGAGCGGAAGAAAACCAGGAAAAGCAGGGTTAGAGCCGAAGAAAACCAAGAAAAGCAGGGTTGGAGCGGAAGAAAACCAAGAAAAGCTGGGTTAGAACGGAAGAAAACCAAGAAAAGCAGGGTTAGAACGGAAGAAAACCAAGAAAAGCAGGGTTAGAGCGGAAGAAAACCAGAAAAAGGTGGCTTAAAGCCGAAAAGAACCAAGAAAAACAGGGTTAGAGCAGAAGAAAACCAAGAAAAGCCGGGTAAGAATGGAAGAAAACCAAGAAAAAATATGTTAGAGCAGAAGAAAACCAAGAAAAGCAGGGTTAGAGCGGAAGAAAACCAAGAAAAGCAGGGTTAGAGCGGAAGAAAACCAAGAAAAGCAGGCTTAAATCCGAAAAAAAACAAGAAAAACAGGGTTAGAACAGAAGAAAACCAAGAAAAGCCGGGTTAGAACGGAAGAAAACCAGGAAAAGCCGGGTTAGAACGGAAGAAAACCAAGAAAAACAGGGTTAGAGCCGAAAAAAACCAAGAAAAACAGGGTTAGAACAGAAGAAAACCAAGAAAAGCCGAGTTAGAACGGAAGAAAACCAAGAAAAACAGGGTTAGAACGGAAGAAAACCAAGAAAAGCCGGGTTAGAACGGAAGAAAACCAAGAAAAACAGGTTTAGAACATAAGAAAAGCAAGAAAAGCCGGGTTAGAACGGAAGAAAACCAAGAAAAGCCGGGTTAGAACGGAAGAAAACCAAGAAAAACAGGGTTAGAGCCGAAAGAAAACAAGAAAAACAGGGTTAGAGCAGAAGAAAACCAAGAAAAGCCGGGTTAGAACGGAAGAATATCAAGAAAAACAGGGTTACAGCCGAAAAAAAACAAGAAAACCCGGGTTAGAACGGAAGTAAACCAAGAAAAACGGGGTTAGAGCCGAAGAAAACCAAGAAAAACAGGGTTAGAACAGAAGGAATCCAAGAAAAACAGGATTAGAGCCGAAGAAAACCAAGAAAAACAGGGTTAGAGCGGAAGAAAACCAAGAAAAACACGGTTAGAGCCGAAAAAAAACAAGAAAAACAGGGTTAGAGCGGAAGAAAACCAAGAAAAGCCTGGTAAGAACGGAAGAAAACATAGAAAAACAGGGTTAGATCAGAAGAAAACCAAGAAAAGCAGGGTTAGAGCGGAAGAAAACCAAGAAAAGCAGGGTTAGAGCGGAAGAAATCCAAGAAAAGCAGGGTTAGAACGAAAGAAAACAAAGAAAAGCAGGGTTAGAGCGGAAGAAAACCAAGAAAAGCAGGCTTAAAGCCGAAAATAACCAAGAAAATCAGGGTTAGAACAGAAGAAAACCAGGAAAAGCCGGGTTAGAACGGAAGAAAACCAGGAAAAGCAGAGTTAGAACGGAAGAAAACCAAGAAAAACAGGCTTAGGGCCGAAAAAAACCAAGAAAAACAGGGTTAGAGCAGAAGAAAACCAAGAAAAGACGGGTTAGAACGGAAGAAAACCAGGAAAAGCCGGGTTAGAACGGGAGAAAACCAAGAAAAACAGGGTTAGAGCCAAAGAAAACCAAGAAAAGCAGGGTTAGAGCGGAAGAAAACCAAGAAAAGCAGGGTTAGAGCGGAAGAAAACCAGGAAAAGCAGGGTTAGAGCCGAAGAAAACCAAGAAAAGCAGGGTTAGAGCAAAAGAAAACCAAGAAAAGCAGGGTTAGAGCGGAAGAAAACCAGGAAAAGCAGGGTTAGAGCCGAAGAAAACCAAGAAAAGCAGGGTTAGAACCGAAGAAAACTAAGAAAAACAGGTATAGAGCAGAAGAAAACCAAGAAAAGCAGGGTTAGAGCGGAAGAATACCAAGAAAAACAGGGTTAGAGCCGAAAAGAACCAAGAAAAACAGGGTTGGAGCGAAAGAAAACAAAGAAAAGCAGGCTTAAAGCCGAAAAAAAACAAGAAAAACAGTGTTATAGCAGAAGAAAACCAAGAAAAGCCGGGTTAGAACGGAAGAAAACCAGGAAAAGCCGGGTTAGAACGGAAGAAAACCAAGAAAAACAGGGTTAGAGCCGAAAAAAAACAAGAAAAACAGTGTTATAGCAGAAGAAAACCAAGAAAAGCCGGGTTAGAACGGAAGAAAACCAAGAAAAGCCGGGTTAGAACGGAAGAAAACCAAGAAAAACAGGGTTAGAGCGGAAGAAAACCAAGAAAAACAGTGTTAGAGCCGAAAAAAACCAAGAAAAACAGGGTTAGAGCAGAAGAAAACCAAGAAAAGCCGGGTTAGAACGGGAGAAAACCAAGAAAAACAGGGTTAGAACGGAAGAAAACCAAGAAAAACAGGGTTAGAGCCGAAAGAAAACAAGAAAAACAGGGTTAGAGCAGAAGAAAACCAAGAAAAGCCGGGTTAGAACGGAAGAATACCAAGAAAAACAGGGTTAGAGCCGAAAATAACCAAGAAAAACAGGGTTAGAGCCGAAGAAAACCAAGAAAAGCAGGGTTACAGCGGAAGAAAACCAAGAAAAGCAGGGTTAGAACGGAAGAAAACCAAGAAAAGCAGGGTTAGAGCAAAAGAAAACCAAGAAAAGCAGGGTTAGTACGGAAGAAAACCAAGAAAAACAGGGTTAGAGGCGAAAAAAACCAAGAAAAACAGGGTTAGAGCAGAAGAAAACCAAGAAAAGCCGGGTTAGAACGGATGAAAACCAAGAAAAGCCGGGTTTGAGCGGAAGAAAACCAGGAAAAACAGGCTTAAAGCCAAAAAAAAACAAGAAAAACGGTGTTAGAACAGAAGAAAACCAAGAAAAGCCGGGTTAGAACGGAAGAAAACCAAGAAAAGCCGGGTTAGAACGGAAGAAAAACAAGAAAAACAGGGTTAGAGCCGAAAAAAAACAAGAAAAACAGGGTTAGAACAGAAGAAAACCAAGAAAAGCCGGGTTAGAACGGAAGAAAACCAGGAAAAGCCGGGTTAGAACGGAAGAAAACCAAGAAAAACAGGGTTAGAGCCTAAAAAAAACCAAGAAAAACAGGGTTAGAGCAGAAGAAAACCAAGAAAAACAGGGTTAGAGCGGAAGATAACCAAGAAAAGCCGGGTTAGAACGGAAGAAAACCAGGAAATGCAGGGTTAGCGCAGAAGAAAACCAAGAAAAGCAGGGTTAGAACGGAAGAAAACCAAGAAAAGCAGGGTTAGAGCAGAAGAAAACCAGGAAAAGCAGGCTTAAAGCCGAAAAAAACCAAGAAAAACAGGGTTAGAGCAGAAGAAAACCAAGAAAAGCTGGGTTAGAACGGAAGAAAACCAAGAAAAACAGGGTTAGAGGCGAAAAAAACCAAGAAAAACAGGTTTAGAGCAGAAGAAAACCAAGAAAAGCCGGGTTAGAACGGAAGAAAACCAGGAAAATCCGGGTTAGAACGGAAGAAAACCAAGAAAAACAGGGTTAGACCCGAAAGAAAACCAAGAAAAACAGGGTTAGAGCAGAAGAAAACCAAGAAAAGCCGGGTTAGAACGGAAGAAAACCAAGAAAAGCCGGGTTAGAGCGGAAGAAAACCAGGAAAAGCAGGCTTAAAGCCGAAAAAAACCAAGAAAAACAGGGTTAGAGCAGAAGAAAACCAAGAGAAGCCGGGTTAGAACGGAAGAAAACCAAGAAAAGCCGGGTTAGAACGGAAGAAAACCAAGAAAAACAGGGTTAGAGCCGAAAAAAAACGAGAAAAACAGGGTTAGAACAGAAGAAAACCAAGAAAAGCCGGGTTAGAACGGAAGAAAACCAGGAAAAGCCGGGTTAGAACGGAAGAAAACCAAGAAAAACAGGGTTAGAGCCTAAAAAAAAACAAGAAAATCAGGGTTAGAGCAGAAGAAAACCAAGAAAAACAGGGTTAGAGTGGAAGAAAACCAAGAAAAGCCTGGTAAGAACGGAAGAAAACATAGAAAAACAGGGTTAGATCAGAAGAAAACCAAGAAAAGCAGGGTTAGAGCGGAAGAAAACCAAGAAAAGCAGGGTTAGAGCGGAAGAAATCCAAGAAAAGCAGGGTTAGAACGAAAGAAAACAAAGAAAAGCAGGGTTAGAGCGGAAGAAAACCAAGAAAAGCAGGGTTAGAGCGGAAGAAAACCAAGAAAAGCAGGGTTAGAGCGGAAGAAATCCAAGAAAAGCAGGGTTAGAACGAAAGAAAACCAAGAAAAGCAGGGTTAGAGCGGAAGAAAACCAAGAAAAGCAGGCTTAAAGCCGAAAATAACCAAGAAAATCAGGGTTAGAACAGAAGAAAACCAGGAAAAGCCGGGTTAGAACGGAAGAAAACCAGGAAAAGCAGAGTTAGAACGGAAGAAAACCAAGTAAAACAGGCTTAGGGCCGAAAAAAACCAAGAAAAACAGGGTTAGAGCAGAAGAAAACCAAGAAAAGCCGGGTTAGAACGGAAGAAAACCAGGAAAAGCCGGGTTAGAACGGGAGAAAACCAAGAAAAACAGGGTTAGAGCCAAAGAAAACCAAGAAAAGCAGGGTTAGAGCGGAAGAAAACCAAGAAAAGCAGGGTTAGAGCGGAAGAAAACCAGGAAAAGCAGGGTTAGAGCCGAAGAAAACCAAGAAAAGCAGGGTTAGAGCGGAAGAAAACCAAGAAAAGCAGGGTTAGAGCGGAAGAAAACCAGGAAAAGCAGGGTTAGAGCCGAAGAAAACCAAGAAAAGCAGGGTTAGAACCGAAGAAAACCAAGAAAAACAGGTATAGAGCAGAAGAAAACCAAGAAAAGCAGGGTTAGAGCGGAAGAATACCAAGAAAAACAGGGTTAGAGCCGAAAAGAACCAAGAAAAACAGGGTTGGAGCGAAATAAAACAAAGAAAAGCAGGCTTAAAGCCGAAAAAAACCAAGAAAAACAGGGTTAGAGCAGAAGAAAACCAAGAAAAGCCGGGTTAGAACGGAAGAAAACCAGGAAAAGCCGGGTTAGAACGGAAGAAAACCAAGAAAAACAGGGTTAGAGCCGGAAAAAAACAAGAAAAACAGTGTTATAGCAGAAGAAAACCAAGAAAAGCCGGGTTAGAACGGAAGAAAACCAGGAAAAGCCGGGTTAGAACGGAAGAAAACCAAGAAAAACAGGGTTAGAGCCGAAAAAAAACAAGAAAAACAGTGTTATAGCAGAAGAAAACCAAGAAAAGCCGGGTTAGAACGGAAGAAAACCAAGAAAAGCAGGGTTAGAGCCGAAAAAAACCAAGAAAAGCAGGGTTAGAGCGGAAGAAAACCAAGAAAAGCCGGGTTAGAATGGAAGAAAACCAAGAAAAGCAGGGTTGGAGCGGAAGAAAACCAAGAAAAGCTGGGTTAGAACAGATGAAAACCAAGAAAAGCCGGGTTAGAATGGAAGAAAACCAGGAAAAGCCGGGTTAGAACAAAAGAAAACCAAGAAAAACAGGGTTAGAGCCGAAAAAAAACAAGAAAAACAGGTTTAGAACATAAGAAAAGCAAGAAAAGCCGGGTTAGAACGGAAGAAAACCAAGAAAAGCCGGGTTAGAGCGGAAGAAAACCAGGAAAAGCAGGCTTAAAGCCGAAAAAAAACAAGAAAAGCGGTGTTAGAACAGAAGAAATCCAAGAAAAGCCGGGTTGGAACGGAAGAAAACCAAGAAAAGCCGGGTTAGAACGGAAGAAAACCAAGAAAAACAGGGTTAGAGCCGAAAAAAAACAAGAAAAACAGGGTTAGAGCCGACAAAAAATAATAAAAACAGGGTTAGAGCGGAAGAAAACCAAGAAAAGCCGGGTAAGAACGGAAGAAAACCAGGAAAAGCCAGGTTAGAACGGAAGAAAACCAAGAAAAACAGGGTTAGAGCCGAAAGAAAACAAGAAAAACAGGGTTAGAGCAGAAGAAACCAAGAAAAGCCGGGTTAGAACGGAAGAATACCAAGAAAAACAGGGTTAGAGCCGAAAAAAAACAAGAAAAACAGGGTTAGAGCAGAAGAAAACCAAGAAAAGCAGGGTTAGAGCGGAAGAAAACCAAGAAAAGCAGGGTTAGAACGGAAGAAAACCAAGAAAAGCAGGGTTAGAGCGGAAGAAAACCAGGAAAAGCAGGCTTAAAGCCGAAAAAAACCAAGAAAAGAAGGGTTAGAGCAGAAGAAAACCAAGAAAAGCCGGGTTAGAACGGAAGAAAACCAAGAAAAACAGGGTTAGAGGCGAAAAAAACCAAGAAAAACAGGTTTAGAGCAGAAGAAAACCAAGAAAAGCCGGGTTAGATAGGAAGAAAACCAGGAAAATCCGGGTTAGAACGGAAGAAAACCAAGAAAAACAGGGTTAGAGCCGAAAAAAAACAAGAAAAACAGGGTTAGAGCAGAAGAAAACCAAGAAAAGACGGGTTAGAACGGAAGAAAACCAAGAAAAGCCGGGTTAGAGCGGAAGAAAACCAAGAAAAACAGGGTTAGAGCCGAAGAAAATCAAGAAAAACAGGGTTAGAGCAGAAGAAAACCAAGAAAAGCCTGGTTAGAACGGAAGAAAACCAAGAAAAGCCGGGTTAGAACGGAAGAAAACCAAGAAAAACAGGGTTAGAGCCGAAAAAAAACAAGAAAAACAGGGTTAGAACAGAAGAAAACCAAGAAAAGCCGGGTTAGAACGGAAGAAAACCAGGAAAAGCCGGGTTAGAACGGAAGAAAACCAAGAAAAACAGGGTTAGAGCCTAAAAAAAACCAAGAAAAACAGTGTTATAGCAGAAGAAAACCAAGAAAAACAGGGTTAGACCGGAAGAAAACCAAGAAAAGCCGGGTTAGAACGGAAGAAAACCAGGAAATGCAGGGTTAGAGCAGAAGAAAACCAAGAAAAACAGGGTTAGAGCGGAAGAAAACCAAGAGAAACAGGGTTAGAGCCGAAAAAAACCAAGAAAAACAGGGTTAGAGCGGAAGAAAACCAAGAAAAGCCGGGTAAGAACGGAAGAAAACCAAGAAAAACAGGGTTAGATCAGAAGAAAACCAAGAAAAGCAGGGTTAGAGCGGAAGAAAACCAAGAAAAGCAGGCTTAGAGACGAAAAAAACAAAGAAAAACAGGGTTAGAACAGAAGAAAACCAAGAAAAGCCGGGTTAGAACGGAAGAAAACCAAGAAAAGCAGAGTTAGAACGGAAGAAAAAAACCAAGAAAAACAGGGTTAGAGCCGAAAAAAACCAAGAAAAACAGGGTTAGAGCAGAAGAAATCCAAGAAAAACAGGGTTAGAGCAGAAGAAAACCAAGAAAAGCCGGGTTAGAACGGAAGAAAACCAGGAAAAGCCAGGTTAGAACGGGAGAAAACCAAGAAAAACAGGGTTAGAGCCAAAGAAAACCAAGAAAAGCAGGGTTAGAGCGGAAGAAAACCAAGAAAAGCAGGGTTACAGCGGAAGAAAACCAAGAAAAGCAGGGTTAGAGCGGAAGAAAACCAAGGAAAGCAGGGTTAGAACCGAAGAAAACCAAGAAAAACAGGTTTAGAGCGGAAGAAAACCAAGAAAAGCAGGGTTAGAGCGGAAGAAAACCAGGAAAAGCAGGGTTAGAGCCGAAGAAAACCAAGAAAAGCAGGGTTGGAGCGGAAGAAAACCAAGAAAAGCTGGGTTAGAACGGAAGAAAACCAAGAAAAGCAGGGTTAGAACGGAAGAAAACCAAGAAAAGCAGGGTTAGAGCGGAAGAAAACCAGAAAAAGGTGGCTTAAAGCCGAAAAGAACCAAGAAAAACAGGGTTAGAGCAGAAGAAAACCAAGAAAAGCCGGGTAAGAATGGAAGAAAACCAAGAAAAAATATGTTAGAGCAGAAGAAAACCAAGAAAAGCAGGGTTAGAGCGGAAGAAAACCAAGAAAAGCAGGGTTAGAGCGGAAGAAAACCAAGAAAAGCAGGCTTAAATCCGAAAAAAAACAAGAAAAACAGGGTTAGAACAGAAGAAAACCAAGAAAAGCCGGGTTAGAACGGAAGAAAACCAGGAAAAGCCGGGTTAGAACGGAAGAAAACCAAGAAAAACAGGGTTAGAGCCGAAAAAAACCAAGAAAAACAGGGTTAGAACAGAAGAAAACCAAGAAAAGCCGAGTTAGAACGGAAGAAAACCAAGAAAAACAGGGTTAGAACGGAAGAAAACCAAGAAAAGCCGGGTTAGAACGGAAGAAAACCAAGAAAAACAGGTTTAGAACATAAGAAAAGCAAGAAAAGCCGGGTTAGAACGGAAGAAAACCAAGAAAAGCCGGGTTAGAACGGAAGAAAACCAAGAAAAACAGGGTTAGAGCCGAAAGAAAACAAGAAAAACAGGGTTAGAGCAGAAGAAAACCAAGAAAAGCCGGGTTAGAACGGAAGAATATCAAGAAAAACAGGGTTACAGCCGAAAAAAAACAAGAAAACCCGGGTTAGAACGGAAGTAAACCAAGAAAAACGGGGTTAGAGCCGAAGAAAACCAAGAAAAACAGGGTTAGAACAGAAGGAATCCAAGAAAAACAGGATTAGAGCCGAAGAAAACCAAGAAAAACAGGGTTAGAGCGGAAGAAAACCAAGAAAAACACGGTTAGAGCCGAAAAAAAACAAGAAAAACAGGGTTAGAGCGGAAGAAAACCAAGAAAAGCCTGGTAAGAACGGAAGAAAACATAGAAAAACAGGGTTAGATCAGAAGAAAACCAAGAAAAGCAGGGTTAGAGCGGAAGAAAACCAAGAAAAGCAGGGTTAGAGCGGAAGAAATCCAAGAAAAGCAGGGTTAGAACGAAAGAAAACAAAGAAAAGCAGGGTTAGAGCGGAAGAAAACCAAGAAAAGCAGGCTTAAAGCCGAAAATAACCAAGAAAATCAGGGTTAGAACAGAAGAAAACCAGGAAAAGCCGGGTTAGAACGGAAGAAAACCAGGAAAAGCAGAGTTAGAACGGAAGAAAACCAAGAAAAACAGGCTTAGGGCCGAAAAAAACCAAGAAAAACAGGGTTAGAGCAGAAGAAAACCAAGAAAAGACGGGTTAGAACGGAAGAAAACCAGGAAAAGCCGGGTTAGAACGGGAGAAAACCAAGAAAAACAGGGTTAGAGCCAAAGAAAACCAAGAAAAGCAGGGTTAGAGCGGAAGAAAACCAAGAAAAGCAGGGTTAGAGCGGAAGAAAACCAGGAAAAGCAGGGTTAGAGCCGAAAAAAACCAAGAAAAGCAGGGTTAGAGCGGAAGAAAACCAAGAAAAGCAGGGTTAGAGCGGAAGAAAACCAGGAAAAGCAGGGTTAGAGCCGAAGAAAACCAAGAAAAGCAGGGTTAGAACCGAAGAAAACTAAGAAAAACAGGTATAGAGCAGAAGAAAACCAAGAAAAGCAGGGTTAGAGCGGAAGAATACCAAGAAAAACAGGGTTAGAGCCGAAAAGAACCAAGAAAAACAGGGTTGGAGCGAAAGAAAACAAAGAAAAGCAGGCTTAAAGCCGAAAAAAAACAAGAAAAACAGTGTTATAGCAGAAGAAAACCAAGAAAAGCCGGGTTAGAACGGAAGAAAACCAGGAAAAGCCGGGTTAGAACGGAAGAAAACCAAGAAAAACAGGGTTAGAGCCGAAAAAAAACAAGAAAAACAGTGTTATAGCAGAAGAAAACCAAGAAAAGCCGGGTTAGAACGGAAGAAAACCAAGAAAAGCCGGGTTAGAACGGAAGAAAACCAAGAAAAACAGGGTTAGAGCGGAAGAAAACCAAGAAAAACAGTGTTAGAGCCGAAAAAAACCAAGAAAAACAGGGTTAGAGCAGAAGAAAACCAAGAAAAGCCGGGTTAGAACGGGAGAAAACCAAGAAAAACAGGGTTAGAACGGAAGAAAACCAAGAAAAACAGGGTTAGAGCCGAAAGAAAACAAGAAAAACAGGGTTAGAGCAGAAGAAAACCAAGAAAAGCCGGGTTAGAACGGAAGAATACCAAGAAAAACAGGGTTAGAGCCGAAAATAACCAAGAAAAACAGGGTTAGAGCCGAAGAAAACCAAGAAAAGCAGGGTTACAGCGGAAGAAAACCAAGAAAAGCAGGGTTAGAACGGAAGAAAACCAAGAAAAGCAGGGTTAGAGCAAAAGAAAACCAAGAAAAGCAGGGTTAGTACGGAAGAAAACCAAGAAAAACAGGGTTAGAGGCGAAAAAAACCAAGAAAAACAGGGTTAGAGCAGAAGAAAACCAAGAAAAGCCGGGTTAGAACGGATGAAAACCAAGAAAAGCCGGGTTTGAGCGGAAGAAAACCAGGAAAAACAGGCTTAAAGCCAAAAAAAAACAAGAAAAACGGTGTTAGAACAGAAGAAAACCAAGAAAAGCCGGGTTAGAACGGAAGAAAACCAAGAAAAGCCGGGTTAGAACGGAAGAAAAACAAGAAAAACAGGGTTAGAGCCGAAAAAAAACAAGAAAAACAGGGTTAGAACAGAAGAAAACCAAGAAAAGCCGGGTTAGAACGGAAGAAAACCAGGAAAAGCCGGGTTAGAACGGAAGAAAACCAAGAAAAACAGGGTTAGAGCCTAAAAAAAACCAAGAAAAACAGGGTTAGAGCAGAAGAAAACCAAGAAAAACAGGGTTAGAGCGGAAGATAACCAAGAAAAGCCGGGTTAGAACGGAAGAAAACCAGGAAATGCAGGGTTAGCGCAGAAGAAAACCAAGAAAAGCAGGGTTAGAACGGAAGAAAACCAAGAAAAGCAGGGTTAGAGCAGAAGAAAACCAGGAAAAGCAGGCTTAAAGCCGAAAAAAACCAAGAAAAACAGGGTTAGAGCAGAAGAAAACCAAGAAAAGCTGGGTTAGAACGGAAGAAAACCAAGAAAAACAGGGTTAGAGGCGAAAAAAACCAAGAAAAACAGGTTTAGAGCAGAAGAAAACCAAGAAAAGCCGGGTTAGAACGGAAGAAAACCAGGAAAATCCGGGTTAGAACGGAAGAAAACCAAGAAAAACAGGGTTAGACCCGAAAGAAAACCAAGAAAAACAGGGTTAGAGCAGAAGAAAACCAAGAAAAGCCGGGTTAGAACGGAAGAAAACCAAGAAAAGCCGGGTTAGAGCGGAAGAAAACCAGGAAAAGCAGGCTTAAAGCCGAAAAAAAACAAGAAAAACAGGGTTAGAGCAGAAGAAAACCAAGAGAAGCCGGGTTAGAACGGAAGAAAACCAAGAAAAGCCGGGTTAGAACGGAAGAAAACCAAGAAAAACAGGGTTAGAGCCGAAAAAAAACGAGAAAAACAGGGTTAGAGCAGAAGAAAACCAAGAAAAGCCGGGTTAGAACGGAAGAAAACCAGGAAAAGCCGGGTTAGAACGGAAGAAAACCAAGAAAAACAGGGTTAGAGCCTAAAAAAAAACAAGAAAATCAGGGTTAGAGCAGAAGAAAACCAAGAAAAACAGGGTTAGAGTGGAAGAAAACCAAGAAAAGCCTGGTAAGAACGGAAGAAAACATAGAAAAACAGGGTTAGATCAGAAGAAAACCAAGAAAAGCAGGGTTAGAGCGGAAGAAAACCAAGAAAAGCAGGGTTAGAGCGGAAGAAATCCAAGAAAAGCAGGGTTAGAACGAAAGAAAACAAAGAAAAGCAGGGTTAGAGCGGAAGAAAACCAAGAAAAGCAGGGTTAGAGCGGAAGAAAACCAAGAAAAGCAGGGTTAGAGCGGAAGAAATCCAAGAAAAGCAGGGTTAGAACGAAAGAAAACCAAGAAAAGCAGGGTTAGAGCGGAAGAAAACCAAGAAAAGCAGGCTTAAAGCCGAAAATAACCAAGAAAATCAGGGTTAGAACAGAAGAAAACCAGGAAAAGCCGGGTTAGAACGGAAGAAAACCAGGAAAAGCAGAGTTAGAACGGAAGAAAACCAAGTAAAACAGGCTTAGGGCCGAAAAAAACCAAGAAAAACAGGGTTAGAGCAGAAGAAAACCAAGAAAAGCCGGGTTAGAACGGAAGAAAACCAGGAAAAACAGGGTTAGAACGGGAGAAAACCAAGAAAAACAGGGTTAGAGCCAAAGAAAACCAAGAAAAGCAGGGTTAGAGCGGAAGAAAACCAAGAAAAGCAGGGTTAGAGCGGAAGAAAACCAGGAAAAGCAGGGTTAGAGCCGAAGAAAACCAAGAAAAGCAGGGTTAGAGCGGAAGAAAACCAAGAAAAGCAGGGTTAGAGCGGAAGAAAACCAGGAAAAGCAGGGTTAGAGCCGAAGAAAACCAAGAAAAGCAGGGTTAGAACCGAAGAAAACCAAGAAAAACAGGTATAGAGCAGAAGAAAACCAAGAAAAGCAGGGTTAGAGCGGAAGAATACCAAGAAAAACAGGGTTAGAGCCGAAAAGAACCAAGAAAAACAGGGTTGGAGCGAAATAAAACAAAGAAAAGCAGGCTTAAAGCCGAAAAAAACCAAGAAAAACAGGGTTAGAGCAGAAGAAAACCAAGAAAAGCCGGGTTAGAACGGAAGAAAACCAGGAAAAGCCGGGTTAGAACGGAAGAAAACCAAGAAAAACAGGGTTAGAGCCGAAAAAAATCAAGAAAAACAGTGTTATAGCAGAAGAAAACCAAGAAAAGCCGGGTTAGAACGGAAGAAAACCAGGAAAAGCCGGGTTAGAACGGAAGAAAACCAAGAAAAACAGGGTTAGAGCCGAAAAAAAACAAGAAAAACAGTGTTATAGCAGAAGAAAACCAAGAAAAGCCGGGTTAGAACGGAAGAAAACCAAGAAAAGCAGGGTTAGAGCCGAAAAAAACCAAGAAAAGCAGGGTTAGAGCGGAAGAAAACCAAGAAAAGCCGGGTTAGAATGGAAGAAAACCAAGAAAAGCCGGGTTAGAACGGAAGAAAACCAAGAAAAACAGGGTTAGAGCGGAAGAAAACCAAGAAAAACAGTGTTAGAGCCGAAAAAAACCAACAAAAACAGGGTTAGAGCGGAAGAAAACCAAGAAAAGCCGGGTTAGAACGGGAGAAAACCAAGAAAAACAGGGTTAGAACGGAAGAAAACCAAGAAAAACAGGGTTAGAGCCGAAAGAAAACAAGAAAAACAGGGTTAGAGCAGAAGAAAACCAAGAAAAGCCGGGTTAGAACGGAAGAATACCAAGAAAAACAGGGTTAGAGCCGAAAATAACCAAGAAAAACAGGGTTAGAGCCGAAGAAAACCAAGAAAAGCAGGGTTACAGCGGAAGAAAACCAAGAAAAGCAGGGTTAGAACGGAAGAAAACCAAGAAAAGCAGGGTTAGAGCAAAAGAAAACCAAGAAAAGCCGGGTTAGTACGGAAAAAAACAAAGAAAAACAGGGTTAGAGGCGAAAAAAACCAAGAAAAACAGGGTTAGAGCAGAAGAAAACCAAGAAAAGCCGGGTTAGAACGGATGAAAACCAAGAAAAGCCGGGTTTGAGCGGAAGAAAACCAGGAAAAACAGGCTTAAAGCCAAAAAAAAACAAGAAAAACGGTGTTAGAACAGAAGAAAACCAAGAAAAGCCGGGTTAGAACGGAAGAAAACCAAGAAAAGCCGGGTTAGAACGGAAGAAAAACAAGAAAAACAGGGTTAGAGCCGAAAAAAAACAAGAAAAACAGGGTTAGAACAGAAGAAAACCAAGAAAAGCCGGGTTAGAACGGAAGAAAACCAGGAAAAGCCGGGTTAGAACGGAAGAAAACCAAGAAAAACAGGGTTAGAGCCTAAAAAAAACCAAGAAAAACAGGGTTAGAGCAGAAGAAAACCAAGAAAAACAGGGTTAGAGCGGAAGAAAACCAAGAAAAGCCGGGTTAGAACGGAAGAAAACCAGGAAATGCAGGGTTAGAGCAGAAGAAAACCAAGAAAAGCAGGGTTAGAACGGAAGAAAACCAAGAAAAGCAGGGTTAGAGCAGAAGAAAACCAGGAAAAGCAGGCTTAAAGCCGAAAAAAACCAAGAAAAACAGGGTTAGAGCAGAAGAAAACCAAGAAAAGCCGGGTTAGAACGGAAGAAAACCAAGAAAAACAGGGTTAGAGGCAAAAAAAACCAAGAAAAACAGGTTTAGAGCAGAAGAAAACCAAGAAAAGCCGGGTTAGAACGGAAGAAAACCAAGAAAAGCCGGGTTAGAACGGAAGAAAACCAAGAAAAACAGGGTTAGAGCCGAAAAAAAACAAGAAAAACAGGGTTAGAACAGAAGAAAACCAAGAAAAGCCGGGTTAGAACGGAAGAAAACCAGGAAAAGCCGGGTTAGAACGGAAGAAAAGCAAGAAAAACAGGGTTAGAGCCTAAAAAAAAACTAGAAAATCAGGGTTAGAGCAGAAGAAAACCAAGAAAAACAGGGTTAGAGTGGAAGAAAACCAAGAAAAGCCGGGTTAGAACGGAAGAAAACCAGGAAATGCAGGGTTAGAGCAGAAGAAAACCAAGAAAAACAGGGTTAGAGCGGAAGAAAACCAAGAGAAACAGGGTTAGAGCGGAAGAAATCCAAGAAAAGCAGGGTTAGAGCGGAAGAAAACCAAGAAAAGCCGGGTAAGAACGGAAGAAAACCAAGAAAAACAGGGTTAGATCAGAAGAAAACCAAGAAAAGCAGGTTTAGAGCGGAAGAAAACCAAGAAAAGCAGGCTTAGAGCCAAAAAAAACCAAGAAAAACAGGGTTAGAACAGAAGAAAACCATGAAAAGCCGGGATAGAACGGAAGAAAACCAAGAAAAGCAGGGTTAGAGCGGAAGAAAACCAGGAAAAGGAGGCTTAAAGCCGAAAAAAACCAAGAAAAACAGGGTTAGAGCAGAAGAAAACCAAGAAAAACAGGGTTAGAGCTGAAAATAACCAAGAAAAACAGGGTTAGAGCAGAAGAAAACCAAGAAAAGCCGGGTTAGAACGGAAGAAAACCAGGAAAAGCCGGGTTAGAACGGAAGAAAACCAAGAAAAGCAGGGTTAGAGCGGAAGAAAACCAAGAAAAGCAGGGTTAGAGCGGAAGAAAACCAAGAAAAGCAGGGTTAGAGCGGAAGAAAACCAAGAAAAGCAGGGTTAGAACCGAAGAAAACCAAGAAAAACAGGTTTAGAGCGGAAGAAAACCAAGAAAAGCAGGGTTAGAGCGGAAGAAAACCAAGAAAAGCAGGGTTAGAGCCGAAGAAAACCAAGAAAAGCAGGGTTGGAGCGGAAGAAAACCAAGAAAAGCTTGGTTAGAACGGAAGAAAACCAAGAAAAGCAGGGTTAGAACGGAAGAAAACCAAGAAAAGCAGGGTTAGAGCGGAAGAAAACCAGGAAAAGGAGGTTTAAAGCCGAAAAGAACCAAGAAAAACAGGGTTAGAGCAGAAGAAAACCAAGAAAAGCCGGGTAAGAACGGAAGAAAACCATGAAAAAAAATGTTAGAGCAGAAGAAAACCAAGAAAAGCAGGGTTACAGCGGAAGAAAACAAAGAAAAGCAGGGTTAGAGCGGAAGAAAACCAAGAAAAGCAGGCTTAAAGCCGAAAAAAACCAAGAAAAACAGGGTTAGAACAGAAGAAAACCAAGAAAAGCTGGGTTAGAACGGAAGAAAACCAGGAAAAGCCGGGTTACAACGGAAGAAAACCAAGAAAAACAGGGTTAGAGCCGAAAAAAAACAAGAAAAACAGGGTTAGAACAGAAGAATACCAAGAAAAGCCGGGTTAGAACGGAAGAAAACCAGGAAAAGCCGGGTTAGAACGGAAGAAAACCAAGAAAAGCCGGGTTAGAACGGAAGAAAACCAAGAAAAACAGGTTTAGAACATAAGAAGACTAAGAAAAGCCGGGTTAGAACGGAAGAAAACCAAGAAAAGCCGGGTTAGAACAGAAGAAAACCAAGAAAAACAGGGTTAGAGCCGAAAAAAACCAAAAAAAAAAGGGTTAGAGCGGAAGAAAACCAAGAAAATCCGGGTTAGAACGGAAGAAAACCAAGAAAAACAGGGTTAGATGCGAAAAAAACCAAGAAAAACAGGCTTAGAGCAGAAGAAAACCAAGAAAAGCCGGGTTAGAACGGAAGAAAACCAAGAAAAGCAGGGTTAGAACAGAAGAAAACCAAGAAAAACAGAATTAGAGCCAAAAAAAAACAAGAAAAACAGGGTTAGAACAGAAGAAAACCAAGTAAAGCCGGGTTAGAACGGAAGAAAACCAAGAAAAGCCGGGTTAGAACGGAAGAAAACCAAGAAAAACAGGGTTAGAGCGGAAAAAAAACAAGAAAAACAGGGTTAGAGCCGAAAAAAACCAACAAAAACAAGGTTAGAGCGGAAGAAAACCAAGAAAAGCCGGGTAAGAATGGAAGAAAACCAAGAAAAGCCGGGTTAGAACGGAAGAAAACCAAGAAAAACAGGGTTAGAGCCGAAAGAAAACAAGAAAAACAGGGTTAGAGCGGAAGAAAACCAAGAAAAGCCGGGTTAGAACGGAAGAATAGCAAGAAAAACAGGGTTAGAGCCGAAAAAAACCAAGAAAAACGGGGTTAGAGCCGAAGAAAACCAAGAAAAGCAGGGTTAGAGCGGAAGAAAACCAAGAAAAGCTGGGTTAGAACGGAAGAAAACCAAGAAAAGCAGGGTTAGAGCCGAAGAAAACCAAGAAAAACAGGGTTAGAGCGGAAGAAAACCAAGAAAAACAGGGTTAGAGCCGTAAAAAACCAAGAAAAACAGGGTTAGAGCGGAAGAAAACCAAGAAAAGCCTGGTAAGAACGGAAGAAAACCAAGAAAAACAGGGTTAGATCAGATGAAAACCAAGAAAAGCAGGGTTAGAGCGGAAGAAAACCAAGAAAAGCAGGGTTAGAGCGGAAGAAATCCAAGAAAAGCAGGGTTAGAACGAAAGAAAACCAAGAAAAGCAGGGTTAGAGCGGAAGAAAACCAAGAAAAGCAGGCTTAAAGCCGAAAAAAAATTAAGAAAAACAGGGTTAGAAGAGAAGAAAACCAAGAAAAGCCGGGTTAGAACGGAAGAAAACCAGGAAAAGCAGAGTTAGAACGGAAGAAAACCAAGAAAAACAGGGTTAGAGCCGAAAAAAACCAAGAAAAACAGGGTTAGAGCAGAAGAAAACCAAGAAAAGCAGGGTTAGAGCTGAAAATAACCAAGAAAAACAGGGTTAGAACGGAAGAAAACAAAGAAAAGCCGGGTTAGAACGGAAGAAAACCAGGAAAAGCCGGGTTAGAACGGAAGAAAACCAAGAAAAACAGGGTTAGAGCCAAAGAAAACCAAGAAAAGCCGGGTTAGAGCGGAAGAAAACCAAGAAAAGCAGGGTTAGAGCGGAAGAAAACCAAGAAAAGCAGGGTTAGAGCAGAAGAAAACCAAGAAAAGCAGGGTTAGAACCGAAGAAAACCAAGAAAAACAGGTATAGAGCGGAAGAAAACCAAGAAAAGCAGGGTTAGAGCGGAAGAAAACCAAGAAAAGCAGGGTTAGAGCCGAAGAAAACCAAGAAAAGCAGGGTTGGAGCGGAAGAAAACCAAGAAAAGCTGGGTTAGAACGGAAGAAAACCAAGAAAAGCAGGGTTAGAACGGAAGAAAACCAAGAAAAGCAGGGTTAGAGCGGAAGAAAACCAGGAAAAGCAGGGTTAGAACTAAAGAAAACCAAGAAAAGCAGGGTTAGAGCAGAAGAAAACCAAGAAAAGCCAGGTAAGAACGGAAGAAAACCAAGAAAAAAAATGTTAGAGCAGAAGAAAACCAAGAAAAGCAGGGTTAGAGCGGAAGAAAACCAAGAAAAGCACGGTTAGAGCGGAAGAAAACCAAGAAAAACAGGGTTAGAGCGGAAGAAAACCAAGAAAAACAGGGTTGGAGCGAAAGAAAACCAAGAAAAGCAGGCTTAAAGCCGAAAAAAACCAAGAAAAACAGGGTTAGAACAGAAGAAAACCAAGAAAAGCCGGGTTAGAACGGAAGAAAACCAGGAAAAGCCGGGTTAGAACAGAAGAAAACCAAGAAAACCAGGGTTAGAGCCGAAAAAAAACAAGAAAAACAGTGTTATAGCAGAAGAAAACCAAGAAAAGCCGGGTTAGAATGGAAGAAAACCAAGAAAAACAGGGTTAGAGCGGAAGAAAACCAAGAAAAACAGTGTTAGAGCCGAAAAAAACCAACAAAAACAGGGTTAGAGCGGAAGAAAACCAAGAAAAGCCGGGTAAGAACGGAAGAAAACCAAGAAAAGCAGGGTTAGAACGGAAGAAAACCAAGAAAAACAGGGTTAGAGCCGAAAGAAAACAAGAAAAACAGGGTTAGAGCAGAAGAAAACCAAGAAAAGCCGGGTTAGAACGGAAAAATACCAAGAAAAACAGGGTTAGAGCCGAAAAAGACCAAGAAAAAAAGGGTTAGAGCCGAAGAAAACCAAGAAAAGCAGGGTTAGAGCCGAAGAAAACCAAGAAAAGCAGGGTTAGAGCAAAAGAAAACCAAGAAAAGCAGGGTTAGAGCGGAAGAAAACCAGGAAAAGCAGGCTTAAAGCCGAAAAAAACCAAGAAAAACAGGGTTAGAGCGGAAGAAAACCAAGAAAAGCAGGGTTAGAGCGGAAGAAATCCAAGAAAAGCAGGGTTAGAACGAAAGAAAACCAAGAAAAGCAGGGTTAGAGCGGAAGAAAACCAAGAAAAGCAGGCTTAAAGCCGAAAAAAACCAAGAAAAACAGGGTTAGAACAGAAGAAAACCAAGAAAAGCCGGGTTAGAACGGAAGAAAACCAGGAAAAGCAGAGTTAGAACGGAAGAAAACCAAGAAAAACAGGGTTAGAGCCGAAAAAAAACAAGAAAAACAGGGTTAGAGCAGAAGAAACCCAAGAAAAGCAGGGTTAGAGCTGAAAATAACCAAGAAAAACAGGGTTAGAGCAGAAGAAAACAAAGAAAACCGGGTTAGAACGGAAGAAAACCAGGAAAAGCCGGGTTAGAACGGGAGAAAACCAAGAAAAACAGGGTTAGAGCCAAAGAAAACCAATAAAAGCAGGGTTAGAGCGGAAGAAAACCAAGAAAAGCAGGGTTAGAGCGGAAGAAAACCAAGAAAAGCAGGGTTAGAGCAGAAGAAAACCAAGAAAAGCAGGGTTAGAACCGAAGAAAACCAAGAAAAACAGGAATAGAGCGGAAGAAAACCAAGAAAAGCAGGGTTAGAGCGGAAGAAAACCAAGAAAAGCAGGGTTAGAGCCGAAGAAAACCAAGAAAAGCAGGGTTGGAGCGGAAGAAAACCAAGAAAAGCTGGGTTAGAACGGAAGAAAACCAAGAAAAGCAGGGTTAGAACGGAAGAAAACCAAGAAAAGCAGGGTTAGAGCGGAAGAAAACCAGGAAAAGGAGGCTTAAAGCCGAAAAGAACCAAGAAAAACAGGGTTAGAGCAGAAGAAAACCAGGAAAAGCCAGGTAAGAACAGAAGAAAACCAAGAAAAAAAATGTTAGAGCAGAAGAAAACCAAGAAAAGCAGGGTTAGAGATGAAGAAAACCAAGAAAAGCAGGGTTAGAGCGGAAGAAAACCAAGAAAAGCAGGGTTAGAGCGGAAGAAAACCAAGAAAAACAGGGTTAGAGCCGAAAAAAAACAAGCAAAACAGGGTTAGAGCAGAAGAAAACCAAGAAAAGACGGGTTAGAACGGAAGAAAACCAAGAAAAGCCGGGTTAGAGCGGAAGAAAACCAAGAAAAACAGGGTTAGAGCCGAAGTAAATCAAGAAAAACAGGGTTAGAGCAGAAGAAAACCAAGAAAAGCCTGGTTAGAACGGAAGAAAACCAAGAAAAGCCGGGTTAGAACGGAAGAAAACCAAGATAAACAGGGTTAGAGCCGAAAAAAACCAAGAAAAACAGGGTTAGAGCAGAAGAAAACCAAGAAAAGCTGGGTTAGAACGGAAGAAAACCAGGAAAAGCCGGGTTAGAACGGAAGAAAACCAAGAAAAACAGGGTTAGAGCCGAAATAAACAAGAAAAACAGTGTTATAGCAGAAGAAAACCAAGAAAAGCCGGGTTAGAACGGAAGAAAACCAAGAAAAGCAGGGTTAGAGCCGAAAAAAACCAAGAAAAGCAGAGTTAGAGCGGAAGAAAACCTAGAAAAACAGGGTTAGAACGGAAGAAAACCAAGAAAAGCTGGGTTAGAACGGAAGAAAACCAAGAAAAACAGGGTTAGAGCGGAAGAAAACCAAGAAAAACAGTGTTAGAGCCGAAAAAAACCAACAAAAACAGGGTTAGAGCGGAAGAAAACCAAGAAAAGCCGGGTAAGAACGGAAGAAAACCAAGAAAAGCCGGGATAGAACGGAAGAAGACCAGGAAAATCCGGGTTAGAGCGGAAGAAAACCAAGAAAAACAGGGTTAGAGCCGAAGAAAATCAAGAAAAACAGGGTTAGAGCAGAAGAAAACCAAGAAAAGCCTGGTTAGAACGGAAGAATACCAAGAAAAACAGGGTTAGAGCCGAAAAAACCCAAGAAAACCGGGTTAGAGCGGAAGAAAACCAAGAAAAGCAGGGTTAGAGCGGAAGAAAACCAAGAAAAGCAGGGTTAGAGCGGAAGAAAACCAAGAAAAGCAGGGTTAGAGCGGAAGAAAACCAGGAAAAGCAGGCTTAAAGCCGAAAAAAACCAAGAAAAACAGGGTTAGAGCAGAAGAAAACCAAGAAAAGTCGGGTTAGAACGAAAGAAAACCAGCAAAAGCCGGGTTAGAACGGAAGAAAACCAAGAAAAACAGGGTTAGAGCCGAAAAAAAACAAGAAAAACAGTGTTATAGCAGAAGAAAACCAAGAAAAGCCGGGTTAGAACGGAAGAAAACCAAGAAAAACAGGGTTAGAGCGGAAGAAAACCAAGAAAAACAGTGTTAGAGCCGAAAAAAACCAACAAAAACAGGGTTAGAGCGGAAGAAAACCAAGAAAAGCCGGGTAAGAACGGAAGAAAACCAAGAAAAGCCGGGTTAGAACGGAAGAAAACCAAGAAAAACAGGGTTAGAGCCGAAAGAAAACAAGAAAAACAGGGTTAGAGCAGAAGAAAACCAAGAAAAGCCGGGTTAGAACGGAAAAATACCAAGAAAAACAGGGTTAGAGCCGAAAAAGACCAAGAAAAAAAGGGTTAGAGCCGAAGAAAACCAAGAAAAGCAGGGTTAGAGCCGAAGAAAACCAAGAAAAGCAGGGTTAGAGCGGAAGAAAACCAAGAAAAGCAGGGTTAGAGCGGAAGAAAACCAGGAAAAGCAGGATTAAAGCCGAAAAAAACGAAGAAAAACAGGGTTAGAGCGGAAGAAAACCAAGAAAAGCAGGGTTAGAGCGGAAGAAATCCAAGAAAAGCAGGGTTAGAACGAAAGAAAACCAAGAAAAGCAGGGTTAGAGCGGAAGAAAACCAAGAAAAGCAGGCTTAAAGCCGAAAAAAACCAAGAAAAACAGGGTTAGAACAGAAGAAAACCAAGAAAAGCCGGGTTAGAACGGAAGAAAACCAAGAAAAACAGGGTTAGAGCCGAAAAAAACCAAGAAAAACAGGGTTAGAGCAGAAGAAACCCAAGAAAAGCAGGGTTAGAGCTGAAAATAACCAAGAAAAACAGGGTTAGAGCAGAAGAAAACAAAGAAAACCGGGTTAGAACGGAAGAAAACCAGGAAAAGCCGGGTTAGAACGGGAGAAAACCAAGAAAAACTGGGTTAGAGCAGAAGAAAACCAAGAAAAGCCTGGTTAGAACGGAAGAAAACCAAGAAAAGCCGGGTTAGAACGGAAGAAAACCAAGATAAACAGGGTTAGAGCCGAAAAAAACCAAGAAAAACAGGGTTAGAGCAGAAGAAAACCAAGAAAAGCTGGGTTAGAACGGAAGAAAACCAGGAAAAGCCGGGTTAGAACGGAAGAAAACCAAGAAAAACAGGGTTAGAGCCGAAATAAACAAGAAAAACAGTGTTATAGCAGAAGAAAACCAAGAAAAGCCGGGTTAGAACGGAAGAAAACCAAGAAAAGCAGGGTTAGAGCCGAAAAAAACCAAGAAAAGCAGAGTTAGAGCGGAAGAAAACCAAGAAAAACAGGGTTAGAACGGAAGAAAACCAAGAAAAGCTGGGTTAGAACGGAAGAAAACCAAGAAAAACAGGGTTAGAGCGGAAGAAAACCAAGAAAAACAGTGTTAGAGCCGAAAAAAACCAACAAAAACAGGGTTAGAGCGGAAGAAAACCAAGAAAAGCCGGGTAAGAACGGAAGAAAACCAAGAAAAGCCGGGTTAGAACGGAAGAAAACCAGGAAAATCCGGGTTAGAGCGGAAGAAAACCAAGAAAAACAGGGTTAGAGCCGAAGAAAATCAAGAAAAACAGGGTTAGAGCAGAAGAAAACCAAGAAAAGCCTGGTTAGAACGGAAGAATACCAAGAAAAACAGGGTTAGAGCCGAAAAAACCCAAGAAAACCGGGTTAGAGCGGAAGAAAACCAAGAAAAGCAGGGTTAGAGCGGAAGAAAACCAAGAAAAGCAGGGTTAGAGCGGAAGAAAACCAAGAAAAGCAGGGTTAGAGCGGAAGAAAACCAGGAAAAGCAGGCTTAAAGCCGAAAAAAACCAAGAAAAACAGGGTTAGAGCAGAAGAAAACCAAGAAAAGTCGGGTTAGAACGAAAGAAAACCAGCAAAAGCCGGGTTAGAACGGAAGAAAACCAAGAAAAACAGGGTTAGAGCCGAAAAAAAACAAGAAAAACAGTGTTATAGCAGAAGAAAACCAAGAAAAGCCGGGTTAGAACGGAAGAAAACCAAGAAAAACAGGGTTAGAGCGGAAGAAAACCAAGAAAAACAGTGTTAGAGCCGAAAAAAACCAACAAAAACAGGGTTAGAGCGGAAGAAAACCAAGAAAAGCCGGGTAAGAACGGAAGAAAACCAAGAAAAGCCGGGTTAGAACGGAAGAAAACCAAGAAAAACAGGGTTAGAGCCGAAAGAAAACAAGAAAAACAGGGTTAGAGCAGAAGAAAACCAAGAAAAGCCGGGTTAGAACGGAAAAATACCAAGAAAAACAGGGTTAGAGCCGAAAAAGACCAAGAAAAAAAGGGTTAGAGCCGAAGAAAACCAAGAAAAGCAGGGTTAGAGCCGAAGAAAACCAAGAAAAGCAGGGTTAGAGCGGAAGAAAACCAAGAAAAGCAGGGTTAGAGCGGAAGAAAACCAGGAAAAGCAGGATTAAAGCCGAAAAAAACGAAGAAAAACAGGGTTAGAGCGGAAGAAAACCAAGAAAAGCAGGGTTAGAGCGGAAGAAATCCAAGAAAAGCAGGGTTAGAACGAAAGAAAACCAAGAAAAGCAGGGTTAGAGCGGAAGAAAACCAAGAAAAGCAGGCTTAAAGCCGAAAAAAACCAAGAAAAACAGGGTTAGAACAGAAGAAAACCAAGAAAAGCCGGGTTAGAACGGAAGAAAACCAAGAAAAACAGGGTTAGAGCCGAAAAAAACCAAGAAAAACAGGGTTAGAGCAGAAAAAACCAAGAAAAGCAGGGTTAGAGCTGAAAATAACCAAGAAAAACAGGGTTAGAGCAGAAGAAAACAAAGAAAACCGGGTTAGAACGGAAGAAAACCAGGAAAAGCCGGGTTAGAACGGGAGAAAACCAAGAAAAACTGGGTTAGAGCCAAAGAAAACCAAGAAAAGCAGGGTTAGAGCGGAAGAAAACCAAGAAAAGCAGGGTTAGAGCGGAAGAAAACCAAGAAAAGCAGGGTTAGAGCAGAAGAAAACCAAGAAAAGCAGGGTTAGAACCGAAGAAAACAAAGAAAAACAGGAATAGAGCGGAAGAAAACCAAGAAAAGCAGGGTTAGAGCGGAAGAAAACCAAGAAAAGCAGGGTTAGAGCCGAAGAAAACCAAGAAAAGCAGGGTTGGAGCGGAAGAAAACCAAGAAAAGCTGGGTTAGAACGGAAGAAAACCAAGAAAAGCAGGGTTAGAACGGAAGAAAACCAAGAAAAGCAGGGTTAGAGCGGAAGAAAACCAGGAAAAGGAGGCTTAAAGCCGAAGAGAACCAAGAAAAACAGGGTTAGAGCAGAAGAAAACCAGGAAAAGCCAGGTAAGAACAGAAGAAAACCAAGAAAAAAAAAGTTAGAGCAGAAGAAAACCAAGAAAAGCAGGGTTAGAGCGGAAGAAAACCAAGAAAAGCAGGGTTAGAGCGGAAGAAAACCAAGAAAAGCAGGGTTAGAGCGGAAGAAAACCAAGAAAAACAGGGTTAGAGCCGAAAAAAAACAAGAAAAACAGGGTTAGAGCAGAAGAAAACCAAGAAAAGATGGGTTAGAACGGAAGAAAACCAAGAAAAGCCGGGTTAGAGCGGAAGAAAACCAAGAAAAACAGGGTTAGAGCCGAAGAAAATCAAGAAAAACAGGGTTAGAGCAGAAGAAAACCAAGAAAAGCCTGGTTAGAACGGAAGAAAACCAAGAAAAGCCGGGTTAGAACGGAAGAAAACCAGATAAACAGGGTTAGAGCCGAAAAAAACCAAGAAAAACAGGGTTAGAGCAGAAGAAAACCAAGAAAAGCTGGGTTAGAACGGAAGAAAACCAGGAAAAGCCGGGTTAGAACGGAAGAAAACCAAGAAAAACAGGGTTAGAGCCGAAAAAAAACAAGAAAAACAGTGTTATAGCAGAAGAAAACCAAGAAAAGCCGGGTTAGAACGGAAGAAAACCAAGAAAAGCAGGGTTAGAGCCGAAAAAAACCAAGAAAAGCAGGGTTAGAGCGGAAGAAAACCAAGAAAAGCCGGGTTAGAACGGAAGAAAACCAAGAAAAGCCGGGTTAGAACGGAAGAAAACCAAGAAAAACAGGGTTAGAGCGGAAGAAAACCAAGAAAAACAGTGTTAGAGCCGAAAAAAACCAACAAAAACAGGGTTAGAGCGGAAGAAAACCAAGAAAAGCCGGGTAAGAACGGAAGAAAACCAAGAAAAGCCGGGTTAGAACGGAAGAAAACCAGGAAAATCCGGGTTAGAACGGAAGAAAACCAAGAAAAACAGGGTTAGAGCCGAAGAAAATCAAGAAAAACAGGGTTAGAGTAGAAGAAAACCAAGAAAAGCCTGGTTAGAACGGAAGAATACCAAGAAAAACAGGGTTAGAGCCGAAAAAAACCAAGAAAAACAGGGTTAGAGCGGAAGAAAACCAAGAAAAGCAGGGTTAGAGCGGAAGAAAACCAAGAAAAGCAGGGTTAGAGCGGAAGAAAACCAAGAAAAGCAGGGTTAGAGCGGAAGAAAACCAGGAAAAGTCGGCTTAAAGCCGAAAAAAACCAAGAAAAACAGGGTTAGAGCAGAAGAAAACCAAGAAAAGCCGGGTTAGAACGAAAGAAAACCAAGAAAAACAGGGTTAGAGGCGAAAAAAACCAAGAAAAACAGGTTTAGAGCAGAAGAAAACCAAGAAATGCCGGGTTAGAACGGAAGAAAACCAGGAAAAGCCGGGTTAGAACGGAAGAAAACCAAGAAAAACAGGGTTAGAACCCAAAAAAACCAAGAAAAACAGGGTTAGAGCAGAAGAAAACCAAGAAAAGCCGGGTTAGAACCGAAGAAAACCAAGAAAAGCCGGGTTTGAGCGGAAGAAAACTAGGAAAAGCAGGCTTAAAGCCGAAAAAAAACAAGAAAAACGGTGTTAGAACAGAAGAAAACCAAGAAAAGCCGGGTTAGAACGGAAGAAAACCAAGAAAAGCCTGGTTAGAACGGAAGAAAACCAAGAAAAACAGGGTTAGAGCCGAAAAAAAACAAGAAAAACAGGGTTAGAACAGAAGAAAACCAAGAAAAGCCGGGTTAGAACGGAAGAAAACCAGGAAAAACCGGGTTAGAACGGAAGAAAACCAAGAAAAACAGGGTTAGAGCCTAAAAAAAACCAAGAAAAACAGGGTTGGAGCAGAAGAAAACCAAGAAAAACAGGGTTAGAGCGGAAGAAAACCAAGAAAAGCCAGGTTAGAACGGAAGAAAACCAGGAAATGTAGGGTTAGAGCAGAAGAAAACCAAGAAAAGCAGGGTTAGAGCGGAAGAAAACCAAGAAAAGCAGGGTTAGAGCAGAAGAAAACCAGGAAAAGCAGGCTTAAAGCCGAAAAAAACCAAGAAAAACAGGGTTAGAGCAGAAGAAAACCAAGAAAAACAGTGTTATAGCAGAAGAAAACCAAGAAAAGCCAAGTTAGAACGGAAGAAAACCAGGAAAAGCCGGGTTAGAACGGAAGAAAACCAAGAAAAGCCGGGTTAGAGCCGAAAAAAAACAAGAAAAACAGTGTTATAGCAGAAGAAAACCAAGAAAAGCCGGGTTAGAACGGAAGAAAACCAAGAAAAGCAGGGTTAGAGCCGAAAAAAACCAAGAAAAGCAGGGTTGGAGCGGAAGAAAACCAAGAAAAGCCGGGTTAGAATGGAAGAAAACCAAGAAAAGCCGGGTTAGAACGGAAGAAAACCAAGAAAAACAGGGTTAGAGCGGAAGAAAACCAAGAAAAACAGTGTTAGAGCCGAAAAAAACCAACAAAAACAGGGTTAGAGCGGAAGAAAACCAAGAAAAGCCGGGTTAGAACGGAAGAAAACCAAGAAAAGCCGGGTTAGAACGGAAGAAAACCAAGAAAAACAGGGTTAGAGCCGAAAGAAAACAAGAAAAACAGGGTTAGAGCAGAAGAAAACCAAGAAAAGCCGGGTTAGAACGGAAGAATACCAAGAAAAACAGGGTTAGAGCCGAAAATAACCAAGAAAAACAGGGTTAGAGCCGAAGAAAACCAAGAAAAGCCGGGTTAGAACGGAAGAAAACCAAGAAAAACAGGGTTAGAGCCTAAAAAAAACCAAGAAAAACAGGGTTAGAGCAGAAGAAAACCAAGAAAAACAGGGTTAGAGCGGAAGAAAACCAAGAAAAGCAGGGTTAGAGCGGAAGGAAACCAGGAAATGCAGGGTTAGAGCAGAAGAAAACCAAGAAAAGCAGGGTTAGAACGGAAGAAAACCAAGAAAAGCAGGGTTAGAGCAGAAGAAAACCAGGAAAAGCAGGCTTAAAGCCGAAAAAAACCAAGAAAAACAGGGTTAGAGCAGAAGAAAACCAAGAAAAGCCGGGTTAGAACGGAAGAAAACCAAGAAAAACAGGGTTAGAGGCGAAAAAAACCAAGAAAAACAGGTTTAGAGCAGAAGAAAACCAAGAAAAGCCGGGTTAGAACGGAAGAAAACCAGGAAAATCCGGGTTAGAACAGAAGAAAACCAAGAAAAACAGGGTTAGACCCGAAAGAAAACCAAGAAAAACAGGGTTAGAGCAGAAGAAAACCAAGAAAAGCCGGGTTAGAACGGAAGAAAACCAAGAAAAGCCGGGTTAGAGCGGAAGAAAACCAGGAAAAGCAGGCTTAAAGCCGAAAAAAACCAAGAAAAACAGGGTTAGAGCAGAAGAAAACCAAGAGAAGCCGGGTTAGAACGGAAGAAAACCAAGAAAAGCCGGGTTAGAACGGAAGAAAACCAAGAAAAACAGGGTTAGAGCCGAAAAAAAACAAGAAAAACAGGGTTAGAACAGAAGAAAACCAAGAAAAGCCGGGTTAGAACGGAAGAAAACCAGGAAAAGCCGGGTTAGAACGGAAGAAAACCAAGAAAAACAGGGTTAGAGCCTAAAAAAAAACAAGAAAATCAGGGTTAGAGCAGAAGAAAACCAAGAAAAACAGGGTTAGAGTGGAAGAAAACCAAGAAAAGCCGGGTTAGAACGGAAGAAAACCAGGAAATGCAGGGTTAGAGCAGAAGAAAACCAAGAAAAGCAGGGTTAGAACGGAAGAAAACCAAGAAAAGCAGGGTTAGAGCAGAAGAAAACCAGGAAAAGCAGGCTTAAAGCCGAAAAAAACCAAGAAAAACAGGGTTAGAGCAGAAGAAAACCAAGAAAAGCCGGGTTAGAACGGAAGAAAACCAAGAAAAACAGGGTTAGAGGCGAAAAAAACCAAGAAAAGCAGGTTTAGAGCAGAAGAAAACCAAGAAAAGCCGGGTTAGAACGGAAGAAAACCAGGAAAATCCAGGTTAGAACGGAAGAAAACCAAGAAAAGCCGGGTTAGAGCGGAAGAAAACCAGGAAAAGCAGGCTTAAAGCCGAAAAAAAACAAGAAAAACAGGGTTAGAGCAGAAGAAAACCAAGAAAAGCCGGGTTAGAACGGAAGAAAACCAAGAAAAGCCGAATTAGAACGGAAGAAAACCAAGAAAAACAGGGTTAGAGCCGAAAAAAAACAAGAAAAACAGGGTTAGAACAGAAGAAAACCAAGAAAAGCCGGGTTAGAACGGAAGAAAACCAGGAAAAGCCGGGTTAGAACGGAAGAAAACCAAGAAAAACAGGGTTAGAGCCTAAAAAAAAACTAGAAAATCAGGGTTAGAGCAGAAGAAAACCAAGAAAAACAGGGTTAGAGTGGAAGAAAACCAAGAAAAGCCGGGTTAGAACGGAAGAAAACCAGGAAATGCAGGGTTAGAGCAGAAGAAAACCAAGAAAAACAGGGTTAGAGCGGAAGAAAACCAAGAGAAACAGGGTTAGAGCGGAAGAAAACCAAGAAAAGCAGGGTTAGAGCGGAAGAAAACCAAGAAAAGCCGGGTTAGAACGGAAGAAAACCAAGAAAAACAGGGTTAGATCAGAAGAAAACCAAGAAAAGCAGGGTTAGAGCGGAAGAAAACCAAGAAAAGCAGGCTTAGAGCCAAAAAAAACCAAGAAAAACAGGGTTAGAACAGAAGAAAACCAAGAAAAGCCGGGTTAGAACGGAAGAAAACCAAGAAAAGCAGGGTTAGAGCGGAAGAAAACCAGGAAAAGGAGGCTTAAAGCCGAAAAAAACCAAGAAAAACAGGGTTAGAGCAGAAGAAAACCAAGAAAAACAGGGTTAGAGCTGAAAATAACCAAGAAAAACAGGGTTAGAGCAAAAGAAAACCAAGAAAAGCCGGGTTAGAACGGAAGAAAACCAGGAAAAGCCGGGTTAGAACGGAAGAAAACCAAGAAAAGCAGGGTTAGAGCGGAAGAAAACCAAGAAAAGCAGGGTTAGAGCGGAAGAAAACCAAGAAAAGCAGGGTTAGAGCGGAAGAAAACCAAGAAAAGCAGGGTTAGAACCGAAGAAAACCAAGAAAAACAGGTTTAGAGCGGAAGAAAACCAAGAAAAGCAGGGTTAGAGCGGAAGAAAACCAAGAAAAGCAGGGTTAGAGCCGAAGAAAACCAAGAAAAGCAGGGTTGGAGCGGAAGAAAACCAAGAAAAGCTGGGTTAGAACGGAAGAAAACCAAGAAAAGCAGGGTTAGAACAGAAGAAAACCAAGAAAAGCAGGGTTAGAGCGGAAGAAAACCAGGAAAAGGAGGTTTAAAGCCGAAAAGAACCAAGAAAAACAGGGTTAGAGCAGAAGAAAACCAAGAAAAGCCGGGTAAGAACGGAAGAAAACCATGAAAAAAAATGTTAGAGCAGAAGAAAACCAAGAAAAGCAGGGTTACAGCGGAAGAAAACAAAGAAAAGCAGGGTTAGAGCGGAAGAAAACCAAGAAAAGCAGGCTTAAAGCCGAAAAAAACCAAGAAAAACAGGGTTAGAACAGAAGAAAACCAAGAAAAGCCGGGTTAGAACGGAAGAAAACCAGGAAAAGCCGGGTTACAACGGAAGAAAACCAAGAAAAACAGGGTTAGAGCCGAAAAAAAAACAAGAAAAACAGGGTTAGAACAGAAGAAAACCAAGAAAAGCCAAGTTAGAACGGAAGAAAACCAGGAAAAGCCGGGTTAGAACGGAAGAAAACCAAGAAAAGCCGGGTTAGAACGGAAGAAAACCAAGAAAAACAGGTTTAGAACATAAGAAGACTAAGAAAAGCCGGGTTAGAACGGAAGAAAACCAAGAAAAGCCGGGTTAGAACAGAAGAAAACCAAGAAAAACAGGGTTAGAGGCGAAAAAAACCAAAAAAAACAGGGTTAGAGCGGAAGAAAACCAAGAAAAGCCGGGTTAGAACGGAAGAAAACCAAGAAAAACAGGGTTAGATGCGAAAAAAACCAAGAAAAACAGGCTTAGAGCAGAAGAAAACCAAGAAAAGCCGGGTTAGAACGGAAGAAAACCAAGAAAAGCAGGGTTAGAACAGAAGAAAACCAAGAAAAACAGAATTAGAGCCAAAAAAAAACAAGAAAAACAGGGTTAGAACCGAAGAAAACCAAGAAAAGCCGGGTTAGAACGGAAGAAAACCAAGAAAAGCCGGGTTAGAACGGAAGAAAACCAAGAAAAACAGGGTTAGAGCCGAAAAAAAACAAGAAAAACAGGGTTAGAGCCGAAAAAAAACAACAAAAACAAGGTTAGAGCGGAAGAAAACCAAGAAAAGCCGGGTAAGAATGGAAGAAAACCAAGAAAAGCCGGGTTAGAACGGAAGAAAACCAAGAAAAACAGGGTTAGAGCCGAAAGAAAACAAGAAAAACAGGGTTAGAGCGGAAGAAAACCAAGAAAAGCCGGGTTAGAACGGAAGAATAGCAAGAAAAACAGGGTTAGAGCCGAAAAAAACCAAGAAAAACGGGGTTAGAGCCGAAGAAAACCAAGAAAAGCAGGGTTAGAGCGGAAGAAAACCAAGAAAAGCTGGGTTAGAACGGAAGAAAACCAAGAAAAGCAGGGTTAGAGCCGAAGAAAACCAAGAAAAACAGGGTTAGAGCGGAAGAAAACCAAGAAAAACAGGGTTAGAGCCGTAAAAAACCAAGAAAAACAGGGTTAGAGCGGAAGAAAACCAAGAAAAGCCTGGTAAGAACGGAAGAAAACCAAGAAAAACAGGGTTAGATCAGAAGAAAACCAAGAAAAGCAGGGTTAGAGCGGAAGAAAACCAAGAAAAGCAGGGTTAGAGCGGAAGAAATCCAAGAAAAGCAGGGTTAGAGCAGAAGAAAACCAAGAAAAGCAGGGTTAGAGCGGAAGAAAACCAAGAAAAGCAGGCTTAAAGCCGAAAAAAAATTAAGAAAAACAGGGTTAGAAGAGAAGAAAACCAAGAAAAGCCGGGTTAGAACGGAAGAAAACCAGGAAAAGCAGAGTTAGAACGGAAGAAAACCAAGAAAAACAGGGTTAGAGCCGAAAAAAGCCAAGAAAAACAGGGTTAGAGCAGAAGAAAACCAAGAAAAGCAGGGTTAGAGCTGAAAATAACCAAGAAAAACAGGGTTAGAACGGAAGAAAACAAAGAAAAGCCGGGTTAGAACGGAAGAAAACCAGGAAAAGCCGGGTTAGAACGGAAGAAAACCAAGAAAAACAGGGTTAGAGCCAAAGAAAACCAAGAAAAGCCGGGTTAGAGCGGAAGAAAACCAAGAAAAGCAGGGTTAGAGCGGAAGAAAACCAAGAAAAGCAGGGTTAGAGCAGAAGAAAACCAAGAAAAGCAGGGTTAGAACCGAAGAAAACCAAGAAAAACAGGTATAGAGCGGAAGAAAACCAAGAAAAGCAGGGTTAGAGCGGAAGAAAACCAAGAAAAGCAGGGTTAGAGCCGAAGAAAACCAAGAAAAGCAGGGTTGGAGCGGAAGAAAACCAAGAAAAGCTGGGTTAGAACGGAAGAAAACCAAGAAAAGCAGGGTTAGAACGGAAGAAAACCAAGAAAAGCAGGGTTAGAGCGGAAGAAAACCAGGAAAAGGAGGCTTAAAGCCGAAAAGAACCAAGAAAAACAGGGTTAGAGCAGAAGAAAACCAAGAAAAGCCAGGTAAGAACGGAAGAAAACCAAGAAAAAAAATGTTAGAGCAGAAGAAAACCAAGAAAAGCAGGGTTAGAGCAGAAGAAAACCAAGAAAAGCACGGTTAGAGCGGAAGAAAACCAAGAAAAACGGGGTTAGAGCGGAAGAAAACCAAGAAAAACAGGGTTGGAGCGAAAGAAAACCAAGAAAAGCAGGCTTAAAGCCGAAAAAAACCAAGAAAAACAGGGTTAGAACAGAAGAAAACCAAGAAAAGCCGGGTTAGAACGGAAGAAAACCAGGAAATGCAGGGTTAGAGCAGAAGAAAACCAAGAAAAACAGGGTTAGAGCGGAAGAAAACCAAGAGAAACAGGGTTAGAGCGGAAGAAAACCAAGAAAAGCCGGGTTAGAACGGAAGAAAACCAGGAAATGCAGGGTTAGAGCAGAAGAAAACCAAGAAAAACAGGGTTAGAGCGGAAGAAAACCAAGAGAAACAGGGTTAGAGCGGAAGAAAACCAAGAAAAACAGGGTTAGATCAGAAGAAAACCAAGAAAAGCAGGGTTAGAGCGGAAGAAAACCAAGAAAAGCAGGCTTAGAGCCAAAAAAAACCAAGAAAAACAGGGTTAGAACAGAAGAAAACCAAGAAAAGCCGGGTTAGAACGGAAGAAAACCAAGAAAAGCAGGGTTAGAGCGGAAGAAAACCAGGAAAAGGAGGCTTAAAGCCGAAAAAAACCAAGAAAAACAGGGTTAGAGCAGAAGAAAACCAAGAAAAACAGGGTTAGAGCTGAAAATAACCAAGAAAAACAGGGTTAGAGCAAAAGAAAACCAAGAAAAGCCGGGTTAGAACGGAAGAAAACCAGGAAAAGCCGGGTTAGAACGGAAGAAAACCAAGAAAAGCAGGGTTAGAGCGGAAGAAAACCAAGAAAAGCAGGGTTAGAGCGGAAGAAAACCAAGAAAAGCAGGGTTAGAGCGGAAGAAAACCAAGAAAAGCAGGGTTAGAACCGAAGAAAACCAAGAAAAACAGGTTTAGAGCGGAAGAAAACCAAGAAAAGCAGGGTTAGAGCGGAAGAAAACCAAGAAAAGCAGGGTTAGAGCCGAAGAAAACCAAGAAAAGCAGGGTTGGAGCGGAAGAAAACCAAGAAAAGCTGGGTTAGAACGGAAGAAAACCAAGAAAAGCAGGGTTAGAACGGAAGAAAACCAAGAAAAGCAGGGTTAGAGCGGAAGAAAACCAGGAAAAGGAGGTTTAAAGCCGAAAAGAACCAAGAAAAACAGGGTTAGAGCAGAAGAAAACCAAGAAAAGCCGGGTAAGAACGGAAGAAAACCATGAAAAAAAATGTTAGAGCAGAAGAAAACCAAGAAAAGCAGGGTTACAGCGGAAGAAAACCAAGAAAAGCAGGGTTAGAGCGGAAGAAAACCAAGAAAAGCAGGCTTAAAGCCGAAAAAAACCAAGAAAAACAAGGTTAGAACAGAAGAAAACCAAGAAAAGCCGGGTTAGAACGGAAGAAAACCAGGAAAAGCCGGGTTACAACGGAAGAAAACCAAGAAAAACAGGGTTAGAGCCGAAAAAAAAACAAGAAAAACAGGGTTAGAACAGAAGAAAACCAAGAAAAGCCGGGTTAGAACGGAAGAAAACCAGGAAAAGCCGGGTTAGAACGGAAGAAAACCAGGAAAAGCCGGGTTAGAACGGAAGAAAACCAAGAAAAACAGGTTTAGAACATAAGAAGACTAAGAAAAGCCGGGTTAGAACGGAAGAAAACCAAGAAAAGCCGGGTTAGAACAGAAGAAAACCAAGAAAAACAGGGTTAGAGGCGAAAAAAACCAAAAAAAACAGGGTTAGAGCGGAAGAAAACCAAGAAAAGCCGGGTTAGAACGGAAGAAAACCAGGAAAAGCCGGGTTAGAACGGAAGAAAACCAAGAAAAACAGGGTTAGAGCCGAAAAAAAACAAGAAACACAGTGTTATAGCAGAAGAAAACCAAGAAAAGCCGGGTTACAACGGAAGAAAACCAAGAAAAACAGGGTTAGAGCGGAAGAAAACCAAGAAAAACAGTGTTAGAGCCGAAAAAAACCAACAAAAACAGGGTTAGAGCGGAAGAAAGCCAAGAAAAGCCGGGTAAGAACGGAAGAAAACCAAGAAAAGCCGGGTTAGAACGGAAGAAAACCAAGAAAAACAGGGTTAGAGCCGAAAGAAAACAAGAAAAACAGGGTTAGAGCAGAAGAAAACCAAGAAAAGCCGGGTTAGAACGGAAAAATACCAAGAAAAACAGGGTTAGAGCCGAAAAAGACCAAGAAAAAAAGGGTTAGAGCCGAAGAAAACCAAGAAAAGCAGGGTTAGAGCCGAAGAAAACCAAGAAAAGCAGGGTTAGAGCGGAAGAAAACCAAGAAAAGCAGGGTTAGAGCGGAAGAAAACCAGGAAAAGCAGGCTTAAAGCCGAAAAAAACCAAGAAAAACAGGGTTAGAGCGGAAGAAAACCAAGAAAAGCAGGGTTAGAGCGGAAGAAATCCAAGAAAAGCAGGGTTAGAACGAAAGAAAACCAAGAAAAGCAGGGTTAGAGCGGAAGAGAACCAAGAAAAGCAGGCTTAAAGCCGAAAAAAACCAAGAAAAACAGGGTTAGAACAGAAGAAAACCAAGAAAAGCCGGGTTAGAACGGAAGAAAACCAGGAAAAGCAGAGTTAGAACGGAAGAAAACCAAGAAAAACAGGGTTAGAGCCGAAAAAAACCAAGAAAAACAGGGTTAGAGCAGAAGAAACCCAAGAAAAGCAGGGTTAGAGCTGAAAATAACCAAGAAAAACAGGGTTAGAGCAGAAGAAAACAAAGAAAACCGGGTTAGAACGGAAGAAAACCAGGAAAAGCCGGGTTAGAACGGGAGAAAACCAAGAAAAACAGGGTTAGAGCCAAAGAAAACCAAGAAAAGCAGGGTTAGAGCGGAAGAAAACCAAGAAAAGCAGGGTTAGAGCGGAAGAAAACCAAGAAAAACAGGGTTAGAGCAGAAGAAAACCAAGAAAAGCAGGGTTAGAACCGAAGAAAACCAAGAAAAACAGGAATAGAGCGGAAGAAAACCAAGAAAAGCAGGGTTAGAGCGGAAGAAAACCAAGAAAAGCAGGGTTAGAGCCGAAGAAAACCAAGAAAAGCAGGGTTGGAGCGGAAGAAAACCAAGAAAAGCTGGGTTAGAACGGAAGAAAACCAAGAAAAGCAGGGTTAGAACGGAAGAAAACCAAGAAAAGCAGGGTTAGAGCGGAAGAAAACCAGGAAAAGGTGGCTTAAAGCCGAAAAGAACCAAGAAAAACAGGGTTAGAGCAGAAAAAAACCAGGAAAAGCCAGGTAAGAACAGAAGAAAACCAAGAAAAAAAATGTTAGAGCAGAAGAAAACCAAGAAAAGCAGGGTTAGAGCGGAAGAAAACCAAGAAAAGCCGGGTTAGAACGGAAGAAAACCAAGAAAAGCCGGGTTAGAACGGAAGAAAACCAAGAAAAACAGGGTTAGAGCGGAAGAAAACCAAGAAAAACAGTGTTAGAGCCGAAAAAAACCAACAAAAACAGGGTTAGAGCGGAAGAAAACCAAGAAAAGCCGCGTAAGAACGGAAGAAAACCAAGAAAAGCCGGGTTAGAACGGAAGAAAACCAGGAAAATCCGGGTTAGAACGGAAGAAAACCAAGAAAAACAGGGTTAGAGCCGAAGAAAATCAAGAAAAACAGGGTTAGAGCAGAAGAAAACCAAGAAAAGCCTGGTTAGAACGGAAGAATACCAAGAAAAACAGGGTTAGAGCCGAAAAAAACCAAGAAAAACAGGGTTAGAGCGGAAGAAAACCAAGAAAAGCAGGGTTAGAGCGGAAGGAAACCAAGAAAAGCAGGGTTAGAGCGGAAGAAAACCAAGAAAAGCAGGGTTAGAGCGGAAGAAAACCAGGAAGAGCAGGCTTAAAGCCGAAATAAACCAAGAAAAACAGGGTTAGAGCGGAAGAAAACCAAGAAAAGCCGGGTTAGAACGAAAGAAAACCAAGAAAAACAGGGTTAGAGGCGAAAAAAACCAAGAAAAACAGGTTTAGAGCAGAAGAAAACCAAGAAATGCCGGGTTAGAACGGAAGAAAACCAGGAAAAGCCGGGTTAGAACGGAAGAAAACCAAGAAAAACAGGATTAGAACCCAAAAAAACCAAGAAAAACAGGGTTAGAGCAGAAGAAAACCAAGAAAAGCCGGGTTAGAACGGAAGAAAACCAAGAAAAGCCGGGTTTGAGCGGAAGAAAACCAGGAAAAGCAGGCTTAAAGCCGAAAAAAAACAAGAAAAACGGTGTTAGAACAGAAGAAAACCAAGAAAGGCCGGGTTAGAACGGAAGAAAACCAAGAAAAGCCTGGTTAGAACGGAAGAAAACCAAGAAAAACAGGGTTAGAGCCGAAAAAAAAACAAGAAAAACAGGGTTAGAACAGAAGAAAACCAAGAAAAGCAGGGTTAGAGCGGAAGAAAACCAGGAAAAACCGAGTTAGAACGGAAGAAAACCAAGAAAAACAGGGTTAGAGCCTAAAAAAAACCAAGAAAAACAGGGTTGGAGCAGAAGAAAACCAAGAAAAACAGGGTTAGAGCGGAAGAAAACCAAGAAAAGCCGGGTTAGAACGGAAGAAAACCAGGAAATGTAGGGTTAGAGCAGAAGAAAACCAAGAAAAGCAGGGTTAGAGCGGAAGAAAACCAAGAAAAGCAGGGTTAGAGCAGAAGAAAACCAGGAAAAGCAGGCTTAAAGCCGAAAAAAACCAAGAAAAACAGGGTTAGAGCAGAAGAAAACCAAGAAAAGCCGGGTTAGAACGGAAGAAAACCAAGAAAAACAGGGTTAGAGGCGAAAAAAACCAAGAAAAACAGGTTTAGAGCAGAAGAAAACCAAGAAAAGCCGGGTTAGAACGGAAGAAATCCAGGAAAATCCGGGTTAGAACGGAAGAAAACCAAGAAAAACAGGGTTAGACCCGAAAGAAAACCAAGAAAAACAGGGTTAGAGCAGAAGAAAACCAAGAAAAGCCGGGTTAGAACGGAAGAATATCAAGAAAAGCCGGGTTAGAGCGGAAGAAAACCAGGAAAAGCAGGCTTAAAGCCGAAAAAAAACAAGAAAAACAGGGGTAGAGCAGAAGAAAACCAAGAAAAGCCGGGTTAGAACGGAAGAAAACCAAGAAAACCCGGGTTAGAACGGAAGAAAACCAAGAAAAACAGGGTTAGAGCCGAAAAAAAACAAGAAAAACAGGGTTAGAACAGAAGAAAACCAAGAAAAGCCGGGTTAGAACGGAAGAAAACCAGGAAAAGCCGGGTTAGAACGGAAGAAAACCAAGAAAAACAGGGTTAGAGCCTAAAAAAAAACAAGAAAATCAGGGTTAGAGCAGAAGAAAACCAAGAAAAACAGCGTTAGAGTGGAAGAAAACCAAGAAAAGCTGGGTTAGAACGGAAGAAAACCAGGAAATGCAGGGTTAGAGCAGAAGAAAACCAAGAAAAACAGGGTTAGAGCGGAAGAAAACCAAGAGAAACAGGGTTAGAGCGGAAGAAAACCAAGAAAAGCAGGGTTAGAGCGGATGAAAACCAAGAAAAGCCGGGTAAGAACGGAAGAAAACCAAGAAAAACAAAATTAGATCAGAAGAAAACCAAGAAAAGCAGAGTTAGAGCGGAAGAAAACCAAGAAAAGCAGGCTTAGAGCCAAAAAAAACCAAGAAAAACAGGGTTAGAACAGAAGAAAACCAAGAAAAGCCGGGTTAGAACGGAAGAAAACCAAGAAAAGCAGGGTTAGAGCGGAAGAAAACCAGGAAAAGGAGGCTTAAAGCCGAAAAAAAACAAGAAAAACAGGGTTAGAGCAGAAGAAAACCAAGAAAAGCAGGGTTAGAACGAAAAAAACCAAGAAAAACAGTGTTATAGCAGAAGAAAACCAAGAAAAGCCGGGTTAGAACGGAAGAAAACCAAGAAAAACAGGGTTAGAGCGGAAGAAAACCAAGAAAAACAGTGTTAGAGCCGAAAAAAACCAACAAAAACAGGGTTAGAGCGGAAGAAAACCAAGAAAAGCCGGGTAAGAACGGAAGAAAACCAAGAAAAGCCGGGTTAGAACGGAAGAAAACCAAGAAAAACAGGGTTAGAGCCGAAAGAAAACAAGAAAAACAGGGTTAGAGCAGAAGAAAACCAAGAAAAGCCGGGTTAGAACGGAAGAATACCAAGAAAAACAGGGTTAGAGCCGAAAAAAATCAAGAAAAACAGGGTTAGAGCCGAAGAAAACCAAGAAAAGCAGGGTTAGAGCCGAAGAAAACCAAGAAAAGCAGGGTTAGAACGGAAGAAAACCAAGAAAAGCAGGGTTAGAGCGGAAGAAAACCAGGAAAAGCAGGCTTAAAGCCGAAAAAAACCAAGAAAAACAGGGTTAGAGCGGAAGAAAACCAAGAAAAGCCGGGTTAGAATGGAAGAAAACCAAGAAAAGCCGGGTTAGAACGGAAGAAAACCAAGAAAAACAGGGTTAGAGCCGAAAAAAAACAAGAAAAACAGGGTTAGAACAGAAGAAAACCAAGAAAAGCCAGGTTAGAACGGAAGAAAACCAGGAAAAGCCGGGTTAGAACGGAAGAAAACCAAGAAAAACAGGGTTAGAGCCTAAAAAAAACCAAGAAAAACAGGGTTAGAGCAGAAGAAAACCAAGAAAAACAGGGTTAGAGCGGAAGAAAACCAAGAAAAGCCGGGTTAGAACGGAAGAAAACCAGGAAATGTAGGGTTAGAGCAGAAGAAAACCAAGAAAAGCAGGGTTAGAGCGGAAGAAAACCAAGAAAAGCAGGGTTAGAGCAGAAGAAAACCAGGAAAAGCAGGCTTAAAGCCGAAAAAAACCAAGAAAAACAGGGTTCGAGCAGAAGAAAACCAAGAAAAGCCGGGTTAGAACGGAAGAAAACCAAGAAAAACAGGGTTAGAGGCGAAAAAAACCAAGAAAAACAGGTTTAGAGCAGAAGAAAACCAAGAAAAGCCGGGTTAGAACGGAAGAAAACCAGGAAAATCCGGGTTAGAACGGAAGAAAACCACGAAAAACAGGGTTAGAGCCGAAAAAAACCAAGAAAAACAGGGTTAGAGCAGAAGAAAACCAAGAAAAACAGGGTTAGAACAGAAGAAAACCAAGAAAAGCCGGGTTAGAACGGAAGAAAACCAGGAAATGCAGGGTTAGAGCAGAAGAAAACCAAGAAAAACAGGGTTAGAGCGGAAGAAAACCAAGAGAAACAGGGTTAGAGCGGAAGAAAACCAAGAAAAGCCGGGTTAGAACGGAAGAAAACCAGGAAATGCAGGGTTAGAGCAGAAGAAAACCAAGAAAAACAGGGTTAGAGCGGAAGAAAACCAAGAGAAACAGGGTTAGAGCGGAAGAAAACCAAGAAAAGCAGGGTTAGAGCGGAAGAAAACCAAGAAAAGCCGGGTAAGAACGGAAGAAAACCAAGAAAAACAGGGTTAGATCAGAAGAAAACCAAGAAAAGCAGGGTTAGAGCGGAAGAAAACCAAGAAAAGCAGGCTTAGAGCCAAAAAAAACCAAGAAAAACAGGGTTAGAACAGAAGAAAACCAAGAAAAGCCGGGTTAGAACGGAAGAAAACCAAGAAAAGCAGGGTTAGAGCGGAAGAAAACCAGGAAAAGGAGGCTTAAAGCCGAAAAAAACCAAGAAAAACAGGGTTAGAGCAGAAGAAAACCAAGAAAAACAGGGTTAGAGCTGAAAATAACCAAGAAAAACAGGGTTAGAGCAAAAGAAAACCAAGAAAAGCCGGGTTAGAACGGAAGAAAACCAGGAAAAGCCGGGTTAGAACGGAAGAAAACCAAGAAAAGCAGGGTTAGAGCGGAAGAAAACCAAGAAAAGCAGGGTTAGAGCGGAAGAAAACCAAGAAAAGCAGGGTTAGAGCGGAAGAAAACCAAGAAAAGCAGGGTTAGAACCGAAGAAAACCAAGAAAAACAGGTTTAGAGCGGAAGAAAACCAAGAAAAGCAGGGTTAGAGCGGAAGAAAACCAAGAAAAGCAGGGTTAGAGCCGAAGAAAACCAAGAAAAGCAGGGTTGGAGCGGAAGAAAACCAAGAAAAGCTGGGTTAGAACGGAAGAAAACCAAGAAAAGCAGGGTTAGAACGGAAGAAAACCAAGAAAAGCAGGGTTAGAGCGGAAGAAAACCAGGAAAAGGAGGTTTAAAGCCGAAAAGAACCAAGAAAAACAGGGTTAGAGCAGAAGAAAACCAAGAAAAGCCGGGTAAGAACGGAAGAAAACCATGAAAAAAAATGTTAGAGCAGAAGAAAACCAAGAAAAGCAGGGTTACAGCGGAAGAAAACCAAGAAAAGCAGGGTTAGAGCGGAAGAAAACCAAGAAAAGCAGGCTTAAAGCCGAAAAAAACCAAGAAAAACAAGGTTAGAACAGAAGAAAACCAAGAAAAGCCGGGTTAGAACGGAAGAAAACCAGGAAAAGCCGGGTTACAACGGAAGAAAACCAAGAAAAACAGGGTTAGAGCCGAAAAAAAAACAAGAAAAACAGGGTTAGAACAGAAGAAAACCAAGAAAAGCCGGGTTAGAACGGAAGAAAACCAGGAAAAGCCGGGTTAGAACGGAAGAAAACCAAGAAAAGCCGGGTTAGAACGGAAGAAAACCAAGAAAAACAGGTTTAGAACATAAGAAGACTAAGAAAAGCCGGGTTAGAACGGAAGAAAACCAAGAAAAGCCGGGTTAGAACAGAAGAAAACCAAGAAAAACAGGGTTAGAGGCGAAAAAAACCAAAAAAAACAGGGTTAGAGCGGAAGAAAACCAAGAAAAGCCGGGTTAGAACGGAAGAAAACCAGGAAAAGCCGGGTTAGAACGGAAGAAAACCAAGAAAAACAGGGTTAGAGCCGAAAAAAAACAAGAAACACAGTGTTATAGCAGAAGAAAACCAAGAAAAGCCGGGTTAGAACGGAAGAAAACCAAGAAAAACAGGGTTAGAGCGGAAGAAAACCAAGAAAAACAGTGTTAGAGCCGAAAAAAACCAACAAAAACAGGGTTAGAGCGGAAGAAAGCCAAGAAAAGCCGGGTAAGAACGGAAGAAAACCAAGAAAAGCCGGGTTAGAACGGAAGAAAACCAAGAAAAACAGGGTTAGAGCCGAAAGAAAACAAGAAAAACAGGGTTAGAGCAGAAGAAAACCAAGAAAAGCCGGGTTAGAACGGAAAAATACCAAGAAAAACAGGGTTAGAGCCGAAAAAGACCAAGAAAAAAAGGGTTAGAGCCGAAGAAAACCAAGAAAAGCAGGGTTAGAGCCGAAGAAAACCAAGAAAAGCAGGGTTAGAGCGGAAGAAAACCAAGAAAAGCAGGGTTAGAGCGGAAGAAAACCAGGAAAAGCAGGCTTAAAGCCGAAAAAAACCAAGAAAAACAGGGTTAGAGCGGAAGAAAACCAAGAAAAGCAGGGTTAGAGCGGAAGAAATCCAAGAAAAGCAGGGTTAGAACGAAAGAAAACCAAGAAAAGCAGGGTTAGAGCGGAAGAAAACCAAGAAAAGCAGGCTTAAAGCCGAAAAAAACCAAGAAAAACAGGGTTAGAACAGAAGAAAACCAAGAAAAGCCGGGTTAGAACGGAAGAAAACCAGGAAAAGCAGAGTTAGAACGGAAGAAAACCAAGAAAAACAGGGTTAGAGCCGAAAAAAACCAAGAAAAACAGGGTTAGAGCAGAAGAAACCCAAGAAAAGCAGGGTTAGAGCTGAAAATAACCAAGAAAAACAGGGTTAGAGCAGAAGAAAACAAAGAAAACCGGGTTAGAACGGAAGAAAACCAGGAAAAGCCGGGTTAGAACGGGAGAAAACCAAGAAAAACAGGGTTAGAGCCAAAGAAAACCAAGAAAAGCAGGGTTAGAGCGGAAGAAAACCAAGAAAAGCAGGGTTAGAGCGGAAGAAAACCAAGAAAAACAGGGTTAGAGCAGAAGAAAACCAAGAAAAGCAGGGTTAGAACCGAAGAAAACCAAGAAAAACAGGAATAGAGCGGAAGAAAACCAAGAAAAGCAGGGTTAGAGCGGAAGAAAACCAAGAAAAGCAGGGTTAGAGCCGAAGAAAACCAAGAAAAGCAGGGTTGGAGCGGAAGAAAACCAAGAAAAGCTGGGTTAGAACGGAAGAAAACCAAGAAAAGCAGGGTTAGAACGGAAGAAAACCAAGAAAAGCAGGGTTAGAGCGGAAGAAAACCAGGAAAAGGTGGCTTAAAGCCGAAAAGAACCAAGAAAAACAGGGTTAGAGCAGAAAAAAACCAGGAAAAGCCAGGTAAGAACAGAAGAAAACCAAGAAAAAAAATGTTAGAGCAGAAGAAAACCAAGAAAAGCAGGGTTAGAGCGGAAGAAAACCAAGAAAAGCCGGGTTAGAACGGAAGAAAACCAAGAAAAGCCGGGTTAGAACGGAAGAAAACCAAGAAAAACAGGGTTAGAGCGGAAGAAAACCAAGAAAAACAGTGTTAGAGCCGAAAAAAACCAACAAAAACAGGGTTAGAGCGGAAGAAAACCAAGAAAAGCCGCGTAAGAACGGAAGAAAACCAAGAAAAGCCGGGTTAGAACGGAAGAAAACCAGGAAAATCCGGGTTAGAACGGAAGAAAACCAAGAAAAACAGGGTTAGAGCCGAAGAAAATCAAGAAAAACAGGGTTAGAGCAGAAGAAAACCAAGAAAAGCCTGGTTAGAACGGAAGAATACCAAGAAAAACAGGGTTAGAGCCGAAAAAAACCAAGAAAAACAGGGTTAGAGCGGAAGAAAACCAAGAAAAGCAGGGTTAGAGCGGAAGGAAACCAAGAAAAGCAGGGTTAGAGCGGAAGAAAACCAAGAAAAGCAGGGTTAGAGCGGAAGAAAACCAGGAAGAGCAGGCTTAAAGCCGAAATAAACCAAGAAAAACAGGGTTAGAGCGGAAGAAAACCAAGAAAAGCCGGGTTAGAACGAAAGAAAACCAAGAAAAACAGGGTTAGAGGCGAAAAAAACCAAGAAAAACAGGTTTAGAGCAGAAGAAAACCAAGAAATGCCGGGTTAGAACGGAAGAAAACCAGGAAAAGCCGGGTTAGAACGGAAGAAAACCAAGAAAAACAGGATTAGAACCCAAAAAAACCAAGAAAAACAGGGTTAGAGCAGAAGAAAACCAAGAAAAGCCGGGTTAGAACGGAAGAAAACCAAGAAAAGCCGGGTTTGAGCGGAAGAAAACCAGGAAAAGCAGGCTTAAAGCCGAAAAAAAACAAGAAAAACGGTGTTAGAACAGAAGAAAACCAAGAAAGGCCGGGTTAGAACGGAAGAAAACCAAGAAAAGCCTGGTTAGAACGGAAGAAAACCAAGAAAAACAGGGTTAGAGCCGAAAAAAAAACAAGAAAAACAGGGTTAGAACAGAAGAAAACCAAGAAAAGCAGGGTTAGAGCGGAAGAAAACCAGGAAAAACCGAGTTAGAACGGAAGAAAACCAAGAAAAACAGGGTTAGAGCCTAAAAAAAACCAAGAAAAACAGGGTTGGAGCAGAAGAAAACCAAGAAAAACAGGGTTAGAGCGGAAGAAAACCAAGAAAAGCCGGGTTAGAACGGAAGAAAACCAGGAAATGTAGGGTTAGAGCAGAAGAAAACCAAGAAAAGCAGGGTTAGAGCGGAAGAAAACCAAGAAAAGCAGGGTTAGAGCAGAAGAAAACCAGGAAAAGCAGGCTTAAAGCCGAAAAAAACCAAGAAAAACAGGGTTAGAGCAGAAGAAAACCAAGAAAAGCCGGGTTAGAACGGAAGAAAACCAAGAAAAACAGGGTTAGAGGCGAAAAAAACCAAGAAAAACAGGTTTAGAGCAGAAGAAAACCAAGAAAAGCCGGGTTAGAACGGAAGAAATCCAGGAAAATCCGGGTTAGAACGGAAGAAAACCAAGAAAAACAGGGTTAGACCCGAAAGAAAACCAAGAAAAACAGGGTTAGAGCAGAAGAAAACCAAGAAAAGCCGGGTTAGAACGGAAGAAAACCAAGAAAAGCCGGGTTAGAGCGGAAGAAAACCAGGAAAAGCAGGCTTAAAGCCGAAAAAAAACAAGAAAAACAGGGGTAGAGCAGAAGAAAACCAAGAAAAGCCGGGTTAGAACGGAAGAAAACCAAGAAAAGCCGGGTTAGAACGGAAGAAAACCAAGAAAAACAGGGTTAGAGCCGAAAAAAAACAAGAAAAACAGGGTTAGAACAGAAGAAAACCAAGAAAAGCCGGGTTAGAACGGAAGAAAACCAGGAAAAGCCGGGTTAGAACGGAAGAAAACCAAGAAAAACAGGGTTAGAGCCTAAAAAAAAACAAGAAAATCAGGGTTAGAGCAGAAGAAAACCAAGAAAAACAGCGTTAGAGTGGAAGAAAACCAAGAAAAGCTGGGTTAGAACGGAAGAAAACCAGGAAATGCAGGGTTAGAGCAGAAGAAAACCAAGAAAAACAGGGTTAGAGCGGAAGAAAACCAAGAGAAACAGGGTTAGAGCGGAAGAAAACCAAGAAAAGCAGGGTTAGAGCGGATGAAAACCAAGAAAAGCCGGGTAAGAACGGAAGAAAACCAAGAAAAACAAAATTAGATCAGAAGAAAACCAAGAAAAGCAGGGTTAGAGCGGAAGAAAACCAAGAAAAGCAGGCTTAGAGCCAAAAAAAACCAAGAAAAACAGGGTTAGAACAGAAGAAAACCAAGAAAAGCCGGGTTAGAACGGAAGAAAACCAAGAAAAGCAGGGTTAGAGCGGAAGAAAACCAGGAAAAGGAGGCTTAAAGCCGAAAAAAAACAAGAAAAACAGGGTTAGAGCAGAAGAAAACCAAGAAAAGCAGGGTTAGAACGAAAAAAACCAAGAAAAACAGTGTTATAGCAGAAGAAAACCAAGAAAAGCCGGGTTAGAACGGAAGAAAACCAAGAAAAACAGGGTTAGAGCGGAAGAAAACCAAGAAAAACAGTGTTAGAGCCGAAAAAAACCAACAAAAACAGGGTTAGAGCGGAAGAAAACCAAGAAAAGCCGGGTAAGAACGGAAGAAAACCAAGAAAAGCCGGGTTAGAACGGAAGAAAACCAAGAAAAACAGGGTTAGAGCCGAAAGAAAACAAGAAAAACAGGGTTAGAGCAGAAGAAAACCAAGAAAAGCCGGGTTAGAACGGAAGAATACCAAGAAAAACAGGGTTAGAGCCGAAAAAAACCAAGAAAAACAGGGTTAGAGCCGAAGAAAACCAAGAAAAGCAGGGTTAGAGCCGAAGAAAACCAAGAAAAGCAGGGTTAGAACGGAAGAAAACCAAGAAAAGCAGGGTTAGAGCGGAAGAAAACCAGGAAAAGCAGGCTTAAAGCCGAAAAAAACCAAGAAAAACAGGGTTAGAGCGGAAGAAAACCAAGAAAAGCCGGGTTAGAATGGAAGAAAACCAAGAAAAGCCGGGTTAGAACGGAAGAAAACCAAGAAAAACAGGGTTAGAGCCGAAAAAAAACAAGAAAAACAGGGTTAGAACAGAAGAAAACCAAGAAAAGCCAGGTTAGAACGGAAGAAAACCAGGAAAAGCCGGGTTAGAACGGAAGAAAACCAAGAAAAACAGGGTTAGAGCCTAAAAAAAACCAAGAAAAACAGGGTTAGAGCAGAAGAAAACCAAGAAAAACAGGGTTAGAGCGGAAGAAAACCAAGAAAAGCCGGGTTAGAACGGAAGAAAACCAGGAAATGTAGGGTTAGAGCAGAAGAAAACCAAGAAAAGCAGGGTTAGAGCGGAAGAAAACCAAGAAAAGCAGGGTTAGAGCAGAAGAAAACCAGGAAAAGCAGGCTTAAAGCCGAAAAAAACCAAGAAAAACAGGGTTAGAGCAGAAGAAAACCAAGAAAAGCCGGGTTAGAACGGAAGAAAACCAAGAAAAACAGGGTTAGAGGCGAAAAAAACCAAGAAAAACAGGTTTAGAGCAGAAGAAAACCAAGAAAAGCCGGGTTAGAACGGAAGAAAACCAGGAAAATCCGGGTTAGAACGGAAGAAAACCACGAAAAACAGGGTTAGAGCCGAAAAAAACCAAGAAAAACAGGGTTAGAGCAGAAGAAAACCAAGAAAAGCCGGGTTAGAACGGAAGAAAACCAAGAAAAGCCGGGTTAGAGCGGAAGAAAACCAGGAAAAGCAGGCTTAAAGCCGAAAATAAACAAGAAAAACAGGGTTAGAGCAGAAGAAAACCAAGGAAAGCCGGGTTAGAACGGAAGAAAACCAAGAAAAGCCGGGTTAGAACGGAAGAAAACCAAGAAAAACAGGGTTAGAGCCGAAAAAAAACAAGAAAAACAGGGTTAGAAAAGAAGACAACCAAGAAAAGCCGGGTTAGAACGGAAGAACACCAGGAAAAGCCGGGTTAGAACGGAAGAAAACCAAGAAAAACAGGGTTAGAGCCTAAAAAAAACCAAGAAAAACAGGGTTAGAGCAGAAGAAAACCAAGAAAAGCAGGGTTAGAGCGGAAGAAAACCAAGAAAAGCCAAGTTAGAACGGAAGAAAACCAGGAAATGCAGGGTTAGAGCAGAAGGAAACCAAGAAAAACAGGGTTAGAGCGGAAGAAAACCAAGAGAAACAGGGTTAGAGCCGAAAAAATACAAGAAAAACAGGGTTAGAGCGGAAGAAAACCAAGAAAAGCCGGGTAAGAGCGGAAGAAAACCAAGAAAAACATGGTTAGATCAGAAGAAAACCAAGAAAAGCAGGGTTAGAGCGGAAGGAAACCAAGAAAAGCAGGCTTAGAGCCGAAAAAAACCAAGAAAAACAGGGTTAGAACAGAAGAAAACCAAGAAAAGCCGGGTAAGAACGGAAGAAAACCAAGAAAAGCAGAGTTAGAACGGAAGAAAACCAAGAAAAACAGGGTTGGAGCCGAAAAAAACCAAGAAAAACAGGGTTAGAGCAGAAGAAAACCAAGAAAAACAGGGTTTGAGCTGAAAGTAACCAAGAAAAACAGGGTTAGAGCAGAAGAAAACCAAGAAAAGCCGGGTTAGAACGGAAGAAAACCAGGAAAAGCAGGGTTAGAGCGGAAGAAAACCAAGAAAAGCAGGGTTAGAGCGGAAGAAAACCAAGAAAAGCAGGGTTAGAACCGAAGAAAACCAAGAAAAACAGGTTTAGAGCGGAAGAAAACCAAGAAAAACAGGGTTAGAACGGAAGAAAACCAAGAAAAACAGGGTAAGAGCGGAAGAAAACCAAGAAAAACAGGGTTAGAACAGAAGAAAACCAAGAAAAGCCGGGTTAGAACGGAAGAAAACCAAGAAAAGCCGGGTAAGAACGGAAGAAAACCAAGAAAAACAGGGTTAGAGCCGAAAAAAACCAAGAAAAGCCGGGTTACAGCGGAAGAAAACCAGGAAAAGCCGGGTTAGAACGGAAGAAAACCAAGAAAAACAGGGTTAGAGCAGAAGAAAACCAAGAAAAACAGGGTTAGAGCAGAAGAAAACCAAGAAAAGCCGGGTTAGAACGGAAGAAAACCAGGAAAAGCCGGGTTAGAACGGAAGAAAACCAAGAAAAACAGGGTTAGAGCCTAAAAAAAAACAAGAAAATCAGGGTTAGAGCAGAAGAAAACCAAGAAAAACAGCGTTAGAGTGGAAGAAAACCAAGAAAAGCTGGGTTAGAACGGAAGAAAACCAGGAAATGCAGGGTTAGAGCAGAAGAAAACCAAGAAAAACAGGGTTAGAGCGGAAGAAAACCAAGAGAAACAGGGTTAGAGCGGAAGAAAACCAAGAAAAGCAGGGTTAGAGCGGATGAAAACCAAGAAAAGCCGGGTAAGAACGGAAGAAAACCAAGAAAAACAAAATTAGATCAGAAGAAAACCAAGAAAAGCAGGGTTAGAGCGGAAGAAAACCAAGAAAAGCAGGCTTAGAGCCAAAAAAAACCAAGAAAAACAGGGTTAGAACAGAAGAAAACCAAGAAAAGCCGGGTTAGAACGGAAGAAAACCAAGAAAAGCAGGGTTAGAGCGGAAGAAAACCAGGAAAAGGAGGCTTAAAGCCGAAAAAAAACAAGAAAAACAGGGTTAGAGCAGAAGAAAACCAAGAAAAGCAGGGTTAGAACGAAAAAAACCAAGAAAAACAGTGTTATAGCAGAAGAAAACCAAGAAAAGCCGGGTTAGAACGGAAGAAAACCAAGAAAAACAGGGTTAGAGCGGAAGAAAACCAAGAAAAACAGTGTTAGAGCCGAAAAAAACCAACAAAAACAGGGTTAGAGCGGAAGAAAACCAAGAAAAGCCGGGTAAGAACGGAAGAAAACCAAGAAAAGCCGGGTTAGAACGGAAGAAAACCAAGAAAAACAGGGTTAGAGCCGAAAGAAAACAAGAAAAACAGGGTTAGAGCAGAAGAAAACCAAGAAAAGCCGGGTTAGAACGGAAGAATACCAAGAAAAACAGGGTTAGAGCCGAAAAAAACCAAGAAAAACAGGGTTAGAGCCGAAGAAAACCAAGAAAAGCAGGGTTAGAGCCGAAGAAAACCAAGAAAAGCAGGGTTAGAACGGAAGAAAACCAAGAAAAGCAGGGTTAGAGCGGAAGAAAACCAGGAAAAGCAGGCTTAAAGCCGAAAAAAACCAAGAAAAACAGGGTTAGAGCGGAAGAAAACCAAGAAAAGCCGGGTTAGAATGGAAGAAAACCAAGAAAAGCCGGGTTAGAACGGAAGAAAACCAAGAAAAACAGGGTTAGAGCCGAAAAAAAACAAGAAAAACAGGGTTAGAACAGAAGAAAACCAAGAAAAGCCAGGTTAGAACGGAAGAAAACCAGGAAAAGCCGGGTTAGAACGGAAGAAAACCAAGAAAAACAGGGTTAGAGCCTAAAAAAAACCAAGAAAAACAGGGTTAGAGCAGAAGAAAACCAAGAAAAACAGGGTTAGAGCGGAAGAAAACCAAGAAAAGCCGGGTTAGAACGGAAGAAAACCAGGAAATGTAGGGTTAGAGCAGAAGAAAACCAAGAAAAGCAGGGTTAGAGCGGAAGAAAACCAAGAAAAGCAGGGTTAGAGCAGAAGAAAACCAGGAAAAGCAGGCTTAAAGCCGAAAAAAACCAAGAAAAACAGGGTTAGAGCAGAAGAAAACCAAGAAAAGCCGGGTTAGAACGGAAGAAAACCAAGAAAAACAGGGTTAGAGGCGAAAAAAACCAAGAAAAACAGGTTTAGAGCAGAAGAAAACCAAGAAAAGCCGGGTTAGAACGGAAGAAAACCAGGAAAATCCGGGTTAGAACGGAAGAAAACCACGAAAAACAGGGTTAGAGCCGAAAAAAACCAAGAAAAACAGGGTTAGAGCAGAAGAAAACCAAGAAAAGCCGGGTTAGAACGGAAGAAAACCAAGAAAAGCCGGGTTAGAGCGGAAGAAAACCAGGAAAAGCAGGCTTAAAGCCGAAAATAAACAAGAAAAACAGGGTTAGAGCAGAAGAAAACCAAGGAAAGCCGGGTTAGAACGGAAGAAAACCAAGAAAAGCCGGGTTAGAACGGAAGAAAACCAAGAAAAACAGGGTTAGAGCCGAAAAAAAACAAGAAAAACAGGGTTAGAAAAGAAGACAACCAAGAAAAGCCGGGTTAGAACGGAAGAACACCAGGAAAAGCCGGGTTAGAACGGAAGAAAACCAAGAAAAACAGGGTTAGAGCCTAAAGAAAACCAAGAAAAACAGGGTTAGAGCAGAAGAAAACCAAGAAAAGCAGGGTTAGAGCGGAAGAAAACCAAGAAAAGCCAAGTTAGAACGGAAGAAAACCAGGAAATGCAGGGTTAGAGCAGAAGGAAACCAAGAAAAACAGGGTTAGAGCGGAAGAAAACCAAGAGAAACAGGGTTAGAGCCGAAAAAATACAAGAAAAACAGGGTTAGAGCGGAAGAAAACCAAGAAAAGCCGGGTAAGAGCGGAAGAAAACCAAGAAAAACATGGTTAGATCAGAAGAAAACCAAGAAAAGCAGGGTTAGAGCGGAAGGAAACCAAGAAAAGCAGGCTTAGAGCCGAAAAAAACCAAGAAAAACAGGGTTAGAACAGAAGAAAACCAAGAAAAGCCGGGTAAGAACGGAAGAAAACCAAGAAAAGCAGAGTTAGAACGGAAGAAAACCAAGAAAAACAGGGTTGGAGCCGAAAAAAACCAAGAAAAACAGGGTTAGAGCAGAAGAAAACCAAGAAAAACAGGGTTTGAGCTGAAAGTAACCAAGAAAAACAGGGTTAGAGCAGAAGAAAACCAAGAAAAGCCGGGTTAGAACGGAAGAAAACCAGGAAAAGCAGGGTTAGAGCGGAAGAAAACCAAGAAAAGCAGGGTTAGAGCGGAAGAAAACCAAGAAAAGCAGGGTTAGAACCGAAGAAAACCAAGAAAAACAGGTTTAGAGCGGAAGAAAACCAAGAAAAACAGGGTTAGAACGGAAGAAAACCAAGAAAAACAGGGTAAGAGCGGAAGAAAACCAAGAAAAACAGGGTTAGAACAGAAGAAAACCAAGAAAAGCCGGGTTAGAACGGAAGAAAACCAAGAAAAGCCGGGTAAGAACGGAAGAAAACCAAGAAAAACAGGGTTAGAGCCGAAAAAAACCAAGAAAAGCCGGGTTACAGCGGAAGAAAACCAGGAAAAGCCGGGTTAGAACGGAAGAAAACCAAGAAAAACAGGGTTAGAGCGGAAGAAAACCAAGAAAAGCAGAGTTAGAGCAGAAGGAAACCAAGAAAAGCTTGGTTAGAACGGAAGAAAACCAAGAAAAGCAGGGTTAGAGCGGAAGAAAACCAAGAAAAACAGGGTTAGAGCCGAAAAAAAACAACAAAAACAGGGTTAGAGCGGAAGAAAACCAAGAAAAGCCGGGTAAGAACGGAAGAAAACCAAGAAAAACAGGGTTAGAGCAGAAGAAAACCAAGAAAAGCAGGGTTAGAGCGGAAGAAAACCAAGAAAAGCAGGCTTAAAGCCGAAAAAAACCAAGAAAAACAGGGTTAGAACAGAAGAAAACCAGGAAAAGCCGGGTAAGAACGGAAGAAAACCAAGAAAAACAGGGTTAGAACGGAAGAAAACCAAGAAAAACAGGGTTAGAGCCGAAAGAAAACAAGAAAAACAGGGTTAGAGCAGAAGAAAACCAAGAAAAGCCGGGTTAGAACGGAAGAATACCAAGAAAAACGGTTAGAGCCGAAAAAAAACAAGAAAAACAGGCTTAGAGCGGAAGAAAACCAAGAAAAGCAGGGTTAGAACGGAAGAAAACCAATAAAAGCAGGATTAGAGCCGAAGAAAACCAAAAAAAACAGGGTTAGAGCGAAAGAAAACCAAGAAAAGCCGGGTAAGAACGGAAGAAAACCAAGAAAAACAGGGTTAGAGCAGAAGAAAACCAAGAAAAACATGGTTAGAGCGGAAGAAACCAAGAAAAGCAGGGTTAAAGCGGAAGAAATCCAAGAAAAGCAGGGTTAGAACGGAAGAAAACCAAGAAAAGCAGGGTTAGAGCGGAAGAAAACCAAGAAAAGCAGGCTTAAACCCGAAAAAAATCAAGAAAAACAGGGTTAGAACAGAAGAAAACGAAGAAAAGCCAGGTTAGAACGGAAGAAAACGATTAAAAGCCGGGTTAGAACTGAAGAAAACCAAGAAAAACAGGGTTAGAGTCGAAAGAAAAGAAGAAAAACAGGGTTAGAGCAGAAGAAAACCAAGAAAACCAGGGTTAGAGCTGAAAATAACCAAGAAAAACAGGGTTAGAGCAGAAGAAAGCCAAGAAAAGCCGGGTTAGAACGGAAGAAAACCAGGAAAAGCCGGGTTAGAATGGAAGAAAACCAAGAAAAACAGGGTTAGAGCCGAAGAAAACCAAGAAAAGCACGGTTAGAGCGGAAGAAAACCAAGAAAAGCAGGGTTAGAGTGGAAGAAAACCAAGAAAAGCCGGGTTAGAGCCGAAGAAAACCAAGAAAAGCAGGGTTAGAACCGAAGAAAAACAAGAAAAACAGGGTTAGAACAGAAGAAAACCAAGAAAAACAGGGATAGAGGGGAAGAAAACCAAGAAAAGCAGGGTTAGAGCGGAAGAAAACCAAGAAAAGCAGGGTTAGAGCGAATGAAAACCAAGAAAAGCAGGGTTGGAGCGGAAGAAAACCAAGAAAAGCAGGGTTAGAGCGGAAGAAAACCAAGAAAAACAGGGATAGAGGGGAAGAAAACCAAGAAAAGCAGGGTTAGAGCGGAAGAAAACCAGGAAAAGCAGGCTTAAAGCCGAAAAAAACCAAGAAAAACAGGGTTAGAGCAGAAGAAAACCAAGAAAAGCCGGGTAAGAACGGAAGAAAACCAAGAAAAACAATGTTAGAGCAGAAGAAAACCAAGAAAAGCAGGGTTAGAGCGGAAGAAAACCAAGAAAAGCAGGGTTAGAGCGGAAGAAAACCAAGAAAAGCAGGGTTGGAGCGGAAGAAAACCAAGAAAAGCAGGGTTAGAGCGGAAGAAAACCAAGAAAAGCAGGGTTAGAACGGAAGGAAACCAAGAAAAGCAGGGTTAGAGCAGAAGAAAACCAGGAAAAGCAGGCTTAAAGCCGGAAAAAAACAAGAAAAACAGGGTTAGAGGGGAAGAAAACCAAGAAAAGCAGGGTTAGAGCGGAAGAAAACCAAGAAAAGCAGGGTTAGAGCGGAATAAAACCAAGAAAAGCAGGGTTAGAACGGAAGAAAACCAAGAAAAACAGGGTTAGAGCCGAAAAAAAACAAGAAAAACAGGGTTAGAGCAGAACAAAACCAAGAAAAGCCGGGTTAGAATGGAAGAAAACCAAGAAAAACAGGTTTAGAACAGAAGAAAACCAAGAAAAGCCGGGTTAGAACGGAAGAAAACCAAGAAAAGCCGGGTTTGAGCGGAAGAAAACCAGGAAAAGCAGGCTTAAAGCCGAAAAAAACCAAGAAAAACAGGGTTAGAGCGGAAGAAAACCAAGAAAAGCCGGGTTAGAATGGAAGAAAACCAAGAAAAGCCGGGTTAGAACGGAAGAAAACCAAGAAAAACAGGGTTAGAGCCGAAAAAAAACAAGAAAAACAGGGTTAGAACAGAAGAAAACCAAGAAAAGCCAGGTTAGAACGGAAGAAAACCAGGAAAAGCCGGGTTAGAACGGAAGAAAACCAAGAAAAACAGGGTTAGAGCCTAAAAAAAACCAAGAAAAACAGGGTTAGAGCAGAAGAAAACCAAGAAAAACAGGGTTAGAGCGGAAGAAAACCAAGAAAAGCCGGGTTAGAACGGAAGAAAACCAGGAAATGTAGGGTTAGAGCAGAAGAAAACCAAGAAAAGCAGGGTTAGAGCGGAAGAAAACCAAGAAAAGCAGGGTTAGAGCAGAAGAAAACCAGGAAAAGCAGGCTTAAAGCCGAAAAAAACCAAGAAAAACAGGGTTAGAGCAGAAGAAAACCAAGAAAAGCCGGGTTAGAACGGAAGAAAACCAAGAAAAACAGGGTTAGAGGCGAAAAAAACCAAGAAAAACAGGTTTAGAGCAGAAGAAAACCAAGAAAAGCCGGGTTAGAACGGAAGAAAACCAGGAAAATCCGGGTTAGAACGGAAGAAAACCACGAAAAACAGGGTTAGAGCCGAAAAAAACCAAGAAAAACAGGGTTAGAGCAGAAGAAAACCAAGAAAAACAGGGTTAGAACAGAAGAAAACCAAGAAAAGCCGGGTTAGAACGGAAGAAAACCAGGAAATGCAGGGTTAGAGCAGAAGAAAACCAAGAAAAACAGGGTTAGAGCGGAAGAAAACCAAGAGAAACAGGGTTAGAGCGGAAGAAAACCAAGAAAAGCCGGGTTAGAACGGAAGAAAACCAGGAAATGCAGGGTTAGAGCAGAAGAAAACCAAGAAAAACAGGGTTAGAGCGGAAGAAAACCAAGAGAAACAGGGTTAGAGCGGAAGAAAACCAAGAAAAGCAGGGTTAGAGCGGAAGAAAACCAAGAAAAGCCGGGTAAGAACGGAAGAAAACCAAGAAAAACAGGGTTAGATCAGAAGAAAACCAAGAAAAGCAGGGTTAGAGCGGAAGAAAACCAAGAAAAGCAGGCTTAGAGCCAAAAAAAACCAAGAAAAACAGGGTTAGAACAGAAGAAAACCAAGAAAAGCCGGGTTAGAACGGAAGAAAACCAAGAAAAGCAGGGTTAGAGCGGAAGAAAACCAGGAAAAGGAGGCTTAAAGCCGAAAAAAACCAAGAAAAACAGGGTTAGAGCAGAAGAAAACCAAGAAAAACAGGGTTAGAGCTGAAAATAACCAAGAAAAACAGGGTTAGAGCAAAAGAAAACCAAGAAAAGCCGGGTTAGAACGGAAGAAAACCAGGAAAAGCCGGGTTAGAACGGAAGAAAACCAAGAAAAGCAGGGTTAGAGCGGAAGAAAACCAAGAAAAGCAGGGTTAGAGCGGAAGAAAACCAAGAAAAGCAGGGTTAGAGCGGAAGAAAACCAAGAAAAGCAGGGTTAGAACCGAAGAAAACCAAGAAAAACAGGTTTAGAGCGGAAGAAAACCAAGAAAAGCAGGGTTAGAGCGGAAGAAAACCAAGAAAAGCAGGGTTAGAGCCGAAGAAAACCAAGAAAAGCAGGGTTGGAGCGGAAGAAAACCAAGAAAAGCTGGGTTAGAACGGAAGAAAACCAAGAAAAGCAGGGTTAGAACGGAAGAAAACCAAGAAAAGCAGGGTTAGAGCGGAAGAAAACCAGGAAAAGGAGGTTTAAAGCCGAAAAGAACCAAGAAAAACAGGGTTAGAGCAGAAGAAAACCAAGAAAAGCCGGGTAAGAACGGAAGAAAACCATGAAAAAAAATGTTAGAGCAGAAGAAAACCAAGAAAAGCAGGGTTACAGCGGAAGAAAACCAAGAAAAGCAGGGTTAGAGCGGAAGAAAACCAAGAAAAGCAGGCTTAAAGCCGAAAAAAACCAAGAAAAACAAGGTTAGAACAGAAGAAAACCAAGAAAAGCCGGGTTAGAACGGAAGAAAACCAGGAAAAGCCGGGTTACAACGGAAGAAAACCAAGAAAAACAGGGTTAGAGCCGAAAAAAAAACAAGAAAAACAGGGTTAGAACAGAAGAAAACCAAGAAAAGCCGGGTTAGAACGGAAGAAAACCAGGAAAAGCCGGGTTAGAACGGAAGAAAACCAAGAAAAGCCGGGTTAGAACGGAAGAAAACCAAGAAAAACAGGTTTAGAACATAAGAAGACTAAGAAAAGCCGGGTTAGAACGGAAGAAAACCAAGAAAAGCCGGGTTAGAACAGAAGAAAACCAAGAAAAACAGGGTTAGAGGCGAAAAAAACCAAAAAAAACAGGGTTAGAGCGGAAGAAAACCAAGAAAAGCCGGGTTAGAACGGAAGAAAACCAGGAAAAGCCGGGTTAGAACGGAAGAAAACCAAGAAAAACAGGGTTAGAGCCGAAAAAAAACAAGAAACACAGTGTTATAGCAGAAGAAAACCAAGAAAAGCCGGGTTAGAACGGAAGAAAACCAAGAAAAACAGGGTTAGAGCGGAAGAAAACCAAGAAAAACAGTGTTAGAGCCGAAAAAAACCAACAAAAACAGGGTTAGAGCGGAAGAAAGCCAAGAAAAGCCGGGTAAGAACGGAAGAAAACCAAGAAAAGCCGGGTTAGAACGGAAGAAAACCAAGAAAAACAGGGTTAGAGCCGAAAGAAAACAAGAAAAACAGGGTTAGAGCAGAAGAAAACCAAGAAAAGCCGGGTTAGAACGGAAAAATACCAAGAAAAACAGGGTTAGAGCCGAAAAAGACCAAGAAAAAAAGGGTTAGAGCCGAAGAAAACCAAGAAAAGCAGGGTTAGAGCCGAAGAAAACCAAGAAAAGCAGGGTTAGAGCGGAAGAAAACCAAGAAAAGCAGGGTTAGAGCGGAAGAAAACCAGGAAAAGCAGGCTTAAAGCCGAAAAAAACCAAGAAAAACAGGGTTAGAGCGGAAGAAAACCAAGAAAAGCAGGGTTAGAGCGGAAGAAATCCAAGAAAAGCAGGGTTAGAACGAAAGAAAACCAAGAAAAGCAGGGTTAGAGCGGAAGAAAACCAAGAAAAGCAGGCTTAAAGCCGAAAAAAACCAAGAAAAACAGGGTTAGAACAGAAGAAAACCAAGAAAAGCCGGGTTAGAACGGAAGAAAACCAGGAAAAGCAGAGTTAGAACGGAAGAAAACCAAGAAAAACAGGGTTAGAGCCGAAAAAAACCAAGAAAAACAGGGTTAGAGCAGAAGAAACCCAAGAAAAGCAGGGTTAGAGCTGAAAATAACCAAGAAAAACAGGGTTAGAGCAGAAGAAAACAAAGAAAACCGGGTTAGAACGGAAGAAAACCAGGAAAAGCCGGGTTAGAACGGGAGAAAACCAAGAAAAACAGGGTTAGAGCCAAAGAAAACCAAGAAAAGCAGGGTTAGAGCGGAAGAAAACCAAGAAAAGCAGGGTTAGAGCGGAAGAAAACCAAGAAAAACAGGGTTAGAGCAGAAGAAAACCAAGAAAAGCAGGGTTAGAACCGAAGAAAACCAAGAAAAACAGGAATAGAGCGGAAGAAAACCAAGAAAAGCAGGGTTAGAGCGGAAGAAAACCAAGAAAAGCAGGGTTAGAGCCGAAGAAAACCAAGAAAAGCAGGGTTGGAGCGGAAGAAAACCAAGAAAAGCTGGGTTAGAACGGAAGAAAACCAAGAAAAGCAGGGTTAGAACGGAAGAAAACCAAGAAAAGCAGGGTTAGAGCGGAAGAAAACCAGGAAAAGGTGGCTTAAAGCCGAAAAGAACCAAGAAAAACAGGGTTAGAGCAGAAAAAAACCAGGAAAAGCCAGGTAAGAACAGAAGAAAACCAAGAAAAAAAATGTTAGAGCAGAAGAAAACCAAGAAAAGCAGGGTTAGAGCGGAAGAAAACCAAGAAAAGCCGGGTTAGAACGGAAGAAAACCAAGAAAAGCCGGGTTAGAACGGAAGAAAACCAAGAAAAACAGGGTTAGAGCGGAAGAAAACCAAGAAAAACAGTGTTAGAGCCGAAAAAAACCAACAAAAACAGGGTTAGAGCGGAAGAAAACCAAGAAAAGCCGCGTAAGAACGGAAGAAAACCAAGAAAAGCCGGGTTAGAACGGAAGAAAACCAGGAAAATCCGGGTTAGAACGGAAGAAAACCAAGAAAAACAGGGTTAGAGCCGAAGAAAATCAAGAAAAACAGGGTTAGAGCAGAAGAAAACCAAGAAAAGCCTGGTTAGAACGGAAGAATACCAAGAAAAACAGGGTTAGAGCCGAAAAAAACCAAGAAAAACAGGGTTAGAGCGGAAGAAAACCAAGAAAAGCAGGGTTAGAGCGGAAGGAAACCAAGAAAAGCAGGGTTAGAGCGGAAGAAAACCAAGAAAAGCAGGGTTAGAGCGGAAGAAAACCAGGAAGAGCAGGCTTAAAGCCGAAATAAACCAAGAAAAACAGGGTTAGAGCGGAAGAAAACCAAGAAAAGCCGGGTTAGAACGAAAGAAAACCAAGAAAAACAGGGTTAGAGGCGAAAAAAACCAAGAAAAACAGGTTTAGAGCAGAAGAAAACCAAGAAATGCCGGGTTAGAACGGAAGAAAACCAGGAAAAGCCGGGTTAGAACGGAAGAAAACCAAGAAAAACAGGATTAGAACCCAAAAAAACCAAGAAAAACAGGGTTAGAGCAGAAGAAAACCAAGAAAAGCCGGGTTAGAACGGAAGAAAACCAAGAAAAGCCGGGTTTGAGCGGAAGAAAACCAGGAAAAGCAGGCTTAAAGCCGAAAAAAAACAAGAAAAACGGTGTTAGAACAGAAGAAAACCAAGAAAGGCCGGGTTAGAACGGAAGAAAACCAAGAAAAGCCTGGTTAGAACGGAAGAAAACCAAGAAAAACAGGGTTAGAGCCGAAAAAAAAACAAGAAAAACAGGGTTAGAACAGAAGAAAACCAAGAAAAGCAGGGTTAGAGCGGAAGAAAACCAGGAAAAACCGAGTTAGAACGGAAGAAAACCAAGAAAAACAGGGTTAGAGCCTAAAAAAAACCAAGAAAAACAGGGTTGGAGCAGAAGAAAACCAAGAAAAACAGGGTTAGAGCGGAAGAAAACCAAGAAAAGCCGGGTTAGAACGGAAGAAAACCAGGAAATGTAGGGTTAGAGCAGAAGAAAACCAAGAAAAGCAGGGTTAGAGCGGAAGAAAACCAAGAAAAGCAGGGTTAGAGCAGAAGAAAACCAGGAAAAGCAGGCTTAAAGCCGAAAAAAACCAAGAAAAACAGGGTTAGAGCAGAAGAAAACCAAGAAAAGCCGGGTTAGAACGGAAGAAAACCAAGAAAAACAGGGTTAGAGGCGAAAAAAACCAAGAAAAACAGGTTTAGAGCAGAAGAAAACCAAGAAAAGCCGGGTTAGAACGGAAGAAATCCAGGAAAATCCGGGTTAGAACGGAAGAAAACCAAGAAAAACAGGGTTAGACCCGAAAGAAAACCAAGAAAAACAGGGTTAGAGCAGAAGAAAACCAAGAAAAGCCGGGTTAGAACGGAAGAAAACCAAGAAAAGCCGGGTTAGAGCGGAAGAAAACCAGGAAAAGCAGGCTTAAAGCCGAAAAAAAACAAGAAAAACAGGGGTAGAGCAGAAGAAAACCAAGAAAAGCCGGGTTAGAACGGAAGAAAACCAAGAAAAGCCGGGTTAGAACGGAAGAAAACCAAGAAAAACAGGGTTAGAGCCGAAAAAAAACAAGAAAAACAGGGTTAGAACAGAAGAAAACCAAGAAAAGCCGGGTTAGAACGGAAGAAAACCAGGAAAAGCCGGGTTAGAACGGAAGAAAACCAAGAAAAACAGGGTTAGAGCCTAAAAAAAAACAAGAAAATCAGGGTTAGAGCAGAAGAAAACCAAGAAAAACAGCGTTAGAGTGGAAGAAAACCAAGAAAAGCTGGGTTAGAACGGAAGAAAACCAGGAAATGCAGGGTTAGAGCAGAAGAAAACCAAGAAAAACAGGGTTAGAGCGGAAGAAAACCAAGAGAAACAGGGTTAGAGCGGAAGAAAACCAAGAAAAGCAGGGTTAGAGCGGATGAAAACCAAGAAAAGCCGGGTAAGAACGGAAGAAAACCAAGAAAAACAAAATTAGATCAGAAGAAAACCAAGAAAAGCAGGGTTAGAGCGGAAGAAAACCAAGAAAAGCAGGCTTAGAGCCAAAAAAAACCAAGAAAAACAGGGTTAGAACAGAAGAAAACCAAGAAAAGCCGGGTTAGAACGGAAGAAAACCAAGAAAAGCAGGGTTAGAGCGGAAGAAAACCAGGAAAAGGAGGCTTAAAGCCGAAAAAAACCAAGAAAAACAGGGTTAGAGCAGAAGAAAACCAAGAAAAGCAGGGTTAGAACGAAAAAAACCAAGAAAAACAGTGTTATAGCAGAAGAAAACCAAGAAAAGCCGGGTTAGAACGGAAGAAAACCAAGAAAAACAGGGTTAGAGCGGAAGAAAACCAAGAAAAACAGTGTTAGAGCCGAAAAAAACCAACAAAAACAGGGTTAGAGCGGAAGAAAACCAAGAAAAGCCGGGTAAGAACGGAAGAAAACCAAGAAAAGCCGGGTTAGAACGGAAGAAAACCAAGAAAAACAGGGTTAGAGCCGAAAGAAAACAAGAAAAACAGGGTTAGAGCAGAAGAAAACCAAGAAAAGCCGGGTTAGAACGGAAGAATACCAAGAAAAACAGGGTTAGAGCCGAAAAAAACCAAGAAAAACAGGGTTAGAGCCGAAGAAAACCAAGAAAAGCAGGGTTAGAGCCGAAGAAAACCAAGAAAAGCAGGGTTAGAACGGAAGAAAACCAAGAAAAGCAGGGTTAGAGCGGAAGAAAACCAGGAAAAGCAGGCTTAAAGCCGAAAAAAACCAAGAAAAACAGGGTTAGAGCGGAAGAAAACCAAGAAAAGCCGGGTTAGAATGGAAGAAAACCAAGAAAAGCCGGGTTAGAACGGAAGAAAACCAAGAAAAACAGGGTTAGAGCCGAAAAAAAACAAGAAAAACAGGGTTAGAACAGAAGAAAACCAAGAAAAGCCAGGTTAGAACGGAAGAAAACCAGGAAAAGCCGGGTTAGAACGGAAGAAAACCAAGAAAAACAGGGTTAGAGCCTAAAAAAAACCAAGAAAAACAGGGTTAGAGCAGAAGAAAACCAAGAAAAACAGGGTTAGAGCGGAAGAAAACCAAGAAAAGCCGGGTTAGAACGGAAGAAAACCAGGAAATGTAGGGTTAGAGCAGAAGAAAACCAAGAAAAGCAGGGTTAGAGCGGAAGAAAACCAAGAAAAGCAGGGTTAGAGCAGAAGAAAACCAGGAAAAGCAGGCTTAAAGCCGAAAAAAACCAAGAAAAACAGGGTTAGAGCAGAAGAAAACCAAGAAAAGCCGGGTTAGAACGGAAGAAAACCAAGAAAAACAGGGTTAGAGGCGAAAAAAACCAAGAAAAACAGGTTTAGAGCAGAAGAAAACCAAGAAAAGCCGGGTTAGAACGGAAGAAAACCAGGAAAATCCGGGTTAGAACGGAAGAAAACCACGAAAAACAGGGTTAGAGCCGAAAAAAACCAAGAAAAACAGGGTTAGAGCAGAAGAAAACCAAGAAAAGCCGGGTTAGAACGGAAGAAAACCAAGAAAAGCCGGGTTAGAGCGGAAGAAAACCAGGAAAAGCAGGCTTAAAGCCGAAAATAAACAAGAAAAACAGGGTTAGAGCAGAAGAAAACCAAGGAAAGCCGGGTTAGAACGGAAGAAAACCAAGAAAAGCCGGGTTAGAACGGAAGAAAACCAAGAAAAACAGGGTTAGAGCCGAAAAAAAACAAGAAAAACAGGGTTAGAAAAGAAGACAACCAAGAAAAGCCGGGTTAGAACGGAAGAACACCAGGAAAAGCCGGGTTAGAACGGAAGAAAACCAAGAAAAACAGGGTTAGAGCCTAAAAAAAACCAAGAAAAACAGGGTTAGAGCAGAAGAAAACCAAGAAAAGCAGGGTTAGAGCGGAAGAAAACCAAGAAAAGCCAAGTTAGAACGGAAGAAAACCAGGAAATGCAGGGTTAGAGCAGAAGGAAACCAAGAAAAACAGGGTTAGAGCGGAAGAAAACCAAGAGAAACAGGGTTAGAGCCGAAAAAAAACAAGAAAAACAGGGTTAGAGCGGAAGAAAACCAAGAAAAGCCGGGTAAGAGCGGAAGAAAACCAAGAAAAACATGGTTAAATCAGAAGAAAACCAAGAAAAGCAGGGTTAGAGCGGAAGGAAACCAAGAAAAGCAGGCTTAGAGCCGAAAAAAACCAAGAAAAACAGGGTTAGAACAGAAGAAAACCAAGAAAAGCCGGGTAAGAACGGAAGAAAACCAAGAAAAGCAGAGTTAGAACGGAAGAAAACCAAGAAAAACAGGGTTGGAGCCGAAAAAAACCAAGAAAAACAGGGTTAGAGCAGAAGAAAACCAAGAAAAACAGGGTTTGAGCTGAAAGTAACCAAGAAAAACAGGGTTAGAGCAGAAGAAAACCAAGAAAAGCCGGGTTAGAACGGAAGAAAACCAGGAAAAGCAGGGTTAGAGCGGAAGAAAACCAAGAAAAGCAGGGTTAGAGCGGAAGAAAACCAAGAAAAGCAGGGTTAGAACCGAAGAAAACCAAGAAAAACAGGTTTAGAGCGGAAGAAAACCAAGAAAAACAGGGTTAGAACGGAAGAAAACCAAGAAAAACAGGGTAAGAGCGGAAGAAAACCAAGAAAAACAGGGTTAGAACAGAAGAAAACCAAGAAAAGCCGGGTTAGAACGGAAGAAAACCAAGAAAAGCCGGGTAAGAACGGAAGAAAACCAAGAAAAACAGGGTTAGAGCCGAAAAAAACCAAGAAAAGCCGGGTTACAGCGGAAGAAAACCAGGAAAAGCCGGGTTAGAACGGAAGAAAACCAAGAAAAACAGGGTTAGAGCGGAAGAAAACCAAGAAAAGCAGAGTTAGAGCAGAAGGAAACCAAGAAAAGCTTGGTTAGAACGGAAGAAAACCAAGAAAAGCAGGGTTAGAGCGGAAGAAAACCAAGAAAAACAGGGTTAGAGCCGAAAAAAAACAACAAAAACAGGGTTAGAGCGGAAGAAAACCAAGAAAAGCCGGGTAAGAACGGAAGAAAACCAAGAAAAACAGGGTTAGAGCAGAAGAAAACCAAGAAAAGCAGGGTTAGAGCGGAAGAAAACCAAGAAAAGCAGGCTTAAAGCCGAAAAAAACCAAGAAAAACAGGGTTAGAACAGAAGAAAACCAGGAAAAGCCGGGTAAGAACGGAAGAAAACCAAGAAAAACAGGGTTAGAACGGAAGAAAACCAAGAAAAACAGGGTTAGAGCCGAAAGAAAACAAGAAAAACAGGGTTAGAGCAGAAGAAAACCAAGAAAAGCCGGGTTAGAACGGAAGAATACCAAGAAAAACGGTTAGAGCCGAAAAAAAACAAGAAAAACAGGCTTAGAGCGGAAGAAAACCAAGAAAAGCAGGGTTAGAACGGAAGAAAACCAATAAAAGCAGGATTAGAGCCGAAGAAAACCAAAAAAAACAGGGTTAGAGCGAAAGAAAACCAAGAAAAGCCGGGTAAGAACGGAAGAAAACCAAGAAAAACAGGGTTAGAGCAGAAGAAAACCAAGAAAAACATGGTTAGAGCGGAAGAAACCAAGAAAAGCAGGGTTAAAGCGGAAGAAATCCAAGAAAAGCAGGGTTAGAACGGAAGAAAACCAAGAAAAGCAGGGTTAGAGCGGAAGAAAACCAAGAAAAGCAGGCTTAAACCCGAAAAAAATCAAGAAAAACAGGGTTAGAACAGAAGAAAACGAAGAAAAGCCAGGTTAGAACGGAAGAAAACGATTAAAAGCCGGGTTAGAACTGAAGAAAACCAAGAAAAACAGGGTTAGAGTCGAAAGAAAAGAAGAAAAACAGGGTTAGAGCAGAAGAAAACCAAGAAAACCAGGGTTAGAGCTGAAAATAACCAAGAAAAACAGGGTTAGAGCAGAAGAAAGCCAAGAAAAGCCGGGTTAGAACGGAAGAAAACCAGGAAAAGCCGGGTTAGAATGGAAGAAAACCAAGAAAAACAGGGTTAGAGCCGAAGAAAACCAAGAAAAGCACGGTTAGAGCGGAAGAAAACCAAGAAAAGCAGGGTTAGAGTGGAAGAAAACCAAGAAAAGCCGGGTTAGAGCCGAAGAAAACCAAGAAAAGCAGGGTTAGAACCGAAGAAAAACAAGAAAAACAGGGTTAGAACAGAAGAAAACCAAGAAAAACAGGGATAGAGGGGAAGAAAACCAAGAAAAGCAGGGTTAGAGCGGAAGAAAACCAAGAAAAGCAGGGTTAGAGCGAATGAAAACCAAGAAAAGCAGGGTTGGAGCGGAAGAAAACCAAGAAAAGCAGGGTTAGAGCGGAAGAAAACCAAGAAAAACAGGGATAGAGGGGAAGAAAACCAAGAAAAGCAGGGTTAGAGCGGAAGAAAACCAGGAAAAGCAGGCTTAAAGCCGAAAAAAACCAAGAAAAACAGGGTTAGAGCAGAAGAAAACCAAGAAAAGCCGGGTAAGAACGGAAGAAAACCAAGAAAAACAATGTTAGAGCAGAAGAAAACCAAGAAAAGCAGGGTTAGAGCGGAAGAAAACCAAGAAAAGCAGGGTTAGAGCGGAAGAAAACCAAGAAAAGCAGGGTTGGAGCGGAAGAAAACCAAGAAAAGCAGGGTTAGAGCGGAAGAAAACCAAGAAAAGCAGGGTTAGAACGGAAGGAAACCAAGAAAAGCAGGGTTAGAGCAGAAGAAAACCAGGAAAAGCAGGCTTAAAGCCGGAAAAAACCAAGAAAAACAGGGTTAGAGGGGAAGAAAACCAAGAAAAGCAGGGTTAGAGCGGAAGAAAACCAAGAAAAGCAGGGTTAGAGCGGAATAAAACCAAGAAAAGCAGGGTTAGAACGGAAGAAAACCAAGAAAAACAGGGTTAGAGCCGAAAAAAAACAAGAAAAACAGGGTTAGAGCAGAACAAAACCAAGAAAAGCCGGGTTAGAATGGAAGAAAACCAAGAAAAACAGGTTTAGAACAGAAGAAAACCAAGAAAAGCCGGGTTAGAACGGAAGAAAACCAAGAAAAGCCGGGTTAGAACGGAAGAAAATGAAGAAAAACAGGGTTAGAGCCGAAAAAAACCAAGAAAAACAGGGTTAGAGCAGAAGAAAACCAAGAGAAGCCGGGTTAGAACGGAAGAAAACCAAGAAAAACAGGGTTAGAGCCGAAAAAAAACAAGAAAAACAGGCTTAGAGCAGAAGAAAACCAAGAAAAGCCGGGTTAGAACGGAAGAAAACCAAGAAAAGCAGGGTTAGAGCCGAAAAAAACCAAGAAAAGCCGGGTTAGAACGGAAGAAAACCAGGAAAAGCAGGGTTAGAACGGAAGAAAACCAGGGAAAGCCGGGTAAGAACGGAAGAAAACCAAGAAAAACAGGGTTAGAGCAGAAGAAAACCAAGAAAAACAAGGTTACAGCGGAAGAAAACCAAGAAAAGCAGGGTTAGAGCGGACGAAATCCAAGAAAAGCAGGGTTAGAATGGAAGAAAACCAAGAAAAGCAGGGTTAGAGCGGAAGAAAACTAAGAAAAGCAGGCTTAAAGCCGAAAAAAATCAAGAAAAACAGGGTTAGAACAGAAGAAAACGAAGAAAAGCCGGGTTAGAACGGAAGAGAACCAGGAAAAGCCGGGTTAGAACCGAAGAAAACCAAGAAAAACAGGGTTAGAGTAGAAAGAAAAGAAGAAAAACAAGGTTAGAGCAGAAGAAAACCAAGAAAAACAGGGTTAGAGCTGAAAATAACTAAGAAAACCAGGGTTAGAGAAGAAGAAAGCCAAGAAAAGCCGGGTTAGAACGGAAGAAAACCAGGAAAAGCCGGGGTAGAATGGAAGAAAACCAAGAAAAAATGGTTAGAGCCGAAGAAAACCAAGAAAAGCACGGTTAGAGTGGAAGAAAAACAAGAAAAGCAGGGTTAGAGCGGAAGAAAAACAAGAAAAGCAGGGTTAGAGCCGAAGAAAACCAAGAAAAGCAGGGTTAGAACCGAAGAAAAACAAGAAAAACAGGGTTAGAGCCAAAGAAAACCAAGAAAAGCAGGGTTAGAGCGGAAGAAAACCAAGAAAAGCAGGGATGGAGCGGAAGAAAACCAAGAAAAGCAGGGTTAGAGCGGAAGAAAACCAAGAAAAGCAGGGTTAGAACGGAAGAAAACCAAGAAAAGCAGGGTTAGAGCGGAAGAAACCCAGGAAAAGCAGGCTTAAAGCCGGAAAAAACCAAGAAAAACAGGGTTAGAGCAGAAGAAAACCAAGAAAAGCCGGGTAAGAACGGAAGAAAACCAAGAAAAACAATGTTAGAGCAGAAGAAAACCAAGAAAAGCAGGGTTAGAGCGGAAGAAAACCAAGAAAAGCAGGGTTAGAGCGGAAGAAAAGCAAGAAAAACAGGGTTAGAGCCGAAAAAAAAAAAAGAAAAACAGGGTTAGAACGGAAGAAAACCAAGAAAAGCAGGGTTAGAACGGAAGAAAACCAGGAAAAGCCGGGTTAGAACAGAAGAAAACCAGGAAAAGCCGGGTTAGAACGGAAGAAAACCAAGAAAAACAGGGTTAGAGCAGAAGAAAACCAAGAAAAACAGGTTTAGAGCCGAAAAAAAACAAGAAAAACAGGGTTAGAGTGGAAGAAAACCAAGAAAAGCCGGGTAAGAACGGAAGAAAACCAAGAAAAACAGGGTTAGAGCGGAAGAAAACCAAGAAAAGCAGGGTTAGAGCGGAAGAAAACCAAGAAAAGCAGGGTTAGAGCGGAAGAAAACCAAGAAAACCAGGGTTAGAGCGGAAGAAAACCAAGAAAAGCAGGGTTGGAATGGAAGAAAACCAAGAAAAGCAGGGTTAGAGCGGAAGAAAACCAAGAAAAGCAGGGTTAGAACAGAAGAAAACCAAGAAAAGCAGGGTTAGAGCGGAAGAAAACCAAGAAAAGCCGGGTTAGAACGGAAGAAAACCAAGAAAAGCCGGGTTAGAACGGAAGAAAACCAAGAAAAACAGGGTAAGAGCAGAAGAAAACCAAGAAAAACAGGGTTAGAGCCGAAAAAAAACAACAAAAACAGGGTTAGAGCGGAAGAAAACCAAGAAAAGCCGGGTAAGAATGGAAGAAAACCAAGAAAAACAGGGTTAGAGCAGAAGAATACCAAGAAAAGCAGGGTTAGAGCCGAAGAAAACCAAGAAAAGCAGGGTTAGAGCGGAAGAAAACCAAGAAAAGCAGGCTTAAAGCCGAAAAAAACCAAGAAAAACAGGGTTAGAACAGAAGAAAACCAGGAAAAGCCGGGTTAGAACGGAAGAAAACCAAGAAAAACAGAGTTAGAGCGGAAGAAAACCAAGAAAAGCAGAGTTAGAGCAGAAGGAAACCAAGAAAAGCTGGGTTAGAACGGAAGAAAACCAAGAAAAACAGGGTTAGAGCCAAAGAAAACCAAGAAAAGCAGGGTTAGAGCCGAAAAAAAACAACAAAAACAGGGTTAGAGCGGAAGAAAACCAAGAAAAGCCGGGTTAGAACGGAAGAAAACCAAGAAAAGCCGGGTTAGAACGGAAGAAAACCAAGAAAAGCCGGGTTTGAGCGGAAGAAAACCAGGAAAAGCAGGCTTAAAGCCGAAAAAAACCAAGAAAAACGGTGTTAGAACAGAAGAAAACCAAGAAAAGCCGGGTTAGAACGGAAGAAAACCAAGAAAAGCCGGGTTAGGACCGAAGAAAACCAAGAAAAACAGGGTTAGAGCCGAAAAAAAACAAGAAAAACAGGGTTAGAACAGAAGAAAACCAAGAAAAGCCGGGTTAGAACGGAAGTAAACCAGGAAAAGCCGGGTTAGAACGGAAGAAAACCAAGAAAAACAGGGTTAGAGCCTAAAAAAAACCAAGAAAAACAGGGTTAGAGCAGAAGAAAACCAAGAAAAAAAGGGTTAGAGCGGAAGAAAACCAAGAAAAGCCGGGTTAGAACGGAAGAAAACCAGGAAATGTAGGGTTAGAGCAGAAGAAAACCAAGAAAAGCAGGGTTAGAGAGGAAGAAAACCAAGAAAAGCAGAATTAGAGCAGAAGAAAACCAGGAAAAGCAGGCTTAAAGCCGAAAAAAACCAAGAAAAACAGGTTTAGAGCAGAAGAAAACCAAGAAAAGCCGGGTTAGAACGGAAGAAAACCAAGAAAAACAGGGTTGGAGGCGAAAAAAACCAAGAAAAACAGGTTTAGAGCAGAAGAAAACCAAGAAAAGCCGGGTTAGAACGGAAGAAAACCAGGAAAATCCGGGTTAGAACGGAAGAAAACCACGAAAAACAGGGTTAGAGCCGAAAAAAACCAAGAAAAACAGGGTTAGAGCAGAAGAAAACCAAGAAAAGCCGGGTTAGAACGGAAGAAAACCAAGAAAAGCCGGGTTAGAGCGGAAGAAAACCAGGAAAAGCAGGCTTAAAGCCGAAAATAAACAAGAAAAACAGGGTTAGAGCAGAAGAAAACCAAGAAAAGCCGGGTTAGAACGGAAGAAAACCAAGAAAACCAGGGTTAGAGCGGAAGAAAACCAAGAAAAACAGGGTTAGAGCCGAAAAAAAACAAGAAAAACAGGGTTAGAAAAGAAGACAACCAAGAAAAGCCGGGTTAGAACGGAAGAAAACCAGGAAAAGCCGGGTTAGAACGGAAGAAAACCAAGAAAAACAGGGTTAGAGCCTAAAAAAAACCAAGAAAAACAGGGTTAGAGCAGAAGAAAACCAAGAAAAGCAGGGTTAGAGCGGAAGAAAACCAAGAAAAGCCAAGTTAGAACGGAAGAAAACCAGGAAATGCAGGGTTAGAGCAGAAGGAAACCAAGAAAAACAGGGTTAGAGCGGAAGAAAACCAACAGAAACAGGGTTAGAGCCGAAAAAAAACAAGAAAAACAGGGTTAGAGCGGAAGAAAACCAAGAAAAGCCGGGTAAGAACGGAAGAAAACCAAGAAAAACAGGGTTAGATCAGAAGAAAACCAAGAAAAGCAGGGTTAGAGCGGAAGAAAACCAAGAAAAGCAGGCTTAGAGCCAAAAAAAAACAAGAAAAACAGGGTTAGAACAGAAGAAAACCAAGAAAAGCCGGGTTAGAACGGAAGAAACCCAAGAAAAGCAGAGTTAGAACGGAAGAAAACCAAGAAAAACAGGGTTAGAGCCGAAAAACACCAAGAAAAACAGGGTTAGTGCAGAAGAAAACCAAGAAAAACAGGGTTTGAGCTGAAAATAACCAAGAAAAACAGGGTTAGAGCAGAAGAAAACCAAGAAAAGCCGGGTTAGAACGGAAGAAAACCAGGAAAAGCAGGGTTAGAGCGGAAGAAAACCAAGAAAAGCAGGGTTAGAGCGGAAGAAAACCAAGAAAAGCAGGGTTAGAACCGAAGAAAACCAAGAAAAACAGGTTTAGAGCGGAAGAAAACCAAGAAAAACAGGGTTAGAACGGAAGAAAACCAAGAAAAACAGGGTAAGAGCGGAAGAAAACCAAGAAAAGCAGGGTTAGAACAGAAGAAAACCAAGAAAAGCAGGGTTAGAGCGGAAGAAAACCAAGAAAAGCCGGGTAAGAACGGAAGAAAACCAAGAAAAACAGGGTTAGAGCCGAAAAAAACCAAGAAAAGCCGGGTTACAGCGGAAGAAAACCAGGAAAAGCCGGGTTAGAACGGAAGAAAACCAAGAAAAACAGGGTTAGAGCGGAAGAAAACCAAGAAAAGCAGAGTTAGAGCAGAAGGAAACCAAGAAAAGCTTGGTTAGAACGGAAGAAAACCAAGAAAAGCAGGGTTAGAGCGGAAGAAAACCAAGAAAAACAGGGTTAGAGCCGAAAAAAAACAACAAAAACAGGGTTAGAGCGGAAGAAAACCAAGAAAAGCCGGGTAAGAACGGAAGAAAACCAAGAAAAACAGGGTTAGAGCAGAAGAAAACCAAGAAAAGCAGGGTTAGAGCGGAAGAAAACCAAGAAAAGCAGGCTTAAAGCCGAAAAAAACCAAGAAAAACAGGGTTAGAACAGAAGAAAACCAGGAAAAGCCGGGTTAGAACGGAAGAAAACCAAGAAAAACAGGGTTAGAACGGAAGAAAACCAAGAAAAACAGGGTTAGAGCCGAAAGAAAACAAGAAAAACAGGGTTAGAGCAGAAGAAAACCAAGAAAAGCCGGGTTAGAACGGAAGAATACCAAGAAAAACAGGGTTAGGGCCGAAAAAAAACAAGAAAAACAGGCTTAGAGCGGAAGAAAACCAAGAAAAGCAGGGTTGGAGCGGAAGAAAACCAATAAAAGCAGGATTAGAGCCGAAGAAAACCAAAAAAAACAGGGTTAGAGCGGAAGAAAACCAAGAAAAGCCGGGTAAGAACGGAAGAAAACCAAGAAAAACAGGGTTAGAGCAGAAGAAAACCAAGAAAAACATGGTTAGAGCGGAAGAAACCAAGAAAAGCAGGGTTAAAGCGGAAGAAATCCAAGAAAAGCAGGGTTAGAACGGAAGAAAACCAAGAAAAGCAGGGTTAGAGCGAAAGAAAACCAAGAAAAGCAGGCTTAAACCCGAAAAAAATCAAGAAAAACAGGGTTAGAACAGAAGAAAACGAAGAAAAGCCAGGTTAGAACGGAAGAAAACCATTAAAAGCCGGGTTAGAACTGAAGAAAACCAAGAAAAGCAGGGTTAGAACCGAAGAAAAACAAGAAAAACAGGGTTAGAGCCAAAGAAAACCAAGAAAAGCAGGGTTAGAGCGGAAGAAAACCAAGAAAAGCCGGGTTAGAGCGGATGAAAACCAAGAAAAGCAGGGTTGGAGCGGAAGAAAACCAAGAAAAGCAGGGTTAGAGCAGAAGAAAACCAAGAAAAACAGGGTTAGAGGGGAAGAAAACCAAGAAAAGCAGGGTTAGAGCCGAAAAAAAACAAGAAAAACAGGGTTAGAGCAGAACAAAACCAAGAAAAGCCGGGTTAGAATGGAAGAAAACCAAGAAAAGCAGGGTTAGAACGGAAGAAAACCAAGAAAAACAATGTTAGAGCGGAAGAAAACCAAGAAAAGCAGGGTTAGAGCGGATGAAAACCAAGAAAAGCAGGGTTGGAGCGGAAGAAAACCAAGAAAAGCAGGGTTAGAGCGGAAGAAAACCAAGAAAAACAGGGATAGAGGGGAAGAAAACCAAGAAAAGCAGGGTTAGAGCGGAAGAAAACCAGGAAAAGCAGGCTTAAAGCCGAAAAAAACCAAGAAAAACAGGGTTAGAGCAGAAGAAAACCAAGAAAAGCCGGGTAAGAACGGAAGAAAACCAAGAAAAACAATGTTAGAGCAGAAGAAAACCAAGAAAAGCAGGGTTAGAGCGGAAGAAAACCAAGAAAAGCAGGGTTAGAGCGGAAGAAAACCAAGAAAAGCAGGGTTGGAGCGGAAGAAAACCAAGAAAAGCAGGGTTAGAGCGGAAGAAAACCAAGAAAAGCAGGGTTAGAACGGAAGAAAACCAAGAAAAGCAGGGTTAGAGCGGAAGAAAACCAGGAAAAGCAGGCTTAAAGCCGGAAAAAAACAAGAAAAACAGGGTTAGAGGGGAAGAAAACCAAGAAAAGCAGGGTTAGAGCAGAAGAAAACCAAGAAAAGCAGGGTTAGAGCGGAAGAAAACCAAGAAAAGCAGGGTTAGAGCGGAATAAAACCAAGAAAAACAGGGTTAGAGCTGAAAAAAAACAAGGAAAACAGGGTTAGAACAGAAGAAAACCAAGAAAAGCAGGGTTAGAACGGAAGAAAACCAGGAAAAGCCGGGTTAGAACGGAAGAAAACCAAAAAAAGCCGGGTTAGAGCGGAAGAAAACCAGGAAAAGCCGGGTTAGAACGGAAGAAAACCAAGAAAAACAGGGTTAGAGCCGAAAAAAAAACAAGAAAAACAGGGTTAGAGCAGAACAAAACCAAGAAAAGCCGGGTTAGAATGGAAGAAAACCAAGAAAAACAGGTTTAGAACAGAAGAAAACCAAGAAAAGCCGGGTTAGAACGGAAGAAAACCAAGAAAAGCCGGGTTAGAACGGAAGAAAATGAAGAAAAGCCGGGTTAGAACGGAAGAAAACCAAAAAAAGCAGGGTTAGAACGGAAGAAAACCAGGAAAAGCCGGGTAAGAACGGAAGAAAACCAAGAAAAACAGGGTTAGAGCAGAAGAAAACCAAGAAAAACAAGGTTACAGCAGAAGAAAACCAAGAAAAGCAGGGTTAGAGCGGAAGAAATCCAAGAAAAGCAGGGTTAGAACGGAAGAAAACCAAGAAAAGCAGGGTTAGAGCGGAAGAAAACTAAGAAAAGCAGGCTTAAAGCCGAAAAAAATCAAGAAAAACAGGGTTAGAACAGAAGAAAACGAAGAAAAGCCGGGTTAGAACGGAAGAGAACCAGGAAAAGCCGGGTTAGAAGCGAAGAAAACCAAGAAAAACAGGGTTAGAGTCGAAAGAAAAGAAGAAAAACAAGGTTAGAGCAGAAGAAAACCAAGAAAAACAGGGCTAGAGCTGAAAATAACTAAGAAAACCAGGGTTAGAGGAGAAGAAAGCCAAGAAAAGCCGGGTTAGAACGGAAGAAAACCAGGAAAAGCCGGGTTAGAATGGAAGAAAACCAAGAAAAAATGGTTAGAGCCGAAGAAAACCAAGAAAAGCACGGTTAGAGCGGAAGAAAAACAAGAAAAGCAGGGTTAGAGCGGAAGAAAAACAAGAAAAGCAGGGTTAGAGCCGAAGAAAACCAAGAAAAGCAGGGTTAGAACCGAAGAAAAACAAGAAAAACAGGGTTAGAGCCAAAGAAAACCAAGAAAAGCAGGGTTAGAGCGGAAGAAAACCAAGAAAAGCAGGGATGGAGCGAAAGAAAACCAAGAAAAGCAGGATTAGAGCGGAAGAAAACCAAGAAAAGCAGGGTTGGAACGGAAGAAAACCAAGAAAAGCAGGGTTAGACCGGAAGAAAACCAGGAAAAGCAGGCTTAAAGCCGGAAAAAACCAAGAAAAACAGGGTTAGAGCAGAAGAAAACCAAGAAAAGCCGGGTAAGAACGGAAGAAAACCAAGAAAAACAATGTTAGAGCAGAAGAAAACCAAGAAAAGCAGGGTTAGAGCGGAAGAAAACCAAGAAAAGCAGGGTTAGAGCGGAAGAAAACCAAGAAAAACAGGGATAGAGCCGAAAAAAAACAAGAAAAGCAGGGTTAGAGCGGAAGAAAACCAAGAAAAGCAGGGTTAGAACGGAAGAAAACCAGGAAAAGCCGGGTTAGAACAGAAGAAAACCAGGAAAAGCCGGGTTAGAACGGAAGAAAACCAAGAAAAACAGGGTAAGAGCAGAAGAAAACCAAGAAAAACAGGTTTAGAGCCGAAAAAAAACAAGAAAAACAGGGTTAGAGTGGAAGAAAACCAAGAAAAGCCGGGTAAGAACGGAAGAAAACCAAGAAAAACAGGGTTAGAGCGGAAGAAAACCAAGAAAAACAGGGTTAGAGCGGAAGAAAACCAAGAAAAGCAGGGTTAGAGCGGAAGAAAACCAAGAAAAGCAGGGTTAGAGCCGAAGAAAACCAAGAAAAGCAGGGTTAGAATGGAAGAAAACCAAGAAAAGCAGGGTTAGAGCGGAAGAAAACCAAGAAAAGCAGGGTTAGAACAGAAGAAAACAAAGAAAAGCCGGGTTAGAACGGAAGAAAACCAAGAAAAGCCGGGTTAGAACGGAAGAAAACCAAGAAAAACAGGGTAAGAGCAGAAGAAAACCAAGAAAAACAGGGTTAGAGCCGAAAAAAAACAACAAAAACAGGGTTAGAGCGGAAGAAAACCAAGAAAAGCCGGGTAAGAATGGAAGAAAACCAAGAAAAACAGGGTTAGAGCAGAAGAATACCAAGAAAAGCAGGGTTAGAGCGGAAGAAAACCAAGAAAAGCAGGGTTAGAGCGGAAGAAAACCAAGAAAAGCAGGCTTAAAGCCGAAAAAAACCAAGAAAAACAGGGTTAGAACAGAAGAAAACCAAGAAAAGCAGGGTTAGAACGGAAGAAAACCAAGAAAAGCCGGGTAAGAACGGAAGAAAACCAAGAAAAACAGGGTTAGAGCCGGAAAAAACCAAGAAAAGCCGGGTTAGAACGGAAGAAAACCAGGAAACGCCGGGTTAGAACGGAAGAAAACCAAGAAAAACAGAGTTAGAGCGGAAGAAAACCAAGAAAAGCAGAGTTAGAGCAGAAGGAAACCAAGAAAAGCTGGGTTAGAACGGAAGAAAACCAAGAAAAACAGGGTTAGAGCCGAAAAAAAACAACAAAAACAGGGTTAGAACGGAAGAAAACCAAGAAAAACAGGGTTAGAACCGAAGAAAACCAAGAAAAACAGAGTTGGAGCGAAAGAAAACCAAGAAAAGCAGGCTTAAAGCCGAAAAAAACCAAGAAAAACAGGGTTAGAACAGAAGAAAACCAGGAAAAGCCGGGTTAGAACGGAAGAAAACCAAGAAAAACAGGGTTAGAACGGAAGAAAACCAAGAAAAACAGGGTTAGAGCCGAAAGAAAACAAGAAAAACAGGGTTAGAGCAGAAGAAAACCAAGAAAAGCCGGGTTAGAACGGAAGAATACCAAGAAAAACAGGGTTAGAGCCGAAAAAAAACAAGAAAAAGAGGCTTAGAGCGGAAGAAAACCAAGAGAAGCAGGGTTAGAACGGAAGAAAACCAATAAAAGCAGGATTAGAGCCGAAGAAAACCAAAAAAAACAGGGTTAGAGCGGAAGAAAACCAAGAAAAGCCGGGTAAGAACGGAAGAAAACCAAGAAAAACAGGGTTAGAGCAGAAGAAAACCAAGAAAAACAAGGTTAGAGCGGAAGAAACCAAGAAAAGCAGGGTTAGAGCGGAAGAAATCCAAGAAAAGCAGGGTTAGAACGGAAGAAAACCAAGAAAAGCAGGGTTAGAGCGGAAGAAAACCAAGAAAAGCAGGCTTAAACCCGAAAAAAATCAAGAAAAACAGGGTTAGAACAGAAGAAAACGAAGAAAAGCCAGGTTAGAACGGAAGAAAACCATTAAAAGCCGGGTTAGAACCAAAGAAAACCAAGAAAAGCAGGGTTAGAGCAGAAGAAAACCAAGAAAAACAGGGTTAGAGCAGAAGAAAACCAAGGAAAACAGGGTTAGAGCTGAAAATAACCAAGAAAAACAGGGTTAGAGCAGAAGAAAGCCAAGAAAAGCCGGGTTAGAACGGAAGAAAACCAAGAAAAACAGAGTTAGAGCGGAAGAAAACCAAGAAAAACAGGGTTAGAACGGAAGAAAACCAAGAGAAGCCGGGTTAGAACGGAAGAAAACCAAGAAAAACAGGGTTAGAGCAGAAGAAAACCAAGAAAAACAAGGTTAGAGCGGAAGAAACCAAGAAAAGCAGGGTTAGAGCGGAAGAAATCCAAGAAAAGCAGGGTTAGAACGGAAGAAAACCAAGAAAAGCAGGGTTAGAGCGGAAGAAAACCAAGAAAAGCAGGCTTAAACCCGAAAAAAATCAAGAAAAACAGGGTTAGAACAGAAGAAAACGAAGAAAAGCCAGGTTAGAACGGAAGAAAACCATTAAAAGCCGGGTTAGAACCAAAGAAAACCAAGAAAAACAGGGTTAGAGTCGAAAGAAAAGAAGAAAAACAGGGTTAGAGCAGAAGAAAACCAAGGAAAACAGGGTTAGAGCTGAAAATAACCAAGAAAAACAGGGTTAGAGCGGAAGAAAGCCAAGAAAAGCCGGGTTAGAACGGAAGAAAACCAAGAAAAACAGAGTTAGAGCGGAAGAAAACCAAGAAAAGCAGAGTTAGAGCAGAAGGAAACCAAGAAAAGCTGGGTTAGAACGGAAGAAAACCAAGAAAAACAGGGTTAGAGCGGAAGAAAACCAAGAAAAACAGGGTTAGAGCCGAAAAAAAACAACAAAAACAGGGTTAGAGCGGAAGAAAACCAAGAAAAGCCAGGTTAGAACGGAAGAAAACCAAGAAAAACAGGGTTAGAGCGAAAGAAAACCAAGAAAAACAGGGTTAGAGGGGAAGAAAACCAAGAAAAGCAGGCTTAAAGCCGAAAAAAACCAAGAAAAACAGGGTTAGAACAGAAGAAAACCAGGAAAAGCCGGGTTAGAACGGAAGAAAACCAAGAAAAACAGGGTTAGAACGGAAGAAAACCAAGAAAAACAGGGTTAGAGCCGAAAGAAAACAAGAAAAACAGGGTTAGAGCAGAAGAAAACCAAGAAAAGCCGGGTTAGAACGGAAGAATACCAAGAAAAACTGGGTTAGAGCCGGAAAAAAACAAGAAAAAGAGGCTTAGAGCGGAAGAAAACCAAGAGAAGCAGGGTTAGAACGGAAGAAAACCAATAAAAGCAGGATTAGAGCCGAAGAAAACCAGAAAAAACAGGGTTAGAGCGGAAGAAAACCAAGAAAAGCCGGGTAAGAACGGAAGAAAACCAAGAAAAACAGGGTTAGAGCAGAAGAAAACCAAGAAAAACAAGGTTAGAGCGGAAGAAACCAAGAAAAGCAGGGTTAGAGCGGAAGAAATCCAAGAAAAGCAGGGTTAGAACGGAAGAAAACCAAGAAAAGCAGGGTTAGAGCGGAAGAAAACCAAGAAAAGCAGGCTTAAACCCGAAAAAAATCAAGAAAAACAGGGTTAGAACAGAAGAAAACGAAGAAAAGCCAGGTTAGAACGGAAGAAAACCATTAAAACCGGGTTAGAACCAAAGAAAACCAAGAAAAACAGGGTTAGAGTCGAAAGAAAAGAAGAAAAACAGGGTTAGAGCAGAAGAAAACCAAGGAAAACAGGGTTAGAGCTGAAAATAACCAAGAAAAACAGGGTTAGAGCAGAAGAAAGCCAAGAAAAGCCGGGTTAGAACGGAAGAAAACCAGGAAAAGCCGGGTTAGAATGGAAGAAAACCAAGAAAAACAGGGTTAGAGCCGAAGAAAACCAAGAAAAGCACGGTTAGAGCGGAAGAAAGCCAAGAAAAGCAGGGTTAGAGCGGAAGAAAACCAAGAAAAGCAGGGTTAGAGTGGAAGAAAACCAAGAAAAGCAGGGTTAGAACCGAAGAAAAACAAGAAAAACAGGGTTAGAGCCAAAGAAAACCAAGAAAAGCAGGGTTAGAGCGGAAGAAAACCAAGAAAAGCAGGGTTAGAGCGGATGAAAACCAAGAAAAGCAGGGTTGGAGCGGAAGAAAACCAAGAAAAGCAGGGTTAGAGCAAAAGAAAACCAAGAAAAGCAGGGTTAGAGGGGAAGAAAACCAAGAAAAGCAGGGTTAGAGCCGAAAAAAAACAAGAAAACCAGGGTTAGAGCAGAACAAAACCAAGAAAAGCCGGGTTAGAATGGAAGAAAACCAAGAAAAGCAGGGTTAGAACGGAAGAAAACCAAGAAAAACAATGTTGGAGCAGAAGAAAACCAAGAAAAGCAGGGTTAGAGCGGAAGAAAACCAAGAAAAGCAGGGTTAGAGCGGAAGAAAACCAAGAAAAACAGGGTTAGAGCCGAAAAAAACCAAGAAAAACAGGGTTAGAACAGAAGAAAACCAAGAAAAGCAGGGTTAGAACGGAAGAAAACCAGGAAAAGCCGGGTTAGAACAGAAGAAAACCAAGAAAAGCCGGGTTAGAACGGAAGAAAACCAGGAAAAGCCGGGTTAGAACGGAAGAAAACCAAGAAAAACAGGGTTAGAACCGAAAAAAAACAAGAAAAACAGGGTTAGAGCAGAACAAAACCAAGAAAAGCCGGGTTAGAGTGGAAGAAAACCAAGAAAAACAGGTTTAGAACAGAAGAAAACCAAGAAAAGCCGGGTTAGAACGGAAGAAAACCAAGAAAAGCCGGGTTAGAACGGAAGAAAACCAAGAAAAACAGGGTTAGAGCCGAAAAAAAACAAGAAAAGGAGGCTTAGAGCGGAAGAAAACCAAGAGAAGCAGGGTTAGAACGGAAGAAAACCAATAAAAGCTGGATTAGAGCCGAAGAAAACCAAAAAAAACAGGGTTAGAGCGGAAGAAAACCAAGAAAAGCCGGGTAAGAACGGAAGAAAACCAAGAAAAACAGGGTTAGAGCAGAAGAAAACCAAGAAAAACAAGGTTAGAGCGGAAGAAACCTAGAAAAGCAGGGTTAGAGCGGAAGAAATCCAAGAAAAGCAGGGTTAGAACGGAAGAAAACCAAGAAAAGCAGGGTTAGAGCGGAAGAAAACCAAGAAAAGCAGGCTTAAACCCGAAAAAAATCAAGAAAAACAGGGTTAGAACAGAAGAAAACGAAGAAAAGCCAGGTTAGAACGGAAGAAAACCATTAAAAGCCGGGTTAGAACCAAAGAAAACCAAGAAAAACAGGGTTAGAGTCGAAAGAAAAGAAGAAAAACAGGGTTAGAGCAGAAGAAAACCAAGGAAAACAGGGTTAGAGCTGAAAATAACCAAGAAAAACAGGGTTAGAGCAGAAGAAAGCCAAGAAAAGCCGGGTTAGAACGGAAGAAAACCAGGAAAAGCCGGGTTAGAATGGAAGAAAACCAAGAAAAACAGGGTTAGAGCCGAAGAAAACCAAGAAAAGCACGGTTAGAGCGGAAGAAAACCAAGAAAAGCAGGGTTAGAGCAGAAGAAAACCAAGAAAAGCAGGGTTAGAGCGGAAGAAAACCAAGAAAAGCAGGGTTAGAACCGAAGAAAAACAAGAAAAACAGGGTTAGAGCCAAAGAAAACCAAGAAAAGCAGGGTTAGAGCGGAAGAAAACCAAGAAAAGCAGGGTTAGAGCGGATGAAAACCAAGAAAAGCAGGGTTGGAGCGGAAGAAAACCAAGAAAAGCAGGGTTAGAGCGGAAGAAAACCAAGAAAAACAGGGTTAGAGGGGAAGAAAACCAAGAAAAGCAGGGTTAGAGCCGAAAAAAAAAAAGAAAAGCAGGGTTAGAGCAGAACAAAACCAAGAAAAGCTGGGTTAGAATGGAAGAAAACCAAGAAAAGCAGGGTTAGAACGGAAGAAAACCAAGAAAAACAATGTTAGAGCAGAAGAAAACCAAGAAAAGCAGGGTTAGAGCGGAAGAAAACCAAGAAAAGCAGGGTTAGAGCGGAAGAAAACCAAGAAAAACAGGGTTAGAGCCGAAAAAAACCAAGAAAAACAGGGTTAGAACAGAAGAAAACCAAGAAAAGCAGGGTTAGAACGGAAGAAAACCAGAAAAAGCCGGGTTAGAACAGAAGAAAACCAAGAAAAGCCGGGTTAGAACGGAAGAAAACCAGGAAAAGCCGGGTTAGAACGGAAGAAAACCAAGAAAAACAGGGTTAGAGCCGAAAAAAAACAAGAAAAACAGGGTTAGAGCAGAACAAAACCAAGAAAAGCCGGGTTAGAGTGGAAGAAAACCAAGAAAAACAGGTTTAGAACAGAAGAAAACCAAGAAAAGCCGGGTTAGAACGGAAGAAAACCAAGAAAAGCCGGGTTAGAACGGAAGAAAACCAAGAAAAACAGGGTTAGAGCCGAAAAAAAACAAGAAAAGGAGGCTTAGAGCGGAAGAAAACCAAGAGAAGCAGGGTTAGAACGGAAGAAAACCAATAAAAGCAGGATTAGAGCCGAAGAAAACCAAAAAAAACAGGGTTAGAGCGGAAGAAAACCAAGAAAAGCCGGGTAAGAACGGAAGAAAACCAAGAAAAACAGGGTTAGAGCAGAAGAAAACCACGAAAAACAAGGTTAGAGCGGAAGAAACCTAGAAAAGCAGGGTTAGAGCGGAAGAAATCCAAGAAAAGCAGGGTTAGAACGGAAGAAAATCAAGAAAAGCAGGGTTAGAGCAGAAGAAAACCAAGAAAAGCAGGCTTAAACCCGAAAAAAATCAAGAAAAACAGGGTTAGAACAGAAGAAAACGAAGAAAAGCCAGGTTAGAAAGGAAGAAAACCATTAAAAGCCGGGTTACAACAAAAGAAAACCAAGAAAAACAGGGTTAGAGTCGAAAGAAAAGAAGAAAAACAGGGTTAGAGCAGAAGAAAACCAAGGAAAACAGGGTTAGAGCTGAAAATAACCAAGAAAAACAGGGTTAGAGCAGAAGAAAGCCAAGAAAAGCCGGGTTAGAACGGAAGAAAACCAAGAAAAGCCGGGTTAGAATGGAAGAAAACCAAGAAAAACAGGGTTAGAGCGGAAGAAAACCAAGAAAAGCACGGATAGAGCGGAAGAAAACCAAGAAAAGCAGGGTTAGAGCGGAAGAAAACCAAGAAAAGCAGGGTTAGAGCGGAAGAAAACCAAGAAAAGCAGGGTTAGAACCGAAGAAAATCAAGAAAAACAGGGTTAGAGCCAAAGAAAACCAAGAAAAACAGGGTTAGAGGGGAAGAAAACCAAGAAAAGCAGGGTTAGAGCGGATGAAAACCAAGAAAAGCAGGGTTGGAGCGGAAGAAAACCAAGAAAAGCAGGGTTAGAGCGGAAGAAAACCAAGAAAAACAGGGTTAGAGGGGAAGAAAACCAAGAAAAGCAGGGTTAGAGCGGAAGAAAACCAGGAAAAGCAGGCTTAAAGCCGAAAAAAACCAAGAAAAACAGGGTTAGAGCAGAAGAAAACCAAGAAAAGCAGGGTTAGAACGGAAGAAAACCAAGAAAAACAATGTTAGAGCAGAAGAAAACCAAGAAAAGCAGGGTTAGAGAGGAAGAAAACCAAGAAAAGCAGGGTTAGAGCAGAAGAAAACCAAGAAAAACAGGGTTAGAGCAGAAGAAAACCAAGAAAAACAGGGTTAGAGCCGAAAAAAAACAAGAAAAACAGGGTTAGAACGGAAGAAATCCAGGAAAAGCCGGGTTAGAACAGAAGAAAACCAAGAAAAGCCGGGTTAGAACGGAAGAAAACCAGGAAAAGCCGGGTTAGAACAGAAGAATACCAAGAAAAACAGGGTTAGAGCCGAAAAAAAACAAGAAAAACAGGGTTAGAGCAGAACAAAACCAAGAAAAGCCGGGTTAGAATGGAAGAAAACCAAGAAAAACAGGTTTAGAACAGAAGAAAACCAAGAAAAGCCAGGTTAGAACGGAAGAAAACCAAGAAAAGCCGGGTTAGAACGGAAGAAAACCAAGAAAAACAGGGTTAGAGCCGAAAAAAACCAAGAAAAACAGGGTTAGAGCGGAAGAAATCCAAGAAAAGCAGGGTTAGAACGGAAGAAAACCAAGAAAAGCAGGGTTAGAGCGGAAGAAAACTAAGAAAAGCAGGCTTAAAGCCGAAAAATATCAAGAAAAACAGGGTTAGAACAGAAGAAAATGAGGAAAAGCCAGGTTAGAACGGAAGAAAACCAAGAACAGCAGGGTTAGAGCGGAAGAAAACCAAGAAAAGCAGGCTTAAACCCGAAAAAAATCAAGAAAAACAGGGTTAGAACAGAAGCAAACGAAGAAAAGCCAGGTTAGAACGGAAGAAAACCATTAAAAGCCGGGTTAGAACCAAAGAAAACCAAGAAAAACAGGGTTAGAGTCGAAAGAAAAGAAGAAAAACAGGGTTAGAGCAGAAGAAAACCAAGAAAAACAGGGTTAGAGCTGAAAATAACCAAGAAAAACAGGGTTAGAGCAGAAGAAAGCCAAGAAAAGCCGGGTTAGAATGGAAGAAAACCAAGAAAAACAGGGTTAGAGCCGAAGAAAACCAAGAAAAGCACGGTTAGAGCGGAAGAAAACCAAGAAAAGCAGGGTTACAGCGGAAGAAAACCAAGAAAAGCAGGGTTAGAGCGGAAGAAAACCAAGAAAAGCTGGGTTAGAACGGAAGAAAACCAAGAAAAGCAGGGTTAGAGCGGAAGAAAACCAAGAAAAACAGGGTTAGAGGGGAAGAAAACCAAGAAAAGCAGGGTTAGAGCGGAAGAAAACCAGGAAAAGCAGGCTTAAAGCCGAAAAAAACCAAGAAAAACAGGGTTAGAGCAGAAGAAAACCAAGAAAAGCCGGGTTAGAACCAAAGAAAACCAAGAAAAACAATCTTAGAGCAGAAGAAAACCAAGAAAACCAGGGTTAGAGCGGAAGAAAACCAAGAAAAGCAGGGTTAGAGCGGAAGAAAACCAAGAAAAACAGGGTTAGAGCCGAAAAAAAACAAGAAAAACAGGGTTAGAACAGAAGAAAACCAAGAAAAGCAGGGTTAGAACGGAGGAAAACCAAGAAAAGCCGGGTTAGAACAGAAGAAAACCAAGAAAAGCCGGTTTAGAACGGAAGAAAACCAAGAAAAACAGGGTTAGAGCCGAAAAAAAACAAGAAAAACAGGGTTAGAGCAGAACAAAACAAAGAAAAGCCGGGTTAGAATGGAAGAAAACCAAGAAAAACAGGTTTAGAACAGAAGAAAACCAAGAAAAGCCGGGTTAGAACGGAAGAAAACCAAGAAAAACAGGGTTAGAGCAGAAGAATACCAAGAAAAGCAGGGTTAGAGCGGAAGAAAACCAAGAAAAGCAGGGTTAGAACGGAAGAAAACCAAGAAAAGCCGGGTTAGAACGGAAGAAAACCAATTAAAACAGGGTAAGAGCAGAAGAAAACCAAGAAAACCAGGGTTAGCGCCGAAAAAAAACAACAAAAACAGGGTTAGAGCGGAAGAAAACCAAGAAAAGCCGGGTAAGAACGGAAGAAAACCAAGAAAAACAGGGTTAGAGCAGAAGAATACCAAGAAAAGTAGGGTTAGAGCGGAAGAAAACCAAGAAAAGCAGGGTTAGAGCGGAAGAAAACCAAGAAAAGCAGGGTTAGAGCGGAAGAAAACCAAGAAAAGCAGGCTTAAAGCCGAAAAAAACCAAGAAAAACAGGGTTAGAACAGAAGAAACCCAAGAAAAGCAGGGTTAGAACGGAAGAAAACCAAGAAAAACAGGGTTAGAACGGAAGAAAACCAAGAAAAACAGGGTTAGAGCCGAAAGAAAACAAGAAAACAGGGTTAGAGCAGAAGAAAACCAAGAAAAGCCGGGTTAGAACGGAAGAATACCAAGAAAAACAGGGTTAGAGCCGAAGAAAAACAAGAAAAACAGGCTTAGAGCGGAAGAAAACCATGAAAAGCAGGGTTAGAACGGAAGAAAACCAATAAAAGCAGGTTTAGAGCCGAAGAAAACCAAAAAAAACAGGGTTAGAGCGGAAAAAAACCAAGAAAAGCCGGGTAAGAACGGAAGAAAACCAAGAAAAACAGGGTTAGAGCAGAAGAAAACCAAGAAAAACAGGGTTAGAGCGGAAGAAAACCAAGAAAAGCAGGGTTAGAGCGGAAGAAAACCAAGAAAAGCAGGCTTAAAGCCGAAAAAAACCAAGAAAAAAAGGGTTAGAACAGAAGAAAACCAAGAAAAGCAGGGTTAGAACGGAAGAAAACCAAGAAAAGCCGGGTAAGAACGGAAGAAAACCAAGAAAAACAGGGTTAGAGCCGAAAAAAACCAAGAAAAGCCGGGTTACAGCGGAAGAAAACCAGGAAAAGCCGGGTTAGAACGGAAGAAAACCAAGAAAAGCAGGGTTAGAGCCGAAAAAAACCAAGAAAAGCCGGGTTAGAACGGAAGAAAACCAGGAAAAGCAGAATTAGAGCCGAAGAAAACCAAAAAAAACAGGGTTAGAGCGGAAGAAAACCAAGAAAAGCCGGGTAAGAACGGAAGAAAACCAAGAAAAACAGGGTTAGAGCAGAAGAAAACCAAGAAAAACAAGGTTACAGCGGAAGAAAACCAAGAAAAGCAGGGTTAGAGCGGAAGAAATCCAAGAAAAGCAGGGTTAGAACGGAAGAAAACCAAGAAAAGCAGGGTTAGAGCGGAAGAAAACTAAGAAAAGCAGGCTTAAAGCCGAAAAATATCAAGAAAAACAGGGTTAGAACAGAAGAAAATGAGGAAAAGCCAGGTTAGAACGGAAGAAAACCAAGAACAGCAGGGTTAGAGCGGAAGAAAACCAAGAAAAGCAGGCTTAAACCCGAAAAAAATCAAGAAAAACAGGGTTAGAACAGAAGCAAACGAAGAAAAGCCAGGTTAGAACGGAAGAAAACCATTAAAAGCCGGGTTAGAACCAAAGAAAACCAAGAAAAACAGGGTTAGAGTCGAAAGAAAAGAAGAAAAACAGGGTTAGAGCAGAAGAAAACCAAGAAAAACAGGGTTAGAGCTGAAAATAACCAAGAAAAACAGGGTTAGAGCAGAAGAAAGCCAAGAAAAGCCGGGTTAGAACGGAAGAAAACCAGGAAAAGCCGGGTTAGAATGGAAGAAAACCAAGAAAAACAGGGTTAGAGCCGAAGAAAACCAAGAAAAGCACGGTTAGAGCGGAAGAAAACCAAGAAAAGCAGGGTTAGAGCGGAAGAAAACCAAGAAAAGCAGGGTTAGAGCGGATGAAAACCAAGAAAAGCAGGGTTGGAGCGGAAGAAAACCAAGAAAAGCAGGGTTAGAGCGGAAGAAAACCAAGAAAAACAGGGTTAGAGGGGAAGAAAACCAAGAAAAGCAGGGTTAGAGCGGAAGAAAACCAGGAAAAGCAGGCTTAAAGCCGAAAAAAACCAAGAAAAACAGGGTTAGAGCAGAAGAAAACCAAGAAAAGCCGGGTTAGAACCAAAGAAAACCAAGAAAAACAATCTTAGAGCAGAAGAAAACCAAGAAAAGCAGGGTTAGAGCGGAAGAAAACCAAGAAAAGCAGGGTTAGAGCGGAAGAAAACCAAGAAAAACAGGGTTAGAGCCGAAAAAAAACAAGAAAAACAGGGTTAGAACAGAAGAAAACCAAGAAAAGCAGGGTTAGAACAAAGGAAAACCAAGAAAAGCCGGGTTAGAACAGAAGAAAACCAAGAAAAGCCGGTTTAGAACGGAAGAAAACCAAGAAAAACAGGGTTAGAGCCGAAAAAAAACAAGAAAAACAGGGTTAGAGCAGAACAAAACAAAGAAAAGCCGGGTTAGAATGGAAGAAAACCAAGAAAAACAGGTTTAGAACAGAAGAAAACCAAGAAAAGCCGGGTTAGAACGGAAGAAAACCAAGAAAAACAGGGTTAGAGCAGAAGAATACCAAGAAAAGCAGGGTTAGAGCGGAAGAAAACCAAGAAAAGCAGGGTTAGAACGGAAGAAAACCAAGAAAAGCCGGGTTAGAACGGAAGAAAACCAATTAAAACAGGGTAAGAGCAGAAGAAAACCAAGAAATACAGGGTTAGCGCCGAAAAAAAATAACAAAAACAGGGTTAGAGCGGAAGAAAACCAAGAAAAGCCGGGTAAGAACGGAAGAAAACCAAGAAAAACAGGGTTAGAGCAGAAGAATACCAGGAAAAGTAGGGTTAGAGCGGAAGAAAACCAAGAAAAGCAGGGTTAGAGCGGAAGAAAACCAAGAAAAGCAGGGTTAGAGCGGAAGAAAACCAAGAAAAGCAGGCTTAAAGCCGAAAAAAACCAAGAAAAACAGGGTTAGAACAGAAGAAAACCAAGAAAAGCAGGGTTAGAACGGAAGAAAACCAGGAAAAGCCGGGTTAGAACGGAAGAAAACCAAGAAAAGCCGGGTTAGAACGGAAGAAAACCAAGAAAAACAGGGTTAGAGCAGAAGAAAACCAAGAAAAACAGGGTTAGAGCCGAAAAAAAACAAGAAAAACAGGGTTAGAGTGGAAGAAAACCAAGAAAAGCCGGGTAAGAACGGAAGAAAACCAAGAAAAGCCGGGTTAGAACGGAAGAAAACCAAGAAAAACAGGGTTAGAGCAGAAGAAAACCAAGAAAAACAGGGTTAGAGCCGAAAAAAAACAAGAAAAACAGGGTTAGAGTGGAAGAAAACCAAGAAAAGCCGGGTAAGAACGGAAGAAAACCAAGAAAAACAGGGTTAGAGCGGAAGAAAACCAAGAAAAGCAGGGTTAGAGCGGAAGAAAACCAAGAAAAGCAGGGTTAGAGCGGAAGAAAACCAAGAAAAGCAGGGTTAGAGCGGAAGAAAACCAAGAAAAGCAGGGTTAGAATTGAAAAAAACCAAGAAAAGCAGGGTTAGAGCTGAAGAAAACCAAGAAAAGCAGGGTTAGAAAAGAAGAAAACCAAGAAAAGCAGGGTTAGAGCGGAAGAAAACCAAGAAAAGCCGGGTTAGAACGGAAGAAAACCAAGAAAAGCCGGGTTAGAACGGAAGAAAACCAAGAAAAACAGGGTAAGAGCAGAAGAAAACCAAGAAAAACAGGGTTAGAGCCGAAAAAAAACAACAAAAACAGGGTTAGATAAGAAGAAAACCAAGAAAAGCCGGGTAAGAACGGAAGAAAACCAAGAAAAACAGGGTTAGATCAGAAGAATACCAAGAAAAGCAGGGTTAGAGTGGAAGAAAACCAAGAAAAGCAGGGTTAGAGCGGAAGAAAACCAAGAAAAGCAGGGTTAGAGCGGAAGAAAACCAAGAAAAGCAGGCTTAAAGCCGAAAAAAACCAAGAAAAACAGGGTTAGAACAGAAGAAAACCAAGAAAAGCAGGGTTAGAACGGAAGAAAACCAAGAAAAGCCGGGTAAGAACGGAAGAAAACCAAGAAAAACAGGGTTAGAGCCGAAAAAAACCAAGAAAAGCCGGGTTACAGCGGAAGAAAACCAGGAAAAGCCGGGTTAGAACGGAAGAAAACCAAGAAAAACAGGGTTAGAGCGGAAGAAAACCAAGAAAAGCAGGGTTAGAGCAGAAGGAAACCAAGAAAAGCTGGGTTAGAACGGAAGAAAACCAAGAAAAACAGGGTTAGAGCGGAAGAAAACCAAGAAAAACAGGGTTAGAGCCGAAAAAAAACAAGAAAAACAGGCTTAGAGCGGAAGAAAACCAAGAAAAGCCGGGTAAGAACGGAAGAAAACCAAGAAAAACAGGGTTAGAGCAGAAGAAAACCAAGAAAAGCAGGGTTAGAGCGGAAGAAAACAAGAAAACAGGGTTAGAGCAGAAGAAAACCAAGAAAAGCCGGGTTAGAACGGAAGAATACCAAGAAAAACAGGGTTAGAGCCGAAGAAAAACAAGAAAAACAGGCTTAGAGCGGAAGAAAACCATGAAAAGCAGGGTTAGAACGGAAGAAAACCAATAAAAGCAGGTTTAGAGCCGAAGAAAACCAAAAAAAACAGGGTTAGAGCGGAAAAAAACCAAGAAAAGCCGGGTAAGAACGGAAGAAAACCAAGAAAAACAGGGTTAGAGCAGAAGAAAACCAAGAAAAACAGGGTTAGAGCGGAAGAAAACCAAGAAAAGCAGGGTTAGAGCGGAAGAAAACCAAGAAAAGCAGGGTTAGAACGGAAGAAGACCAAGAAAAGCAGGGTTAGAGCGGAAGAAAACCAAGAAAAGCAGGCTTAAAGCCGAAAAAAATCAAGAAAAACAGGGTTAGAACAGAAGAAAACGAAGAAAAGCCAGGTTAGAACGGAAGAAAACCAGGAAAAGCCGGGTTAGAACCGAAGAAAACCAAGAAAAACAGGGTTAGAGTCGAAAGAAAAGAAGAGAAACAGGGTTAGAGCAGAAGAAAACCAAGAAAAACAGGGTTAGAGCTGAAAATAACCAAGAAAAACAGGGTTAGAGCAGAAGAAAGCCAAGAAAAGCCGGGTTAGAACGGAAGAAAACCAGGAAAAGCCGGGTTAGAATGGAAGAAAACCAAGAAAAACAGGGTTAGAGCCAAAGAAAACCAAGAAAAGCACGGTTAGAGCGGAAGAAAACCAAGAAAAGCAGGGTTAGAGCGGAAGAAAACCAAGAAAAGCAGGGTTAGAACCGAAGAAAACCAATAAAAGCAGGATTAGAGCCGAAGAAAAACAAGAAAAACAGGGTTAGAACGGAAGAAAACCAAGAAAAGCAGGGTTAGAGCGGAAGAAAACCAAGAAAAGCAGGGTTAGAGCGGATGAAAACCAAGAAAAGCAGGGTTGGAGCGGAAGAAAACCAAGAAAAGCAGGGTTAGAGCGGAAGAAAACCAAGAAAAACAGGGTTAGAGGGGAAGAAAACCAAGAAAAGCAGGGTTAGAGCAGAAGAAAAACAAGAAAAACAGGGTTAGAGCTGAAAATAACCAAGAAAAACAGGGTTAGATCAGAAGAAAGCCAAGAAAAGCCGGGTTAGAACGGAAGAAAACCAGGAAAAGCCGGGTTAGAATGGAAGAAAACCAATAAAAACAGGGTTAGAGCCGAAGAAAACCATGAAAAGCACGGTTAGAGCGGAAGAAAACCAAGAAAAGCAGGGTTAGAGCGGAAGAAAACCAAGAAAAGCAGGGTTAGAGCCGAAGAAAAACAAGAAAAACAGTGTTAGAACAGAAGAAAACCAAGAAAAGCAGGGTTAGAGCGGAAGAAAACCAAGTAAAGCAGGGTTAGAGCGGATGAAAACCAAGAAAAGCAGGGTTGGAGCTGAAGAAAACCAAGAAAAGCAGGGTTAGAGCCGAAGAAAACCAAGAAAAACAGGGTTAGAGGGGAAGAAAACCAAGAAAAGCAGGGTTAGAGCGGAAGAAAACCAGGAAAAGCAGGCTTAAAGCCGAAAAAAACAAGAAAAACAGGGTTAGAGCAGAAGAAAACCAAGAAAAGCCGGGTAAGAACGGAAGAAAACCAAGAAAAACAATGTTAGAGCAGAAGAAAACCAAGAAAAGCAGGGTTAGAGCGGAAGAAAACCAAGAAAAGCAGGGTTAGAACGGAAGAAAACCAAGAAAAACAGGGTTAGAGCCGAAAAAAACCAAGAAAAACAGGGTTAGAACAGAAGAAAACCAAGAAAAGCAGGGTTAGAACGGAAGAAAACCAGGAAAAGCTGTGTTAGAACAGAAGAAAACCAAGAAAAGCAGGGTTAGAACCGAAGAAAACCAGGAAAAGCCGGGTTAGAACGGAAGAAAACCAAGAAAAACAGGGTTAGAGCCGAAAAAAACCAAGAAAAACAGGGTTAGAGCAGAACAAAACCAAAAAAAGCCGGGTTAGAATGGAAGAAAACCAAGAAAAACAGGTTTAGAACAGAAGAAAACCAAGAAAAGCTGGGTTAGAACAGAAGAAAACCAAGAAAAGCCGGGTTAGAACGGAAGAAAACCAAGAAAAACAGGGTTAGAACCGAAGAAAAACAAGAAAAACAGGGTTAGAGTAGAAGAAAACCAAGAGAAGCCGGGTTAGAACGGAAGAAAACCAAGAAAAACAGGGTTAGAGCCGAAAAAAACCAAGAAAAACAGGCTTAGAGCAGAAGAAAACCAAGAAAAGCCGGGTTAGAACGGAAGAAAACCAAGAAAAGCAGGGTTAGAGCCGAAAAAAACCAAGAAAAACAGGGTTAGAGCCGAAAGAAAACCAAGAAAAGCGGGTAAGAACGGAAGAAAACCAAGAAAAACAGGGTTAGAGCAGAAGAAAACCAAGAAAAGCAGGGTCAGAGCGGAAGAAAACCAAGAAAAACAGGGTTAGAGCGGAAGAAAACCAAGAAAAGCAGGGTTAGAACGGAAGAAAACCAAGAAAAGCAGGGTTAGAATGGAAGAAAACCAAGAAAAACAGGGATAGAGCCGAAAAAAACCAAGAAAAGAAGGTTTAGAGCAGAAGAAAACCAAGTAAAGCCGGGTGAGAACGGAAGAAAACCAAGAAAAGCCGGGTTAGAATGGAAGAAAACCAAGAAAAACAGGGATAGAGCCGAAAAAAACCAAGAAAAGAAGGGTTAGAGCAGAAGAAAACCAAAAAAAGCCAGGTTAGAACGGAAGAAAACCAAGAAAAGCAGGGTTAGAGCCGAAGAAAACCAAGAAAAACAGGGTTAGAGCGGAAGAAAACCAAGAAAAAGAGGGTTAGAGCCGAAAAAAAACAAGAAAAAGAGAGTTAGAGGAGAAGAAAACCAAGAAATGCCGGGTTAGAATGGAACAAAATCAAGAAAAGTAGGGTTAGAGCGGAAGAAAACCAAGAAAAGGAGGGTTAGAAAGGAAGAAAACAAAGAAAGACAGGGTTAGAGCGGAAGAAAACCAAGAAAAGCCGGGTAAGAACGGAAGAAAACCAAGAAAAACAGGGTTAGAGCAGAAGAAAACTAAGAAAAGCAGGGTTAGAGCGGAAGAAAACCAAGAAAAGCAGGGTTAGAGCGGAAGAAAACCTCATCTACTCATCGTCACATTCCAACATGGTTCCTTGTGTAACTCTATTGATACCTCCACATCTACATACAGCTTCATTTTCAAACATCAGCTCCGTGTCCCCCCCCAGACACCTCAACATCCCCCCCCAAACATCTCTGCCCCCCATCAGCTCAGCATTATTCAAGTATCAGAGCCAGAACTCACCTCCTGTAGTGCTGTTCTAGGCCGAGCAGCGTGATGGCGGAGAAGCCAAGTCCTGCAGCTCCATCCAGCAGCTCTTGGTCCAAGGCAGCAACAGAGCAGAAGAGCTTCTTCATGTGGGTAGATGTGACCTCAGCGAGGAGCTCCAGCAAATACCTGCTGCCCCACAGTGCCAGCCCTTATATGAGCACCAGGAGGGGGCGGAGCCAGCCCTGCAGCCAATCAGGTGCATTGCCTACACTTGGGCTGTACTGCTGTGTCCCCGCCCCATCATGGCTTCCAACCATGACTAAGCATTTCTATTATATCACCCTGATTATATAATAATTATCATCGTCCCCATGACCCCCCATCGTTCCAATGTCTCCCCAGCATCTACCCTAGAGCGGTGCCCACAGTGTCACCCCATTGCAAGAGTGAGATCTGCACCCCCGTGTCCATATACTGTGCTGTTGTTTCTCCTCTATCCACAACCCTCCCCTATAAGAACAAATAAATATAATTACTCACCTGTTACTGTTTTGTTTTTGTCTTTGTTCTTGAATGGGGATGTTATGTAACATCCTGATTGGGCACCTGCTGAGGGGAGGGGCCCACCCCATGGGCACAGGTGGGGGCCGTTGAGGGGTGAATTGCGATTGGTTGGAGCCTGGCTCCTCTCCTCCTTGATTGGTATTTAAGGGCTGGGAAGGGCAGGGGGCAGCATCAGTTCCAGCTCGGTGCTCCTATGGGAGCATTGAGGGAGAGGATTCTCCTTCCTGATGCTTTCGAGCTCTGGATGCCATATGAGATGCGACTCTGCTTGGAGATCCTTTCCTTTGGGGTCTATGGTGAGTCTTTGACTTTGCAATGGGGTAAGGAATTTCTTCTTTATTACTGGGCTGATGTCTTCTCCTTTTGATTGCTCCTAACAGCACTTATGGATGGGGGTGAGAAGGAGCTGTATCTAGAGCCTCCTTCCTTTGGATGGAAGGCTCAGCCTTCACAATGGGGTGAGCGATCTCTTCTTTATTGCAGGGTTTGGGGGTGCAATGGGTCACTTTGGGATGCTCCATCCCTAGAGGAGTTTGAGGCTGTGGGATCTTGGTGTGGTGGTTGGTGACTGTCCCCATAGCAGGGGGGTTGAATGGAGATGGTCGTGATGGTCTTCACTGCTGATCGTCATTTGATTCTATGCTCATATATTGCAGAGTATCAGCCCCAGTGCTGGCTCCTATGGGACACTGTTCATCATCATCTCCATCTGGACATGGAGCCATTGGCTGCTGCTCTCTGGACTCGGTTCTACAGCCAGTTCTTCATCCATCTCATCATCTTCCCATCCACTCGGTGTCTTCATCACTTGGACATGAGGACACTGTGGGGTCCTGCATCAGAGGCCTTGGTGAAGTCTAAGTAGATGATATCAGCAGCTCTTCCTTCATCTGCTGATGTATCAGTGCCATCATAGAAGTCTATGAGGTCAGTCAAGGAGGATTTGCCCTTGGTGAAGTCACACTGGTTCTCCATCGTCACCTCCTGCCTTCCGTGAGCCCTGGGTCCTTCTATGAGGATCTCCATCATCACCTCCTGCCTTCCTTGAGCCCTGGGTCCTTCTATGAGGATCTCCATCATCACCTCCTGCCTTCCATGAGCCCTGGGTCCTTCTATGAGGATCTGCATCATCACCTCCTGCCTTCCGTGAGCCCTGGGTCCTTCTATGAGGATCTCCATCATCACCTCCTGCTTCAATGAGCCCTGGGTCCTTCTATGAGGATCTGCTTTGTGGTCATTCCCAGCACAGCAGTGGGACCAACGGCTCAGCCATTCCTGGGCTCATCCCTTCTACCTTCCTACAAAGGAGCGCCATGTTGGCTGTGTTTCTGCTCACCGGACTGCACCCCATTGTCACCACTTCTCAGTCTGCGATGCATCTCATCTGGACTCATAGACTGTTTGATTTCAAGACCTTGGTTGGTCTTGCACTGGGTTGTTGACCTTATAAGGTCCAATGGGGTCTTATGTGGGGCCCTATTGGTTCCAATGGGGTCTCATGGGGCCCTATTGGTTCCAACATCCCTCCCTACCAAAGCCAAGGTGAGTGCTGTGTCTATGAGCTGCCCTGCAGATGTGGGCAGTGCCTTCATTGCCGTGTTGTGTCCTACAGGTTCCAGCAGAGCACAGAGATGTGCGGCTCCTGTTGAGAGCAGCGAGGAACAGAAACCTGCATTGCCTGGACCCAGCTTTGCTGATGGTAACTCTCAGCCCAGCAGGTAAGGGCAGCACACACAATTGCTTTTTATCTGTTACATACTGAAATTGAAGGTAATGTTCCATTATTATAATGATAATATCTGCTCTCATCCTTCTGCATTCTCTTTTCCTCTGTTCTCTGCTATTTCTCCAGCATTTCCTGCAGTGTTTCCTTTGTTCTCACTTTATGTTCTGTTCATTCTATGGGCCTTGTTGTTCATTTTGGTGCTTCATTCCCTTCAGCCTTTCATTCCATGTTGGAGTTCCAAGCAGTTTCCTCTGCCGCCTTGCCCCCCATCTTGATGTTTCTTGTAGTGCCCTTTTGGGCCTTGCCCTCCATCTTGATGTTTCTTGTAGTGCCCTTTTGGGCCTTGCCCCCCATCTTGATGTTTCTTGTAGTGCCCTTTTAGGCCTAGCCATTCATCTTGGTGTTTGCTGCAGTTTTCTCTTCAGCTTTGCCCTCCATCTTGATGTTCCTTGCAGTGTTCTTCTGGGCCTTGTCCTCATCTTGATGTTCTGCGTGATGTTCCCTTGGGCCTTGCCATCCATCTTGATGTTTTACATGATCTTTTTTGGCCCTTGCCCTCCATCTTGATGTTTCAGCAGTTCTGTTTTGGGCCTTGCCCTCTGTTTTGCAGTTCCATGCAGTGTTCTTTTAGGCCTTGCCCTACATCTTGATGTTGTATGTGCCCTTTTGGGCCTTGCTCTCCATCTTGCTGTTCCTTTAATGCCCTTTTGGGCCTTGCTCTCCATCTTGCTGTTCCCTGCCATGTTCTCTTGGGACATGCCCTCCTTTTTGTTGTTCCTGCAGTGTTCTTTTGGTGTTTCCATTTGGCCTCCTACGCTGCCTTCCCTTTGCCCTCTGTTCTTGGTGTTTCATACCACTCTCCTCGCTGTTGCTTTCCCTTGTGCTTTCCCTTGGCTGTTCTCTTACTGCTGCCCTTGCCTTACTGTTGGTGTTTGCTTTGCTTTTCTTTTGTTGGGGCTTTCTGTGCTTGTTCTGCTGCCTTTGCCTTTGGCTCTATGGGGTTTGCTGGGAGGCAGCATTCATGGTAATCTTGACCTTAAGGGAACTTTATGGGATAATTGCAGGAACTTTATGGCCTTAATGGGAAATTTAGTGAGAATTGCAGTTTTCTGTAGAGTATCTGTAAATCTAACCCTTTGTTTTTAAGTAACCTTCATTCTAATCATAGTGCAAAATACCATTTTAAAGTAACTGCACCTTTAACCTTAGAAATAGCATTACTTCTATTTCTAATAGTATTTATTCCATCCCTAATAGCATGGATTCTATCCTACTGATGAAAGCAGCGAGGAACAGAAACCCGCATTGCCTGGAATGCTCCAGACCCAGCTTTATTGATGGTAACTCTCAGCCCAGCAGGTAAGGGCAGCACACACAATTGCTTTTTACTTGTTCCATACTGAGATTGAAGGTAACGTTCCATTATTATAATGATAATGTCTGCTCTCGTCCTTCTGCATTCTCTTTTCCTCTGTTCTCTGCTGTTTCTCCAGCATTTCCTGCAGTGTTTCCTTTGTTCTCACTTTATGTTCTGTTCATTCTATGGGCCTTGTTGTTCATTTTGGTGCTTCATTCCCTTCAGCCTTTCATTCCATGTTGGAGTTCCAAGCAGTTTCCTCTGCCGCCTTGCCCCCCATCTTGATGTTTCTTGTAGTGCCCTTTTGGGCCTTGCCCCCCATCTTGATGTTTCTTGTAGTGCCCTTTTGGGCCTTGCCCCCCATCTTGATGTTTCTTGTAGTGCCCTTTTGGGCCTTGCCCCCCATCTTGATGTTTCTTGTAGTGCCCTTTTGGGCCTTGCCCCCCATCTTGATGTTTCTTGTAGTGCCCTTTTAGGCCTAGCCATTCATCTTGGTGTTTGCTGCAGTTTTCTCTTCAGCTTTGCCCTCCATCTTGATGTTCCTTGCAGTGTTCTTCTGGGCCTTGTCCTCATCTTGATGTTCTGCGTGATGTTCCCTTGGCCCTTGCCCTCCATCTTGATGTTTCAGCAGTTCTGTTTTGGGCCTTGCCCTCTGTTTTGCAGTTCCATGCAGTGTTCTTTTAGGCCTTGCCCTACATCTTGATGTTGTATGTGCCCTTTTGGGCCTTGCTCTCCATCTTGATGTTCCCTGCAGTGTTCTTTATGGCCTTGCTCTATTTTGCAGTTCCATGCAGCATTCTTTTGGGCCTTGCCCTCTGTTTCATTGTTCCCTTTGTTGTTGTCTTGGTGCTCCACGCTGTTTTGCCTTTGGCCTTTGTTCTTGGTGTTTCCTATAATGGTCTGTTTGCTGTTGCTTTTGCTTTGGCTTTCCCTTGGCTTTCCTTATTGCTTTTGTCCTTGTCTTACCCTTGGCTGCTTGCTTTGCTTTTCTGTTGCAGTGTCTTTCTGTGGTTGTTCTGCTTGTGTTTGGGATTTGCTGGGAGGTTTTGTTTGTGTTAATCTTGATCTGCTCCCCCGGCTTAATGCGGGTTGTAGTGATAAAGTCTGTAACCTGTATTTGTTAATGGAACCGATATTTACCTAATATTTACCCAATACTAAAGGTGTCTGTTATGATAAATGCAGTCATAAAAGTGATGCTCAGTGATTTATGTGAAAGTCACTTTAATTATGATTGTAGTGTGGGATACAATTGTTAAACTTACTGCAAATCTAGACTTAAAAGTAGCATTAATTATATCCATAATAGCATTAATTATATCTTTAATAGCATTAATTCTAGCCCAGTGCCTTCATTGTCATGTTGTGTCCAACAGGTTCCAGCAATGCACAGAGATGTGAGGCTCCTGATGAGAGCAGCGAGGAACAGTAACCTGCATTGCCTGGACCAGCTTTGCTGATGGTAACTCTCAGCCCAGCAGGTAAGGGCAGCACATAGCAATTGGTTTTTACTTGTTATGTACTGAGATGTGAGGTTAGTGTTTTTGACTTCATTTTTGCACTCCGTGGTGTCCTATGGGCTGTCTGTGCTTGTCCTACTGTGTTGTCTTTGTGTTTGGTCTTTGCTGTTGCTCAGTTGTTTCTTGCAGTGTTTTCCTTGCCCTCCATTTTGGCGTTCCTTGCATTGTTCTCTTAGGCCTTGCCCTCCATTTTGGTATCTTGCATCATTCTTTTGGGCTTTGCTGTCCATTTAGGCATCCATTGCATCATTCTTTTGGGCTTTGCCGTCCATTTAGGCATCCATTGCATCGTTCTTTTGGACTTTGCCGTCCATTTAGGCATCCACTGCATCATTCTTTTGGACTTTGCCGTCCATTTAGGCATCCATTGCATCATTCTTTTGGGCTTTGCCGTCCATTTAGGCATCCATTGCATCATTCTTTTGGGCTTTGCCGTCCATTTAGGCATCCATTGCATCATTCTTTTGGACTTTGCCGTCCATTTAGGCATCCATTGCATCATTCTTTTGGACTTTGCTGTCCATTTAGGCATCCATTGCATCATTCTTTTGGGCTTTGCAGTCCATTTTGCCATTCCTTTTCTTGTTCTCTTGGGCTTTGCCCTCCTTTTCAGTGTTCCCTGCATCCTTTTGTAGGCCCTTGCCCAATATTTTGATATTCTCTTGGGTGCTTTCTTCCATTTTGCAGTTGCCTGCATCATTTTGTTGCGCCTTAATGTCCCTATTCCTGTTCTCTGCAGTGTTTTGTGTTGTATTATGTTCTGTTTTGATGTTTTTTGTGCTGCTCTTTTGGGCCTTGCTGTTCATTTTGGCATTCTCTGTGTTCTTCTTTTGTACTTTTAGCTCCATTTTGGTGTTTATTGTAGCAAATTTTTGGGCCTTGCCCACTATTTTACATTTTCATGTCCCACTTGCTATAGCCCATTGATCTAACTATCTGCTTTTCTTCCTTAGGGCCCTTATATTCCCTGGCTGATGGATGTTCCCCTTTGATGCAGCACTCCATGCTGCCATGCAGGCGTTTAATAAAGCTTTGGGGGGCTGACGATCCATCACAACACCACATCAGCTACATATTAGTCAAGTAACCTCCATTTAATTGGAATTAGCTTTTGAGTTAAGTTCTGTTAATCAAATTGGTTTAAGGTTTGCGTTCAGTTAACCTTACCCAAATTGGTTTTAGCTTAGTAATCTATTAACTTCACCCACACTGGGTTTTGTTTTGTAATCATATCACTGCAACTAAATTGGTTTTTGCTTTGTTGTCAGTTAATCTTAATGAAATTGGTTATAGCTTTTCAATTAATTCTTTTAACAAAATTGGCTTTAGCTTTCAATCAGTCATTGTTAATCAAATTGGCTTTAGTTTTGACATTTTATTTTTAATTAAATTGACTTTAGTTTTCTAATTTTTTAATGTTACTTAAATTGGTTGTAGCTTTACAACCATTTAAGTATAATCTAATTGGCTGTAGCTTTGCAATCATTAAATTTTAAACTAATTGGCTTTAACTTTGCTATTATTTAACCTTAACCAAATTGGTTTAAGGTTTGATTTCAATTAATATCAGCCAAATTGGCTTTATTTATCCTTGCTTACGGGGCTGGGCTAGCCCACTTTTTTTCTATCTGGGCTAACCCAGCCCCGTAACCAACGCCCACAGCCTGAGGGAGCTGAGTTGCTTCCCGGCCACTCTTTGACTCGTGCCCATTTGTGGCCACTCTTTGACTTGCGCCCATTTGCGGCCATTATAAGATTTACGCTGATTTCAGTGTGTGCAATTATTTTTTGTCAACCAAATTGGCTTTTGTATTGGACTCAATTAATTTCAACCCAAATTGGCTTTAGCTTTGCATTCAATTATTGTCAACCAAATTGGATTTTGCTTTGGAATCTAATTATCTAATTCAGATTGGCTTAAGTTTTGCAATCAATTAATCTCAGCTAAATTGGCTTTAGGTTTAAAATTAATTTATGTCAACTAAATTGGCTTCAAATTAACTCAAATTAACTCAAATTAACTCAATTTAATTGGCTTTATTTTTCAAATCAAATTATTTTAGCCAAATTGGCTTTATTTATCCTTGCTTACGGGGCTGGGCTAGCCCACTTTTTTTCTATCCGGGCTAACCCAGCCCCGTAACCACTATCTATGGCCTGAGGGAGCCGAGTTGCTTCCCGGCCACTCTTTGACTCGTGCCCATTTGCGGCCACTCTTTGACTTGCGCCCATTTGTGGCCATTATGAGAGTTATGCTGGTTTCAGCGCTGTGCTGCCATTTTGAATGTGCCACATTGGCTTTAGCTTTGCAGTCAATTATTGTTAATCAAATTGGCTTTAATACTGAGTCCATTCATGTTTGTGTTATTGATTTCAATTTTGCCTTGCTGTGTATATAATGCGCTGATGCTGTAATTGTACCTTGTGCCATGCAATGTACTGTGTATTTGGATGCTGTGTCTGTCAACTGTGCTGTGCTCTGTACTCAACATGTAGATGCTGCGCCTGTAACCCGGGATGGACAATTTGCTGTGTATATGGATGTTGTACATGTACAATGTATTGTGCAATGTGCTCTATGTGTTGATGTGATGGTTGAACATTGTGCTGTGCCATGTTCTCAATGTATCAATGCTGCGCCTGTAAACTGTGTTGTGCTCTGTATTGACTGTGCTGATGTTTGTACTCAATACTGGGATCTTGTGAGTTGTATCTTGTGCTATTTGTACTGCATATCTGGATGTTGTGCCATGTACTGAACTGCTGTATCCACTTTGTGCTTGTAAATATGATGTTGTTGCTGTATTGTGTTTGTACTATTGTATGAGTTGTATATTGTGTTGATGGAGCTGTAATAAAGAAACAGTTGTGGTGTGTCGTTAATTGTCATCTGCAGGCGATGGAGCAGAATCTAAGGTAGGTGTGACAGGTAAGTGGGGCATGGTAGTACTAGAAGGGCTGTTAGTTCAGTGTATGTAGTTGTTGTAGTTGTTCAGGTTGATTCTGAGTTTGGTTGTAGCTGCAGTAAGTCAGATTGTGCGTATAGTTGGTCACATTGTCAGTGCAGTTGTTGA
>NW_028188946.1:316526-424649 GCF_054131305.1 Coturnix japonica
CCCTAACCCTAACCCTAACCCTAACCCTAACCCTAACCCTAACCCTAACCCTAACCCTTACCCTAACCCTAACCCTTACCCTAACCCTAACCCTAACCTACCCTAACCCTAACCCTAACCCTAACCCTAACCCTAACCCTAACCCTAACCCTAACCCTAACCCTATAACCCTATAACCCTATAACCCTATAACCCTATAACCCTATAACCCTATAACCCTATAACCCTATACCCTATAACCCTATAACCCTATAACCCTATAACCCTATAACCCTATAACCCTATAACCCTATAACCCTATAACCCTATAACCCTATAACCCTATAACCCTATAACCCTATAACCCTATAACCCTATAACCCTATAACCCTATAACCCTATAACCCTATAACCCTATAACCCTATAACCCTATAACCCTATAACCCTATAACCCTATAACCCTATAACCCTATAACCCTATAACCCTATAACCCTATAACCCTATAACCCTATAACCCTATAACCCTATAACCCTATAACCCTATAACCCTATAACCCTATAACCCTATAACCCTATAACCCTATAACCCTATAACCCTATAACCCTATAACCCTATAACCCTATAACCCTATAACCCTATAACCCTATAACCCTATAACCCTATAACCCTATAACCCTATAACCCTATAACCCTATAACCCTATAACCCTATAACCCTATAACCCTATAACCCTATAACCCTATAACCCTATAACCCAACTCACAAGAACTTGTCCTTATAACCAAAGTTAAACAGGAACTCAACCAACTACACTTATAACTCCACATCTCCAGGTACTGGACCAGCTACGCTCACAAACAACATTCAGCACAAAACTGAGCTACTCTGCCAACCAAGTTCACACACAACATGACCAACTACAACAACAAGGCAACCAGCTCCAACAAACTAAGTTCACCAACAACTTGCACATCTACACTCACAAACTAAGTTCATCAACAACTGCACTGACAATGTGACCAACTACACACACAATCTGACTTACTGCAGCTACAACCAAACTCAGAACCAACCTGAACAACTACAACAACTACATACACTGAACTAACAGCCCTTCTAGTACTACCATGCCCCACTTACCTGTCACACCTACCTTAGATTCTGCTCCATCGCCTGCAGATGACAATTAACGACACACCACAACTGTTTCTTTATTACAGCTCCATCAACACAATATACAACTCATACAATAGTACAAACACAATACAGCAACAACATCATATTTACAAGCACAAAGTGGATACAGCAGTTCAGTACATGGCACAACATCCAGATATGCAGTACAAATAGCACAAGATACAACTCACAAGATCCCAGTATTGAGTACAAACATCAGCACAGTCAATACAGAGCACAACACAGTTTACAGGCGCAGCATTGATACATTGAGAACATGGCACAGCACAATGTTCAACCATCACATCAACACATAGAGCACATTGCACAATACATTTTACATGTACAACATCCATATACACAGCAAATTGTCCATCCCGGGTTACAGGCGCAGCATCTACATGTTGAGTACAGAGCACAGCACAGTTGACAGACACAGCATCCAAATACACAGTACATTGCATGGCACAAGGTACAATTACAGCATCAGCGCATTATATACACAGCAAGGCAAAATTGAAATCAATAACACAAACATGAATGGACTCAGTATTAAAGCCAATTTGATTAACAATAATTGACTGCAAAGCTAAAGCCAATGTGGCACATTCAAAATGGCAGCACAGCGCTGAAACCAGCGTAACTCTCATAATGGCCACAAATGGGCGCAAGTCAAAGAGTGGCCGCAAATGGGCACGAGTCAAAGAGTGGCCAGGAAGCAACTCGGCTCCCTCAGGCCATAGATAGTGGTTACGGGGCTGGGTTAGCCCGGATAGAAAAAAAGTGGGCTAGCCCAGCCCCGTAAGCAAGGATAAATAAAGCCAATTTGGCTAAAATAATTTGATTTGAAAAATAAAGCCAATTAAATTGAGTTAATTTGAGTTAATTTGAGTTAATTTGAGTTAATTTGAGTTAATTTGAGTTAATTTGAGTTAATTTGAGTTAATTTGAGTTAATTTGAAGCCAATTTAGTTGACATAAATTAATTTTAAACCTAAAGCCAATTTAGCTGAGATTAATTGATTGCAAAACTTAAGCCAATCTGAATTAGATAATTAGATTCCAAAGCAAAATCCAATTTGGTTGACAATAATTGAATGCAAAGCTAAAGCCAATTTGGGTTGAAATTAATTGAGTCCAATACAAAAGCCAATTTGGTTGACAAAAAATAATTGCACACACTGAAATCAGCGTAAATCTTATAATGGCCGCAAATGGACGCAAGTCAAAGAGTGGCCACAAATGGGCACGAGTCAAAGAGTGGCCGGGAAGCAACTCAGCTCCCTCAGGCTGTGGGCGTTGGTTACGGGGCTGGGTTAGCCCGGATAGAAAAAAAGTGGGCTAGCCCAGCCCCGTAAGCAAGGATAAATAAAGCCAATTTGGCTGATATTAATTGAAATCAAACCTTAAACCAATTTGGTTAAGGTTAAATAATAGCAAAGTTAAAGCCAATTAGTTTAAAATTTAATGACTGCAAAGCTACAGCCAATTAGATTATACTTAAATGGTTGTAAAGCTACAACCAATTTAAGTAACATTAAAAAATTAGAAAACTAAAGTCAATTTAATTAAAAATAAAATGGCAAAACTAAAGCCAATTTGATTAACAATGACTGATTGAAAGCTAAAGCCAATTTTGTTAAAAGAATTAATTGAAAAGCTATAACCAATTTCATTAAGATTAACTGACAACAAAGCAAAAACCAATTTAGTTGCAGTGATATGATTACAAAACAAAACCCAGTGTGGGTGAAGTTAATAGATTACTAAGCTAAAACCAATTTGTTGAAGTGTGATGTCAAATCTAAAACCAATTTGGGTAAGGTTAACTGAACACAAACCTTAAACCAATTTGATTAACAGAACTTAACTCAAAAGCTAATTCCAATTAAATGGAGGTTACTTGACTAATATGTAGCTGATGTGGTGTTGTGATGGATCGTCAGCCCCCCAAAGCTTTATTAAACGCCTGCATGGCAGCATGGAGTGCTGCATCAAAGGGGAACATCCATCAGCCAGGGAATATAAGGGCCCTAAGGAAGAAAAGCAGATAGTTAGATCAATGGGCTATAGCAAGTGGGACATGAAAATGTAAAATAGTGGGCAAGGCCCAAAAATTTGCTACAATAAACACCAAAATGGAGCTAAAAGTACAAAAGAAGAACACAGAGAATGCCAAAATGAACAGCAAGGCCCAAAAGAGCAGCACAAAAAACATCAAAACAGAACATAATACAACACAAAACACTGCAGAGAACAGGAATAGGGACATTAAGGCGCAACAAAATGATGCAGGCAACTGCAAAATGGAAGAAAGCACCCAAGAGAATATCAAAATATTGGGCAAGGGCCTACAAAAGGATGCAGGGAACACTGAAAAGGAGGGCAAAGCCCAAGAGAACAAGAAAAGGAATGGCAAAATGGACGGCAAAGTCCAAAAGAATGATGCAATGGATGCCTAAATGGACGGCAAAGCCCAGAAGAATGATGCAATGGATGCCTAAATGGACAGCAAAACCCAAAAGAATGATGCAATGGATACCAAAATGGAGGGCAAGGCCTAAGAGAACAATGCAAGGAACGCCAAAATGGAGGGCAAGGCCTAAGAGAACAACGCAAGGAACGCCAAAATGGAGGGCAAGGAAAACACTGCAAGAAACAACTGAGCAACAGCAAAGACCAAACACAAAGACAACACAGTAGGACAAGCACAGACAGCCCATAGGACACCACGGAGTGCAAAAATGAAGTCAAAAACACTAACCTCACATCTCAGTACATAACAAGTAAAAACCAATTGCTATGTGCTGCCCTTACCTGCTGGGCTGAGAGTTACCATCAGCAAAGCTGGTCCAGGCAATGCAGGTTACTGTTCCTCGCTGCTCTCATCAGGAGCCTCACATCTCTGTGCTCTGCTGGAACCTGTTGGACACAACATGACAATGAAGGCACTGGGCTAGAATTAATGCTATTAAAGATATAATTAATGCTATTATGGATATAATTAATGCTACTTTTAAGTCTAGATTTGCAGTAAGTTTAACAATTGTATCCCACACTACAATCATAATTAAAGTGACTTTCACATAAATCACTGAGCATCACTTTTATGACTGCATTTATCATAACAGACACCTTTAGTATTGGGTAAATATTAGGTAAATATCGGTTCCATTAACAAATACAGGTTACAGACTTTATCACTACAACCCGCATTAAGCCGGGGGAGCAGATCAAGATTAACACAAACAAAACCTCCCAGCAAATCCCAAACACAAGCAGAACAACCACAGAAAGACACTGCAACAGAAAAGCAAAGCAAGCAGCCAAGGGTAAGACAAGGACAAAAGCAATAAGGAAAGCCAAGGGAAAGCCAAAGCAAAAGCAACAGCAAACAGACCATTATAGGAAACACCAAGAACAAAGGCCAAAGGCAAAACAGCGTGGAGCACCAAGACAACAACAAAGGGAACAATGAAACAGAGGGTAAGGCCCAAAAGAATGCTGCATGGAACTGCAAAATAGAGCAAGGCCATAAAGAACACTGCAGGGAACATCAAGATGGAGAGCAAGGCCCAAAAGGGCACATACAACATCAAGATGTAGGGCAAGGCCTAAAAGAACACTGCATGGAACTGCAAAACAGAGGGCAAGGCCCAAAACAGAACTGCTGAAACATCAAGATGGAGGGCAAGGGCCAAGGGAACATCACGCAGAACATCAAGATGAGGACAAGGCCCAGAAGAACACTGCAAGGAACATCAAGATGGAGGGCAAAGCTGAAGAGAAAACTGCAGCAAACACCAAGATGAATGGCTAGGCCTAAAAGGGCACTACAAGAAACATCAAGATGGGGGGCAAGGCCCAAAAGGGCACTACAAGAAACATCAAGATGGGGGGCAAGGCCCAAAAGGGCACTACAAGAAACATCAAGATGGGGGGCAAGGCGGCAGAGGAAACTGCTTGGAACTCCAACATGGAATGAAAGGCTGAAGGGAATGAAGCACCAAAATGAACAACAAGGCCCATAGAATGAACAGAACATAAAGTGAGAACAAAGGAAACACTGCAGGAAATGCTGGAGAAACAGCAGAGAACAGAGGAAAAGAGAATGCAGAAGGACGAGAGCAGACATTATCATTATAATAATGGAACGTTACCTTCAATCTCAGTATGGAACAAGTAAAAAGCAATTGTGTGTGCTGCCCTTACCTGCTGGGCTGAGAGTTACCATCAATAAAGCTGGGTCTGGAGCATTCCAGGCAATGCGGGTTTCTGTTCCTCGCTGCTCTCATCAGTAGGATAGAATCCATGCTATTAGGGATGGAATAAATACTATTAGAAATAGAAGTAATGCTATTTCTAAGGTTAAAGGTGCAGTTACTTTAAAATGGTATTTTGCACTATGATTAGAATGAAGGTTACTTAAAAACAAAGGGTTAGATTTACAGATACTCTACAGAAAACTGCAATTATCACTAAATTTCCCATTAAGGCCATAAAGTTCCTGCAATTATCCCATAAAGTTCCCTTAAGGTCACGATTACCATGAATGCTGCCTCCCAGCAAACCCCATAGAGCCAAAGGCAAAGGCAGCAGAACAAGCACAGAAAGCCCCAACAAAAGAAAAGCAAAGCAAACACCAACAGTAAGGCAAGGGCAGCAGTAAGAGAACAGCCAAGGGAAAGCACAAGGGAAAGCAACAGCGAGGAGAGTGGTATGAAACACCAAGAACAGAGGGCAAAGGAAAGGCAGCGTAGGAGGCCAAATGGAAACACCAAAAGAACACTGCAGGAACAACAAAAAGGAGGGCATGTCCCAAGAGAACATGGCAGGGAACAGCAAGATGGAGAGCAAGGCCCAAAAGGGCATTAAAGGAACAGCAAGATGGAGAGCAAGGCCCAAAAGGGCACATACAACATCAAGATGTAGGGCAAGGCCTAAAAGAACACTGCATGGAACTGCAAAACAGAGGGCAAGGCCCAAAACAGAACTGCTGAAACATCAAGATGGAGGGCAAGGGCCAAAAAAGATCATGTAAAACATCAAGATGGATGGCAAGGCCCAAGGGAACATCACGCAGAACATCAAGATGAGGACAAGGCCCAGAAGAACACTGCAAGGAACATCAAGATGGAGGGCAAAGCTGAAGAGAAAACTGCAGCAAACACCAAGATGAATGGCTAGGCCTAAAAGGGCACTACAAGAAACATCAAGATGGGGGGCAAGGCACAAAAGGGCACTACAAGAAACATCAAGATGGAGGGCAAGGCCCAAAAGGGCACTACAAGAAACATCAAGATGGGGGGCAAGGCCCAAAAGGGCACTACAAGAAACATCAAGATGGAGGGCAAGGCCCAAAAGGGCACTACAAGAAACATCAAGATGGGGGGCAAGGCGGCAGAGGAAACTGCTTGGAACTCCAACATGGAATGAAAGGCTGAAGGGAATGAAGCACCAAAATGAACAACAAGGCCCATAGAATGAACAGAACATAAAGTGAGAACAAAGGAAACACTGCAGGAAATGCTGGAGAAACAGCAGAGAACAGAGGAAAAGAGAATGCAGAAGGATGAGAGCAGATATTATCATTATAATAATGGAACATTACCTTCAATTTCAGTATGTAACAGATAAAAAGCAATTGTGTGTGCTGCCCTTACCTGCTGGGCTGAGAGTTACCATCAGCAAAGCTGGGTCCAGGCAATGCAGGTTTCTGTTCCTCGCTGCTCTCAACAGGAGCCGCACATCTCTGTGCTCTGCTGGAACCTGTAGGACACAACACAGCAATGAAGGCACTGCCCACATCTGCAGGGCAGCTCATAGACACAGCACTCACCTTGGCTTTGGTAGGGAGGGATGTTGGAACCAATAGGGCCCCATGAGACCCCATTGGAACCAATAGGGCCCCACATAAGACCCCATTGGACCTTATAAGGTCAACAACCCAGTGCAAGACCAACCAAGGTCTTGAAATCAAACAGTCTATGAGTCCAGATGAGATGCATCGCAGACTGAGAAGTGGTGACAATGGGGTGCAGTCCGGTGAGCAGAAACACGGCCAACATGGCACTCCTTTGTAGGAAGGTAGAAGGGATGAGCCCAGGAACGGCTGAGCCGTCGGTCCCACTGCTGTGCTGGGAATGACCACAAAGCAGATCCTCATAGAAGGACCCAGGGCTCATTGAAGCAGGAGGTGATGATGGAGATCCTCATAGAAGGACCCAGGGCTCATTGAAGCAGGAGGTGATGATGGAGATCCTCATAGAAGGACCCAGGGCTCACGGAAGGCAGGAGGTGATGATGGAGAACCAGCACAGCCTCACCAAGGGCAAATGCTCCTTGACTGACCTCATAGACTTATATGATGGCACTGATACATCAGTAGATGAAGGAAGACCTGCTGATATCATCTACTTAGACTTCAACAAGGCCTCTGATGCAGGACCCCACAGTGTCCTCATGTCCAAGTGATGAAGACACCAACTGGATGGGAAGATGATGAGATGGATGAAGAACTGGCTGTAGAAGTGAGTCCAGAGAGCAGCAGCCAATGGCTCCAAATCCAGATGGAGATGATGATGAACAGCGTCCCATAGCATCCAACATTGGGGCTGACACTCTGCAATATATGAACATAGATTCAAATGATGATCAGCACTGAAGACCATCACGACCATCTCCATTCAACCCCCCTGCTATGGGGACATTACCCAAACACCACACCGGGGTCCCACAGCCTCAAACACCTCTAGGGATGGAGCATCCCAAAGGGACCCGTTCCATCCTCCTCCTTTCAACCCCAAATAGAAAGAAGGGATCACCCACCCTATTCTGAAGGCTGAGCCCTCCATCCAAAAGAAGCAGGTGCCAGAATTCGGCTCCTTCTCATACACATCCATAAGCAACCAAAAGGAGAAGACATCAGAACAGTAACAAAGAAGAAATTCCTTACCCCATAGCAAAGCCAGACACTCACCTTATACCCCAAAGAAAAGGATCTCCAAGCAGAGTTGCATCCCATATGGTATCCAGAGCTCAAAAGCAGCAGGAAGGAGAATCCACTACCCCCAATGCTCCCATAGGAGCACTGAGCAGGAACTGATGCTGCCCCCTGCCCTTCCCAGCCCTTAAATACCAATCAAGGAGGGGAGGAGCCAGGCTCCAACCAATCACAATCCACCCCTCAACGGCCCCCACCTGTGCCCATGGGGTTGGCCCCTCCCCTCAGCAGGTGCCCAATCAGGATGTTACATAACAGCTCCAATCAGGAACAAAGCCAAAAATGAAGCAATAACAGGTTAATAATTATATCTACCTGTTCCTAAAGGGGAGGATTATGGATAGAGAAGAAACGACAGCACAGTATATGGACACAGGGGTGCAGATCTCAGTGTCACAATGGGGTGACACTGTGGGCACTGCTCTGGGGTTGATGATGGGGGGACGTTGGGAAGATGGGGGGTTATGGGGGGGGACATTGGAATGATGGGGGGTGATGGGGGCAATGATATCATTATATAATCAGGGTGATATAATAGAAATGTTTAGTCATGGTTGGAAGCCATGATGGGGCGGGGACACAGCAGTACAGCCCAAGTGCAGGCAACACATCCGATTGGCTGCAGGGCTGGCTCCGCCTCCTTCTGGTGCTCATATAAGGGCTGGCACTGGGAGGCAGCAGGTATTTGCTGGAGCTCCTCGTTGTGGTCACATCTACCCACATGAAGAAGCTCTTCTGCTCTGTTGCTGCCTTGGACCAAGAGCTGCTGGATGGAGCTCCAAGACTTGGCTTCTCCACCATCACATTGCTCGGCCTAGAAAAGCACTACAGGAGGTGAGTTCTGGCTCTGATACTGGAATAATGCTGAGCTGATGGGGGGCAGAAATGTTTGGGGGGTGATGTTGAGCTGCCAATGGAGGGGGGACAATGAGCTGATGTTTGACAATGAAGCTGTATGTAGATGTGGAGGTATCAATGGAGTTACACAAGGAACCATGTTGGAAGGTGACGATCAGTAGATGACAGACTGAATAGTGAAAAAGGACCCCATAGTAGATGAAAAGGGAACACTTAGCTACATAAAGGGAAAGGGGGCCTCACTAAGGCAAAGGGTACTTACAGATTTATAGTTTATGTTAAGGAGGAGCATAGAGAGGGGAATTGCTCTAACCCTGCTTTTCTTGGTTTTCTTCCCCCCTAAAACTGCTTTTCTTGGTTTTCTTCCGCTCTAAACCTGCTTTTCTTGGTTTTCTTCCGCTCTAACCCTGTTTTTCTTGTTTTTTTTCGGCTCTAACCCTGTTTTTCTTGTTTTTTTTCGGCTCTAACCCTGTTTTTCTTGTTTTTTTTCGGCTCTAACCCTGTTTTTCTTGGTTTTCTTCTGCTCTAACCCTGCTTTTCTTGGTTTGTTTTGGCTCTAAACCCGTTTTTCTTGGTTTTCTTCCGTTCTAACCCGGCTTTTCTTGGTTTTTTTTGGCTATAACCCTACTTTCCTTGGTTTTCTCCGGCTCTAACCCTGCTTTTCTTGGTAATCTTCTGCTCTAACCCTGTTTTTCTTGTTTTTTTTCGGCTCTAACCCTGCTTTTCTTGGTTTTCTTCCGCTCTAACCCTGATTTTCTTGGATTTTTTCGGCCCTAACCCTGTTTTTCTTGTTTTTTTTCGGCCCTAACCCTGTTTTTCTTGTTTTTTTTCGGCTCTAACCCTGTTTTTCTTGGTTTTTTTCGGCTCTAACCCTGTTTTTCTTGGTTTTTTTCGGCTCTAACACTGTTTTTCTTGGTTTTCTTCCGCTCTAAGCCTGCTTTTCTTGGATTTTTTCGGCTCTAACCCAGTTTTTCTTGGTTTTCTTCCATTCTAACCCGGCTTTTCTTGGTTTTCTTCCGCTCTAACCCTGTTTTTCTTGGTTTTCTGCCGTTCTAACATGGCTTTTCTTGTTTTTTTTCGGCTCTTACCCTGTTTTTCTTGGTTTTCCTCCGCTCTAACCCTGCTTTTCTTGGTTTTCTTCCGTTCTAACCCGGCTTTTCTTGGTTTTTTACTGCTCTAACCCTGTTTTTCTTGGTTTTCTTTTGTTCTAACCCGGCTTTTCTTGGATTTCTTCGGCTCTAACCATGTTTTTCTTGGTTTTTTTCGGCTCTAACCCTGTTTTTCTTGGTTTATTTCGGCTCTAACCCTGCTTTTCTTGTTTTTTTTCGGCTCTATCTCTGCTTTTCTTGGTTTTCTTCCGCTCTAACCCTGTTTTTCTTGTTTTATTTCGGCTCTAACCCCGTTTTCTTGGTTTTTTCCGGCTCTAACCCTGTTTTTCAAGGTTTTCTTCCGCTCTAACCCTGCTTTTCTTGGTTTTCTTCCGCTCTAACCCTGTTTTTCTTGTTTTTTTTTCGGCTCTAACCCTGTTTTTCTTGTTTTTTTTCGGCTCTAACCCTGTTTTTCTTGGTTTTCTTCCGCTCTAACCCTGTTTTTCTTGGTTTTCTCCGGCTCTAACCCTGTTTTTCTTGGTTTTCTTCCGCTCTAACCCTGTTTTTCTTGGTTTTTTTTCGGCTCTAACCCTGTTTTTCTTGGTTTTTTTCGGCTCTAACCCTGTTTTTCATGGTTTTCTTCCGCTCTAACCCTGCTTTTCTTGGTATTCTTCCGCTCTAACCCGGCTTTTCTTGTTTTTTTTCGGCTCTTACCCTGTTTTTCTTGGTTTTTTTCGGCTCTAACCCTGCTTTTCTTGGTTTTCTTCCTTTCTAACCCGGCTTTTCTTGGTTTTATACTGCTCTAACCCTGTTTTTCTTGGTTTTCTTTTGTTCTAACCCGGCTTTTCTTGGTTTTCTTCTGCTCTAACCCTGTTTTTCTTGTTTTTTTTCTGCTCTAACCCTGCTTTTCTTGATTTTTTTCGTCTCTAACCCTGCTTTTCTTGGTTCTCTTCCGCTCTAACCCTGTTTTTCTTGTTTTTTTTTCGGCTCTAACCCTGTTTTTCTTGGTTTTTTTCGGCTCTAACCCTGTTTTTCATGGTTTTCTTCCGCTCTAACCCTGCTTTTCTTGGTTTTCTTCCGCTCTAACCCTGTTATTCTTGGTTTTTTTCGGCTCTAACCCTGTTTTTCTTGGTTTTTTTCGGCTCTAAACCTGTTTTTCTTGGCTTTTTTCGGCTCTAACCCTGTTTTTCTTGTTTTTTTCAGCTCTAACCCTGTTTTTCTTGGTTTTCTTCCGCTCTAACCCTGTTTTTCTTGGTTTTCTTCCGCTCTAACCCTGTTTTTCTTGGTTTTTTTCGGCTCTAACCCTGTTTTTCTTCGTTTTCTTCCGTTCTAACCCGGCTTTTCTTGGTTTCTTTCGGCTCTAACCCTGTTTTTCTTGGTTTTCTTTTGTTCTAACCCGGCTTTTCCTGGTTTTCTTCTGCTCTAACCATGCTTTTCTTGGTTTTTTTCGTCTCTAACCCTGTTTTTCTTGGTTTTTTTCAGCTCTAACCCTGTTTTTCTTGGTTTTCTTCCGCTCTAACCCTGCTTTTCTTGGTTTTCTTCCGCTCTAACCCTGTTTTTTTTAATTTTTTTCGGCTCTAACCCTGTTTTTCTTGTATTTTTTCTTCCGCTCTAACCCGGCTTTTCTTGGTTTTCTTCAGCTCTAACCTCGTTTTTCTTGGTTTTCTTCCGTTCTAACCCGGCTTTTCTTGGTTTTCTTCCGCTCTAACCCTGTTTTTCTTGGTTTTCTTCCGTTCTAACCCGGCTTTTCTTGTTTTTATTCGGCTCTAACCCTGTTTTTCTTGTTTTATTTCGGCTCTAACCCCGTTTTTCTTGTTTTTTTCCGGCTCTAACCCTGTTTTTCAAGGTTTTCTTCCGCTCTAACCCTGCTTTTCTTGGTTTTCTTCCGCTCTAACCCTGTTTTTCTTGGTTTTTTTTCGGCTCTAACCCTGTTTTTCTTGTTTTTTTTCGGCTCTAACCCTGTTTTTCTTGGTTTTCTTCCGCTCTAACCCTGTTTTTCTTGGTTTTCTCCGGCTCTAACCCTGTTTTTCTTGGTTTTCTTCCGCTCTAACCCTGTTTTTCTTGTTTTTTTTTCGGCTCTAACCCTGTTTTTCTTGGTTTTTTTCGGCTCTAACCCTGTTTTTCATGGTTTTCTTCCGCTCTAACCCTGCTTTTCTTGGTATTCTTCCGCTCTAACCCGGCTTTTCTTGTTTTTTTTCGGCTCTTACCCTGTTTTTCTTGGTTTTTTTCGGCTCTAACCCTGCTTTTCTTGGTTTTCTTCCTTTCTAACCCGGCTTTTCTTGGTTTTATACTGCTCTAACCCTGTTTTTCTTGGTTTTCTTTTGTTCTAACCCGGCTTTTCTTGGTTTTCTTCTGCTCTAACCCTGTTTTTCTTGTTTTTTTTCTGCTCTAACCCTGTTTTTCTTGGTTTTTTTCAGCTCTAACCCTGCTTTTCTTGGTTTTCTTCCACTCTAACCCTGTTTTTCTTGGTTCTTTTTGGCTCTAACCCTGTTTTTCTTGTTTTTTTTTTGGCTCTAACCCTGTTTTTCTTGGTTTTCTTCCGCTCTAACCCTGCTTTTCTTGGTTTTCTTCAGCTCTAACCCTGTTTTTCTTGGTTTTCTTCCGTTCTAACCCGCCTTTTCTTGGTTTTCTTCCGTTCTAACCCGGCTTTTCTTGGATTTTTCGGTTCTAACCCTGTTTTTCTTGGATTCCTCCGGCTCTAACCCTGTTTTTCTTAGTTTTCTTCTGCTCTATCCCTGTTTTTCTTGGTTTTATTCGGCTCTAACCCTGTTTTTCTTGGTTTTCTTCGGCTCTAAACCTGTTTTTCTTGTTTTTTTCCGGCTGTAACCCTGTTTTTCTTGGTTTTCTTCCGCTCTAACCCTGTTTTTCTTGTTTTTTTTCGGCTCTAAACCTGTTTTTCTTTTTTTTTTCGGCTCTAACCCTGTTTTTCTTGTTTTTTTTCGGCTCTAACCCTGTTTTTCTTGGTTTTCTTCCGCTCTAATCCTGCTTTTCTTGGTTTTCTTCGGCTCTAACCCCGTTTTTCTTGGTTATCTTTGGTTCTAACCCGGCTTTTCTTGGTTTTCTTCCGTTCTAACCCTGTTTTTCTTGGTTTTCTGCCGTTCTAACCCGGCTTTTCTTGGTTTTTTTCAGCTCTAACCCGGCTTTTCTTGGTTTTCTCCGCCTCTAACCCTGTTTTTCTTGGTTTATTTCGGGTCTAACCCTGTTTTTCTTGGTTTTCTTCCGCTCTAACCCCGCTTTTCTTGGTTTTTTTCGGCTCTAACCCTGTTTTTCTTGGTTTTCTTCCGTTCTAACCCGGCTTTTCTTGTTTTTTTTCGGCTCTAACCCTGTTTTTCTTGGTTTTCTTCCGCTCTAACCCTGTTTTTCTTGGTTTATTTCGGGTCTAACCCTGTTTTTCTTGGTTTTCTTCTGCTCTAACCCTGCTTTTCTTGGTTTTCTTCAGCTCTAACCCTGTTTTTCTTGGTTTTTTTTGGCTCTAACCCTGTTTTTCTTGGTTTTTTTCGGCTCTAACCCTGTTTTTCTTGTTTATATTTCGGCTCTAACCCTGTTTTTCTGTTTTTTTTCCGGCTCTAACCCTGTTTTTTTTGGTTTTCTTCCGTTCTAACCCGGATTTTCTTGGTTTTTTTCGTCTCTAACCCTGTTTTTCTTGGTTTTTTTCGGCTCTAACCCTGTTTTTCTTGGTTTTCTTCCGTTCTAACCCGGCTTTTCTTGTTTTTTTTCGGCTCTAACCCTGTTTTTCTTGGTTTTCTTCCGTTCTAACCCTGCTTTTCTTGTTTTTTTTCGGCTCTAACCCTGTTTTTCTTGGTTTTCTTCCGTTCTAACCCGGATTTTCTTGGTTTTTTTCGGCTCTAACCCTGTTTTCTTGGTTTTTTCCGACTCTAACCCTGTTTTTCTTGGTTTTCTTCCGCTCTAACCCTGTTTTTCTTGGTTTCTTTCAGCTCTAACCCTGCTTTTCTTGGTTTTCTTCCACTCTATCCCTTTTTTTCTTGGTTCTTTTCGGCTCTAACCCTGTTTTTCTTGTTTTTTTTTCGGCTCTAACCCTGTTTTTCTTGGTTTTCTTCCGCTCTAACCCTGCTTTTCTTGGTTTTCTTCAGCTCTAACCCTATTTTTCTTTGTTTTCTTCCGTTCTAACCCGCCTTTTCTTGGTTTTCTTCCGATCTAACCCGGCTTTTCTTGGATTTTTCGGTTCTAACCGTGTTTTTCTTGGTTTTCTCCGGCTCTAACCCTGTTTATCTTGGTTTTCTTCCGCTCTATCCCTGTTTTTCCCTGTTTTTTTCGGCTCTAACCCTGTTTTTCTTGGTTTTCTTCGGCTCTAAACCTGTTTTTCTTGTTTTTTACCGGCTGTAACCCTGTTTTTCTTGGTTTTCTTCCGCTCTAACCCTGTTTTTCTTGGTTTATTTCGGCTCTAAACCTGTTTTTCTTGGTTTTTTTCAGCTCTAACCCTGTTTTTCTTGTTTTTTTCGGCTCTAACCCTGTTTTTCTTGGTTTTCTTCCGCTCTAACCCTGCTTTTCTTGGTTTTTTTTGGCTCTACCCCTGTTTTTCTTGGTTTTCTTCCGTTCTAACCGGGCTTTTCTTGGTTTTCTTCCGCTCTAACCCTACTTTTCTTGGTTTTCTTCGGCTCTAACCCTGTTTTTCTTGGTTTTCTTCCGTTCTAACCCGGCTTTTCTTGGTTTTCTTCCGCCTCTAACCCTGTTTTTCTTGGTTTTCTTCCGCTCTAACCCCGCTTTTCTTGTTTTTTTCCGGCTCTAACCCTGTTTTTCTTGGTTTTCTTCCGTTCTAACCAGGCTTTTCTTGGTTTTTTTCGGCTCTAACCCTGTTTTTCTTGGTTTTCTTCCGCTCTAACCCTGTTTTTCTTGTTTTTTTTTCGGCTCTAACCCTGTTTTTCTTGGTTTTCTTCTGCTCTAACCCTGCTTTTCTTTGTTTTCTTCAGCTCTAACCCTGTTTTTCTTGGTTTTCTGCCGTTCTAACCCGGCTTTTCTTGTTTTTTTTCGGCTCTAACCCTGTTTTTCTTGTTTGTTTTTCGGCTCTAACCCTGTTTTTCTGGTTTTTTTTCGGCTCTAACCCTGTTTTTTTTGCTTTTCTTCCGTTCTAACCCAGATTTTCTTGGTTTTTTTCGGCTCTAACCCTGTTTTTCTTGGTTTTTTTCGTCTCTAACCCTGTTTTTCTTGGTTTTCTGCCGTTCTAACCCGGCTTTTCTTGTTTTTCTTCGGCTCTAACCCTGTTTTTATTGGTTTTTTTCCGTTCTAACCCTGCTTTTCTTGTTTTTTTTCGGCTCTAACCCTGTTTTTCTTGGTTTTCTTCCGTTTTAACCCGGATTTTCTTGGTTTTCTTCCGCCTCTAACCCTGTTTTTCTTGGTTTTCTTCCGCTCTAACCCCGCTTTTCTTGGTTTTTTCCGGCTCTAACCCTGTTTTTCTTGGTTTTCTTCCGCTCTAACCCTGTTTTTCTTGGTTTTCTTCGGCTCTAACCCTGCTTTTCTTGGTTTTCTTCCGCTCTAACCCTGTTTTTCTTGTTTTTTTTTCGGCTCTAACCCTGTTTTTCTTGGTTTTTTTCGGCTTTAACCCTGTTTTTCATGGTTTTCTTCCGCTCTAACCCTGCTTTTCTTGGTTTTCTTCCGCTCTAACCATGTTTTTCTTGTTTTTTTTCTTTTCTCTAACCCTGTTTTTCTTGGTTTTTTTCGGCTCTAAGCCTGTTTTTCTTGGTTTTTTTTTGCTCTAACCCTGCTTTTCTTGGTTTTCTTCCGTTCTAACCCTGTTTTTCTTGTTTTTTTTCGGTTCTAACCCTGTTTTTCTTGGTTTTCTTCCGCTCTAACCCTGTTTTTCTTGGTTTTCTTCCTCTCTAACCCTGTTTTTCTTGGTTTTTTCGGCTCTAACCCTGTTTTTCTTGGTTTTTTTCGGCTCTAAACCTGTTTTTCTTGGTTTTTTTCGGCTCTAACCCTGTTTTTCTTGGTTTTTTTCGGCTCTAACCCTGATTTTCTTGGTTTTCTTCCGCTCTAACCCTGCTTTTCTTGGTTTACTTCGGCTCTAACCCCATTTTTCTTGGTTTTCTTCCGTTCTAACCTGGCTTTTCTTGCTTTACTTCCGCTCTAACCCTGTTTTTCTTGGTTTTCTGCCGTTCTAACCCGGCTTTTCTTGGTTTTTTCCGGCTCTAACCCTGTTTTCCTGGTTTTTTCCGGCTCTAATCCTGTTTTTCTTGTTTTTTTTCAGCTCTAACCCTGTTTTTCTTGGTTTTCTTCCGCTCTAACCCTGCTTTTCTTGGTTTTCTTCCGCTCTAACCCTGTTTTTCTTGGTTTATTTCGGCTCTAACCCTGTTTTTCTTGGTTTTCTTCTGCTCTAACCCTGCTTTTCTTGGTTTTCTTCAGCTCTAACCCTGTTTTTCTTGGTTTTCTGCCGTTCTAACCCGGCTTTTCTTGGTTTTTTTCGGCTCTAATCCTGTTTTTCTTGTTTTTTTTCAGCTCTAACCCTGTTTTTCTTGGTTTTCTTCCGCTCTAACCTTGCTTTTCTTGGTTTTCTTCCGCTCTAACTCTGTTTTTCTTGGTTTATTTCGGCTCTAACTCTGTTTTTCTTGGTTTTCTTCTGCTCTAACCCTGCTTTTCTTGGTTTTCTTCAGCTCTAACCCTGTTTTTCTTGGTTTTCTGCCATTCTAACCTGGCTTTTCTTGGTTTTCCTCCGCTCTAACCCCGCTTTTCTTGGATTTCCTCCGCTCTAACTTCGCTTTTCTTGGATTTCCTTTGCTCTAACCCTGCTTTTCTTGGTTTTCCTTCGCTCTAACCCCGCTTTTCTTGGTTTTCCTCCGCTCTAACCCTGCTTTTCTTTATTTTCCTCCGCTCTAACTTCGCTTTTCTTGGTTTTCCTCCGCTCTATCACCGCTTTTCTTGGTTTTCCTACGCTCTAACACCACTTTTCTTGGTTTCCTCCGCTCTAACCCTGCTTTTCTTGGTTTTCCTCCGCTCTAACTTCACTTTGCTTGGTTTTCCTCCTTTCTAACCTTGCTTTTCTTGGTTTTCCTGCGCTCAAACCCAGCTTTTCTCGGTTTTCCTCAGCTCTAACCCCGCTTTTCTTGGTTTTCCTTTGCTCTAACTTGGATTTCTTGGTTTTCCTGCGCTCTAACCCCATTTTTCTTGGTTTTCCTCCACTCTAACCCCGCTTTTTTTGGTTTTCCTCCGTGCTATCCTTGCTTTTCTTGGTTTTCCTCCACTCTAGACCAGCTTTTCTTGATTTTCCCCTGCTCTAACCTTGTTTCTTTGGTTTTCCTCCGCTCTAACCCCATTTTTCTTGGTTTTCCTCTGCTCCAACCCCTCTTTTCTTGGTTTTCATCCGCTCTAACCCCGCTTTTCTTGGATTTCATCCATTCTAACCCCACTTGTCTTGGTTTTTCTCCGCTGTAACTTAGCTTTTCTTGGTTTTCCTGCGCTCTAACCCAGCTTTTCTCGATTTTCCTCAGCACCAACCCCACTTTTCTTGGTTTTCCTCCAATCTAACCCCGCTTTTCTTGGTTTTCCTCCAATCTAACCCCACTTTTCATGGTTTTCCTCCGCCCCTACTTTGCCTCTCTTGGTTTTCCTCCGCTCTAACCCCGTCTTTCTTGGATTTCCTCTGCTCTAATTTCGCTATTCTTCGTTTTCCTCTGCTCTAATTTCGCTATTCTTCGTTTTCCTCCGCACTAACTTCAATTTTTTTGTTTTTCCTCCGCTCTAACCCCTTTTTTCTTGGTTTTCCTCTGCTCTAATCACGCTTTTCTTGGTTTTCCTGCACTCTAACCCCGCTTTTCTTAGTTTTCCTCCACTCTAACCACGCTTTTCTTGGTTTTCCTCCGCTCTAACTTCACTTTTCTTGGTTTACCTTTGCTCTAACCCCGCTTTTCTTGGTTTTCCTTTGCTCTAACTTGGATTTCTTGGTTTTCCTGCGCTCTAACCCCATTTTTCTTGGTTTTCCTCCACTCTAACCTTGCTTTTTTTGGTTTTCCTCCGTGCTAATCTTGCTTTTCTTGGTTTTCCTCCACTCTAGACCAGCTTTTCTTGATTTTCCTCTGCTCTAACCTTGTTTTTTTGGTTTTCCTCCGCGCTAACCCCATTTTTCTTGGTTTTCCTCTGCTCCAACCCCTCTTTTCTTGGTTTTCATCCGCTCTAACCCCGCTTTTCTTGGATTTCATCCATTCTAACCCCACTTGTCTTGGTTTTTCTCCGCTGTAACTTAGCTTTTCTTGGTTTTCCTGCGCTCTAACCCAGCTTTTCTCGATTTTCCTCAGCACCAACCCCGCTTTTCTTGGTTTTCCTCCAATCTAACTCCGCTTTTCTTGGTTTTCCTCCAATCTAACCCCGCTTTTCATGGTTTTCCTCCGCCCCTACTTCGACTCTCTTAGTTTTTTTTCTTAGTTTTTTTTGGCTCTAACACTGCTTTTCTTGGTTTTCTTCCGTTCTAACCCTGTTTTTCTTGGTTTTTTTCGGTTCTAACCCTGTTTTTCTTGGTTTTCTCCGGATCTAACCCTGTTTTTCTTGGTTTTCTTCCGCTCTAACCCTGTTTTTCTTGGTTTTTTCGGCTCTAACCCTGTTTTTCTTGTTTTTTTTTCGGCTCTAAACCTGTTTTTCTTGGTTTTTTTCGGCTCTAACCCTGTTTTTCTTGGTTTTTTTCGGCTGTAACCCTGATTTTCTTGGTTTTCTTCCGCTCTAACCCGGCTTTTCTTCGTTTTTTTCGGCTCTAACCCTGTTTTTCTTGTTTTTTTTCGGCTCTAACCCTGTTTTTCTTGGTTTACTTCCGCTCTAACCCTGTTTTTCTTGGCTTTCTGTTGTTCTAACCAGGCTTTTCTTGGTTTTTTCCGGCTCTAACCCTGTTTTTCTTGGTTTTTTTCAGCTCTAACCCTGTTTTTCTTGGTTTTCTTCCGCTCTAACCCTGCTTTTCTTGGATTTCTTCTGCTCTAACCCTGTTTTTCTTGGTTTTTTTCGGCTCTAACCCTGTTTTTCTTCTTTTTTTTCGGCTCTAACCCTTTTTTTTCTTGGTTTTCTTCCGTTCTAACCCGGATTTTCTTGGTTTTTTTCGGCTCTAACCCTGTTTTTCTTGGTTTTTTTCGGATCTAACCCTGTTTATCTTGTATTTTTTCGGCTCTAACCCTGTTTTTCTTGGTTTTCTTCGGCTCTAACCCTGTTTTTCTTGTTTTTTTTCGGCTCTAACCCTGTTTTTCTTGGTTTTCTTCCTCTCTAACCCTGTTTTTCTTGGTTTTCTTCCTCTCTAACCCTGTTTTTCTTGGTTTTTTTCAGCTCTAACCCTGCTTTTCTTGGTTTTCTTCCACTCTAACCCTGTTTTTCTTGGTTTTTTTCGGCTCTAACCCTGTTTTTCTTGGTTTTCTTCCGTTCTAACCGGGCTTTTCTTGGTTTTCTTCCGCTCTAACCCTACTTTTCTTGGTTTTCTTCGGCTCTAACCCTGTTTTTCTTGGTTTTCTTCCGTTCTAACCCGGCTTTTCTTGGTTTTCTTCCGCCTCTAACCCTGTTTTTCTTGGTTTTCTTCCGCTCTAACCCTGCTTTTCTTGGTTTTTTCCGGCTCTAACCCTGTTTTTCTTGGTTTTCTTCCGTTCTAACCAGGCTTTTCTTGGTTTTTTTCGGCTCTAACCCTGTTTTTCTTGGTTTTCTTCCGCTCTAACCCTGTTTTTCTTGTTTTTTTTCGGCTCTAACCCTGTTTTTCTTGGTTTTCTTCTGCTCTAACCCTGCTTTTCTTTGTTTTCTTCAGCTCTAACCCTGTTTTTCTTGGTTTTCTGCCGTTCTAACCCGGCTTTTCTTGGTTTTTTTCGGCTCTAACCCTGTTTTTCTTGTTTGTTTTTCGGCTCTAACCCTGTTTTTCTGGTTTTTTTTCGGCTCTAACCCTGTTTTTTTTGCTTTTCTTCCGTTCTAACCCGGATTTTCTTGGTTTTTTTCGGCTCTAACCCTGTTTTTCTTGGTTTTTTTCGTCTCTAACCCTGTTTTTCTTGGTTTTCTGCCGTTCTAACCCGGCTTTTCTTGTTTTTCTTCGGCTCTAACCCTGTTTTTATTGGTTTTTTTCCGTTCTAACCCTGCTTTTCTTGTTTTTTTTCGGCTCTAACCCTGTTTTTCTTGGTTTTCTTCCGTTTTAACCCGGATTTTCTTGGTTTTCTTCCGCCTCTAACCCTGTTTTTCTTGGTTTTCTTCCGCTCTAACCCCGCTTTTCTTGGTTTTTTCCGGCTCTAACCCTGTTTTTCTTGGTTTTCTTCCGCTCTAACCCTGTTTTTCTTGGTTTTTTTCGGCTCTAACCCTGCTTTTCTTGGTTTTCTTCCGCTCTAACCCTGTTTTTCTTGTTTTTTTTTCGGCTCTAACCCTGTTTTTCTTGGTTTTTTTCGGCTCTAACCCTGTTTTTCTTGGTTTTTTTTTGCTCTAACCCTGCTTTTCTTGGTTTTCTTCCGTTCTAACCCTGTTTTTCTTGTTTTTTTTCGGTTCTAACCCTGTTTTTCTTGGTTTTTTCGGCTCTAACCCTGTTTTTCTTGGTTTTCTTCCTCTCTAACCCTGTTTTTCTTGGTTTTTTCGGCTCTAACCCTGTTTTTCTTGGTTTTTTTCGGCTCTAAACCTGTTTTTCTTGGTTTTTTTCGGCTCTAACCCTGTTTTTCTTGGTTTTTTTCGGCTCTAACCCTGATTTTCTTGGTTTTCTTCCGCTCTAACCCTGCTTTTCTTGGTTTACTTCGGCTCTAACCCCATTTTTCTTGGTTTTCTTCCGTTCTAACCTGGCTTTTCTTGCTTTACTTCCGCTCTAACCCTGTTTTTCTTGGTTTTCTGCCGTTCTAACCCGGCTTTTCTTGGTTTTTTCCGGCTCTAACCCTGTTTTCCTGGTTTTTTCCGGCTCTAATCCTGTTTTTCTTGTTTTTTTTCAGCTCTAACCCTGTTTTTCTTGGTTTTCTTCCGCTCTAACCCTGCTTTTCTTGGTTTTCTTCCGCTCTAACCCTGTTTTTCTTGGTTTATTTCGGCTCTAACCCTGTTTTTCTTGGTTTTCTTCTGCTCTAATCTTGTTTTTCTTGGTTTTCTTCAGCTCTAACCCTGTTTTTCTTGGTTTTCTGCCGTTCTAACCCGGCTTTTCTTGGTTTTTTTCGGCTCTAATCCTGTTTTTCTTGTTTTTTTTCAGCTCTAACCCTGTTTTTCTTGGTTTTCTTCCGCTCTAACCTTGCTTTTCTTGGTTTTCTTCCGCTCTAACTCTGTTTTTCTTGGTTTATTTCGGCTCTAACTCTGTTTTTCTTGGTTTTCTTCTGCTCTAACCCTGCTTTTCTTGGTTTTCTTCAGCTCTAACCCTGTTTTTCTTGGTTTTCTGCCATTCTAACCTGGCTTTTCTTGGTTTTCCTCCGCTCTAACCCCGCTTTTCTTGGATTTCCTCCGCTCTAACTTCGCTTTTCTTGGATTTCCTTTGCTCTAACCCTGCTTTTCTTGGTTTTCCTTCGCTCTAACCCCGCTTTTCTTGGTTTTCCTCCGCTCTAACCCTGCTTTTCTTTATTTTCCTCCGCTCTAACTTCGCTTTTCTTGGTTTTCCTCCGCTCTATCACCGCTTTTCTTGGTTTTCCTACGCTCTAACACCACTTTTCTTGGTTTCCTCCGCTCTAACCCTGCTTTTCTTGGTTTTCCTCCGCTCTAACTTCACTTTGCTTGGTTTTCCTCCTTTCTAACCTTGCTTTTCTTGGTTTTCCTGCGCTCAAACCCAGCTTTTCTCGGTTTTCCTCAGCTCTAACCCCGCTTTTCTTGGTTTTCCTTTGCTCTAACTTGGATTTCTTGGTTTTCCTGCGCTCTAACCCCATTTTTCTTGGTTTTCCTCCACTCTAACCCCGCTTTTTTTGGTTTTCCTCCGTGCTATCCTTGCTTTTCTTGGTTTTCCTCCACTCTAGACCAGCTTTTCTTGATTTTCCCCTGCTCTAACCTTGTTTCTTTGGTTTTCCTCCGCTCTAACCCCATTTTTCTTGGTTTTCCTCTGCTCCAACCCCTCTTTTCTTGGTTTTCATCCGCTCTAACCCCGCTTTTCTTGGATTTCATCCATTCTAACCCCACTTGTCTTGGTTTTTCTCCGCTGTAACTTAGCTTTTCTTGGTTTTCCTGCGCTCTAACCCAGCTTTTCTCGATTTTCCTCAGCACCAACCCCGCTTTTCTTGGTTTTCCTCCAATCTAACCCCGCTTTTCTTGGTTTTCCTCCAATCTAACCCCACTTTTCATGGTTTTCCTCCGCCCCTACTTTGCCTCTCTTGGTTTTCCTCCGCTCTAACCCCGTCTTTCTTGGATTTCCTCTGCTCTAATTTCGCTATTCTTCGTTTTCCTCTGCTCTAATTTCGCTATTCTTCGTTTTCCTCCGCACTAACTTCAATTTTTTTGTTTTTCCTCCGCTCTAACCCCTTTTTTCTTGGTTTTCCTCTGCTCTAATCACGCTTTTCTTGGTTTTCCTGCACTCTAACCCCGCTTTTCTTAGTTTTCCTCCACTCTAACCACGCTTTTCTTGGTTTTCCTCCGCTCTAACTTCACTTTTCTTGGTTTACCTTTGCTCTAACCCCGCTTTTCTTGGTTTTCCTTTGCTCTAACTTGGATTTCTTGGTTTTCCTGCGCTCTAACCCCATTTTTCTTGGTTTTCCTCCACTCTAACCTTGCTTTTTTTGGTTTTCCTCCGTGCTAATCTTGCTTTTCTTGGTTTTCCTCCACTCTAGACCAGCTTTTCTTGATTTTCCTCTGCTCTAACCTTGTTTTTTTGGTTTTCCTCCGCGCTAACCCCATTTTTCTTGGTTTTCCTCTGCTCCAACCCCTCTTTTCTTGGTTTTCATCCGCTCTAACCCCGCTTTTCTTGGATTTCATCCATTCTAACCCCACTTGTCTTGGTTTTTCTCCGCTGTAACTTAGCTTTTCTTGGTTTTCCTGCGCTCTAACCCAGCTTTTCTCGATTTTCCTCAGCACCAACCCCGCTTTTCTTGGTTTTCCTCCAATCTAACTCCGCTTTTCTTGGTTTTCCTCCAATCTAACCCCGCTTTTCATGGTTTTCCTCCGCCCCTACTTCGCCTCTCTTAGTTTTTTTTCTTAGTTTTTTTTGGCTCTAACACTGCTTTTCTTGGTTTTCTTCCGTTCTAACCCTGTTTTTCTTGTTTTTTTTCGGTTCTAACCCTGTTTTTCTTGGTTTTCTCCGGCTCTAACCCTGTTTTTCTTGCTTTTTTTCCGCTCTAACCCTGTTTTTCTTGGTTTTTTCGGCTCTAACCCTGTTTTTCTTGTTTTTTTTTTCGGCTCTAAACCTGTTTTTCTTGGTTTTTTTCGGCTCTAACCCTGTTTTTCTTGGTTTTTTTCGGCTGTAACCCTGATTTTCTTGGTTTTCTTCCGCTCTAACCCGGCTTTTCTTCGTTTTTTTCGGCTCTAACCCTGTTTTTCTTGTTTTTTTTCGGCTCTAACCCTGTTTTTCTTGGTTTACTTCCGCTCTAACCCTGTTTTTCTTGGTTTTCTGTTGTTCTAACCAGGCTTTTCTTGGTTTTTTAAGGCTCTAACCCTGTTTTTCTTGGTTTTTTTCGGCTCTACACTGTTTTTCTTGTTTTTTTTCAGCTCTAACCCTGTTTTTCTTGGTTTTCTTCCGCTCTAACCCTGCTTTTCTTGGATTTCTTCTGCTCTAACCCTGTTTTTCTTGGTTTTTTTCGGCTCTAACCCTGTTTTTCTTCTTTTTTTTCGGCTCTAACCCTTTTTTTTCTTGGTTTTCTTCCGTTCTAACCCGGATTTTCTTGGTTTTTTTCGGCTCTAACCCTGTTTTTCTTGGTTTTTTTCGGATCTAACCCTGTTTATCTTGTATTTTTTCGGCTCTAACCCTGTTTTTCTTGGTTTTCTTCGGCTCTAACCCTGTTTTTCTTGTTTTTTTTCGGCTCTAACCCTGTTTTTCTTGGTTTTCTTCCTCTCTAACCCTGTTTTTCTTGGTTTTCTTCCTCTCTAACCCTGTTTTTCTTGGTTTTTTTCAGCTCTAACCCTGCTTTTCTTGGTTTTCTTCCACTCTAACCCTGTTTTTCTTGGTTTTTTTCGGCTCTAACCCTGTTTTTCTTGGTTTATTTCGGCTCTAACCCTGTTTTTCTTGGTTTTCTTCGGCTCTAACCCTGTTTTTCTTGGTTTTCTTTTGTTCTAACCTGGCTTTTCTTGGTTTTTTTCGGCTCTAACCCTGTTTTTCTTGGTTTTTTTTGGCTCTAACCCTGTTTTTCTTGGTTTTATTCGGCTCTAACCCTGTTTTTCTTGGTTTACTTCCACTCTAACCCGGCTTTTCTTGGTTTTCTTCCTTTCTAACTCTGTTTTTCTTTGTTTTCTTCCAGTCTAACCCTGTTTTTCTTGGTTTTCTTCCGCTCTAACCCGGCTTTTCTTGGTTTTCTTCGGCTCTAACCCGGTTTTTCTTGGTTTTCTTCCGCTCTAACCCTGCTTTTCTTGGTTTTTTTTCGGCTCTACCCCTGTTTTTCTTGGTTTTCTTCCGTTCTAACCGGGCTTTTCTTGGTTTTCTTCCGCTCTAACCCTACTTTTCTTGGTTTTCTTCGGCTCTAACCCCGTTTTTCTTGGTTTTCTTCCGTTCTAACCCAGCTTTTCTTGGTTTTCTTCCGCCTCTAACCCTGTTTTTCTTGGTTTTCTTCCGCTCTAACGCCGCTTTTCTTGGTTTTTTTCAGCTCTAACCCTGTTTTTCTTGGTTTTCTTCCGTTCTAACCCGGCTTTTCTTGGTTTTTTTCGGCTCTAACCCTGTTTTTCTTGGTTTTCTTCCGCTCTAACCCTGTTTTTCTTGTTTTTTTTCGGCTCTAACCCTGTTTTTCTTGGTTTTCTTCTGCTCTAACCCTGCTTTTCTTTGTTTTCTTCAGCTCTAACCCTGTTTTTCTTGGTTTTCTGCCGTTCTAACCTGGCTTTTCTTGGTTTTTTTCGGCTCTAACCCTGTTTTTCTTGTTTGTTTTTCGGCTCTAACCCTGTTTTTCTGGGTTTTTTTCAGCTCTAACCCTGTTTTTTTTGTTTTTCTTCCGTTCTAACCCGGATTTTCTTGGTTTTTTTCGGCTCTAACCCTGTTTTTCTTGGTTTTTTTTGTCTCTAACCCTGTTTTTCTTGGTTTTCTGCCGTTCTAACCTGGCTTTTCTTGGTTTTTTCCGGCTCTAACCCTGTTTTTCTTGGTTTTTTTCCGTTCTAACCCTGCTTTTCTTTTTTTTTTTCGGCTCTAACCCTGTTTTTCTTGGTTTTCTTCCGTTCTAACCCGGATTTTCTTGGTTTTTTTCGGCTCTAACCATGTTTTCTTGGTTTTTTTCGGCTCTAACCCTGTTTTTCTTGTATTGTTTCGGCTCTAACCCTGTTTTTCTTGGTTTTTTTTCGGCTCTAACCCTGCTTTTCTTGGTTTTTTTCGGCTCTAACCCTGCTTTTCTTGGTTTTCTTCCACTCTAAACCTGTTTTTCTTGTTTTTTTTTTCGGCTCTAACCCTGTTTTTCTTGGTTTATTTCGGCTCTAACCCTGTTTTTCTTGGTTTTCTTCTGCTCTAACCCTGTTTTTCTTGGTTTTCTGCCATTCTAACCTGGCTTTTCTTGGTTTTCCTCCGCTCTAACTCCGCTTTTCTTGGATTTCCTCCGCTCTAACTTCGCTTTTCTTGGATTTCCTTTGCTCTAACCCTGCTTTTCTTGGTTTTCCTTCGCTCTAACCCCGCTTTTCTTGGTTTTCCTCCGCTCTAACCCTGCTTTTCTTTATTTTCCTCCGCTCTAACTTCGCTTTTCTTGGTTTTCCTCCGCTCTATCACCGCTTTTCTTGGTTTTCCTACGCTCTAACACCACTTTTCTTGGTTTCCTCCGCTCTAACCCTGCTTTTCTTGGTTTTCCTCCGCTCTAACTTCACTTTGCTTGGTTTTCCTCCTTTCTAACCTTGCTTTTCTTGGTTTTCCTGCGCTCAAACCCAGCTTTTCTCGGTTTTCCTCAGCTCTAACCCCGCTTTTCTTGGTTTTCCTTTGCTCTAACTTGGATTTCTTGGTTTTCCTGCGCTCTAACCCCATTTTTCTTGGTTTTCCTCCACTCTAACCCCGCTTTTTTTGGTTTTCCTCCGTGCTATCCTTGCTTTTCTTGGTTTTCCTCCACTCTAGACCAGCTTTTCTTGATTTTCCCCTGCTCTAACCTTGTTTCCTTGGTTTTCCTCCGCTCTAACCCCATTTTTCTTGGTTTTCCTCTTCTCCAACCCCTCTTTTCTTGGTTTTCCTGCGCTCTAACCCAGCTTTTCTCGATTTTCCTCAGCACCAACCCCGCTTTTCTTGGTTTTCCTCCAATCTAACCCCGCTTTTCTTGGTTTTCCTCCAATCTAACCCCACTTTTCATGGTTTTCCTCCGCCCCTACTTTGCCTCTCTTGGTTTTCCTCCGCTCTAACCCCGTCTTTCTTGGATTTCCTCTGCTCTAATTTCGCTATTCTTCGTTTTCCTCTGCTCTAATTTCGCTATTCTTCGTTTTCCTCCGCACTAACTTCAATTTTTTTGTTTTTCCTCCGCTCTAACCCCTTTTTTCTTGGTTTTCCTCCGCTCTAATCACGCTTTTCTTGGTTTTCCTGCACTCTAACCCCGCTTTTCTTAGTTTTCCTCCACTCTAACCACGCTTTTCTTGGTTTTCCTCCGCTCTAACTTCACTTTTCTTGGTTTACCTTTGCTCTAACCCCGATTTTCTTGGTTTTCCTTTGCTCTAACTTGGATTTCTTGGTTTTCCTGCGCTCTAACCCCATTTTTCTTGGTTTTCCTCCACTCTAACCTAGCTTTTTTTGGTTTTCCTCCGTGCTAACCTTGCTTTTCTTGGTTTTCCTCCACTCTAGACCAGCTTTTCTTGATTTTCCTCTGCTCTAACCTTGTTTTTTTGGTTTTCCTCCGCTCTAACCCCATTTTTCTTGGTTTTCCTCTGCTCCAACCCCTCTTTTCTTGGTTTTCATCCACTCTAATCCCGCTTTTCTTGGATTTCATCCATTCTAACCCCACTTGTCTTGGTTTTTCTCCGCTGTAACTTAGCTTTTCTTGGTTTTCCTGCGCTCTAACCCAGCTTTTCTCGATTTTCCTCAGCACCAACCCCGCTTTTCTTGGTTTTCCTCCAATCTAACTCCGCTTTTCTTGGTTTTCCTCCAATCTAACCCCGCTTTTCATGGTTTTCCTCCGCCCCTACTTCGCCTCTCTTAGTTTTTTTTCTTAGTTTTTTTTGGCTCTAACACTGCTTTTCTTGGTTTTCTTCCGTTCTAACCCTGTTTTTCTTGGTTTTTTTCGGTTCTAACCCTGTTTTTCTTGGTTTTCTCCGGCTCTAACCCTGTTTTTCTTGGTTTTCTTCCGCTCTAACCCTGTTTTTCTTGGTTTTTTCGGCTCTAACCCTGTTTTTCTTGTTTTTTTTTCGGCTCTAAACCTGTTTTTCTTGGTTTTTTTCGGCTCTAACCCTGTTTTTCTTGGTTTTTTTCGGCTGTAACCCTGATTTTCTTGGTTTTCTTCCGCTCTAACCCTGTTTTTCTTGGTTTTTTCGGCTCTAACCCTGTTTTTCTTGTTTTTTTTTCGGCTCTAAACCTGTTTTTCTTGGTTTTTTTCGGCTCTAACCCTGTTTTTCTTGGTTTTTTTCGGCTGTAACCCTGATTTTCTTGGTTTTCTTCCGCTCTAACCCGGGTTTTCTTCGTTTTTTTCGGCTCTAACCCTGTTTTTCTTGGTTTTTTTCGGCTCTAACCCTGTTTTTCTTGGTTTACTTCCGCTCTAACCCTGTTTTTCTTGGTTTTCTGTTGTTCTAACCCGGCTTTTCTTGGTTTTTTCCGGCTCTAACCCTGTTTTTCTTGTTTTTTTTCGGCTCTAATCCTGTTTTTCTTGTTTTTTTTCAGCTCTAACCCTGTTTTTCTTGGTTTTCTTCCGCTCTAACCCTGCTTTTCTTGGTTTTCTTCTGCTCTAACCCTGTTTTTCTTGGTTTTTTTCGGCTCTAACCCTGTTTTTCTTCTTTTTTTTCGGCTCTAACCCTTTTTTTTCTTGGTTTTCTTCCGTTCTAACCCGGATTTTCTTGGTTTTTTTCGGCTCTAACCCTGTTTTTCTTGGTTTTTTTCGGATCTAACCCTGTTTATCTTGTATTTTTTCGGCTCTAACCCTGTTTTTCTTGGTTTTCTTCGGCTCTAACCCTGTTTTTCTTGGTTTTTTTCGGCTCTAACCCTGTTTTTCTTGGTTTTCTTCCTCTCTAACCCTGTTTTTCTTGGTTTTCTTCCTCTCTAACCCTGTTTTTCTTGGTTTTTTTCGGCTCTAACCCTGTTTTTCTTGGTTTATTTCGGCTCTAACCCTGTTTTTCTTGGTTTTCTTCGGCTCTAACCCTGTTTTTCTTGGTTTTCTTTTGTTCTAACCTGGCTTTTCTTGGTTTTTTTCGGCTCTAACCCTGTTTTTCTTGGTTTTTTTTGGCTCTAACCCTGTTTTTCTTGGTTTTTTTCGGCTCTAACCCTGTTTTTCTTGGTTTTATTCGGCTCTAACCCTGTTTTTCTTGGTTTACTTCCACTCTAACCCGGCTTTTCTTGGTTTTCTTCCGTTCTAACTCTGTTTTTCATGGTTTTCTTCCAGTCTAACCCTGTTTTTCTTGGTTTTCTTCCGCTCTAACCCGGCTTTTCTTGGTTATCTTCGGCTCTAACCCGGTTTTTCTTGGTTTTCTTCCGCTCTAACCCTGCTTTTCTTGGTTTTTTTCGGCTCTACCCCTGTTTTTCTTGGTTTTCTTTTATTCTAACCGGGCTTTTCTTGGTTTTCTTCCGCTCTAACCCTACTTTTCTTGGTTTTCTTCGGCTCTAACCCCGTTTTTCTTGGTTTTCTTCCGTTCTAACCCGGCTTTTCTTGGTTTTCTTCCGCCTCTAACCCTGTTTTTCTTGGTTTTCTTCCGCTCTAACCCCGCTTTTCTTGGTTTTTTTCAGCTCTAACCCTGTTTTTCTTGGTTTTCTTCCGTTCTAACCCGGCTTTTCTTGGTTTTTTTCGGCTCTAACCCTGTTTTTCTTGGTTTTCTTCCGCTCTAACCCTGTTTTTCTTGGTTTTTTTCGGCTCTAACCCTGTTTTTCTTGGTTTTCTTCTGCTCTAACCCTGCTTTTCTTTGTTTTCTTCAGCTCTAACCCTGTTTTTCTTGGTTTTCTGCCGTTCTAACCCGGCTTTTCTTGGTTTTTTTCGGCTCTAACCCTGTTTTTCTTGTTTGTTTTTCGGCTCTAACCCTGTTTTTCTGGGTTTTTTTCAGCTCTAACCCTGTTTTTTTTGTTTTTCTTCCGTTCTAACCCGGATTTTCTTGGTTTTTTTCGGCTCTAACCCTGTTTTTCTTGGTTTTTTTCCGTTCTAACCCTGCTTTTCTTTTTTTTTTTCGGCTCTAACCCTGTTTTTCTTGGTTTTCTTCCGTTCTAACCCGGATTTTCTTGGTTTTTTTCGGCTCTAACCCTGTTATCTTGGTTTTTTTCGGCTCTAACCCTGTTTTTCTTGTATTGTTTCGGCTCTAACCCTGTTTTTCTTGGTTTTTTTCGGCTCTAACCCTGCTTTTCTTGGTTTTTTTCGGCTCTAACCCTGCTTTTCTTGGTTTTCTTCCGCTCTAAACCTGTTTTCCTTGTTTTTTTTTCGGCTCTAACCCTCTTTTTCTTGGTTTTTTTCGGCTCTAACCCTGTTTTTCATGGTTTTCTTCCGCTCTAACCCTGTTTTTCTTGGTTTTCTTCCGCTCTAACCCTGTTTTTCTTGTTTTTTTTCGGCTCTAACACTGTTTTTCTTGGTTTTCTTCCGATCTAACCCGGCTTTTCTTGTTTTTTTTCTTTTCTCTAACCCTGTTTTTCTTGGTTTTTTTCGGCTCTAACCCTGTTTTTCTTGGTTTTTTTTTGCTCTAACCCTGCTTTTCTTGGTTTTCTTCCTCTCTAACCCTGTTTTTCTTGGTTTTTTCGGCTCTAACCCTGTTTTTCTTGTTTTTTTTCGGCTCTAAACCTGTTTTTCTTGGTTTTTTTCGGCTCTAACCCTGTTTTTCTTGTTTTTTTTCGGCTCTAACCCTGATTTTCTTGGTTTTCTTCCGCTCTAACCCTGCTTTTCTTGGTTTACTTCGGCTCTAACCCCATTTTTCTTGGTTTTCTTTCGTTCTAACCTGGCTTTTCTTGGTTTTTTTCGGCTCTAACCCTGTTTTTCTTGGTTTTTTTCGGCTCTAACCCTGTTTTTCTTGGTTTTTTTCGGCTCTAACCCTGTTTTTCTTGGTTTACTTCCGCTCTAACCCTGTTTTTCTTGGTTTTCTGTTGTTCTAACCCGGCTTTTCTTGGTTTTTTCCGGCTCTAACCCTGTTTTTCTTGTTTTTTTTCGGCTCTAATCCTGTTTTTCTTGTTTTTTTTCAGCTCTAACCCTGTTTTTCTTGGTTTTCTTCCGCTCTAACCCTGCTTTTCTTGGTTTTCTTCTGCTCTAACCCTGTTTTTCTTGGTTTTTTTCGGCTCTAACCCTGTTTTTCTTCTTTTTTTTCGGCTCTAACCCTTTTTTTTCTTGGTTTTCTTCCGTTCTAACCCGGATTTTCTTGGTTTTTTTCGGCTCTAACCCTGTTTTTCTTGGTTTTTTTCGGATCTAACCCTGTTTATCTTGTATTTTTTCGGCTCTAACCCTGTTTTTCTTGGTTTTCTTCGGCTCTAACCCTGTTTTTCTTGGTTTTTTTCGGCTCTAACCCTGTTTTTCTTGGTTTTCTTCCTCTCTAACCCTGTTTTTCTTGGTTTTCTTCCTCTCTAACCCTGTTTTTCTTGGTTTTTTTCGGCTCTAACCCTGTTTTTCTTGGTTTATTTCGGCTCTAACCCTGTTTTTCTTGGTTTTCTTCGGCTCTAACCCTGTTTTTCTTGGTTTTCTTTTGTTCTAACCCTGCTTTTCTTGGTTTTTTTCGGCTCTAACCCTGTTTTTCTTGGTTTTTTTTGGCTCTAACCCTGTTTTTCTTGGTTTTCTTCCGCTCTAACCCTGTTTTTCTTGGTTTTATTCGGCTCTAACCCTGTTTTTCTTGGTTTACTTCCACTCTAACCCGGCTTTTCTTGGTTTTCTTCCGTTCTAACTCTGTTTTTCATGGTTTTCTTCCAGTCTAACCCTGTTTTTCTTGGTTTTCTTCCGCTCTAACCCGGCTTTTCTTGGTTATCTTCGGCTCTAACCCGGTTTTTCTTGGTTTTCTTCCGCTCTAACCCTGCTTTTCTTGGTTTTTTTCGGCTCTACCCCTGTTTTTCTTGGTTTTCTTTTATTCTAACCGGGCTTTTCTTGGTTTTCTTCCGCTCTAACCCTACTTTTCTTGGTTTTCTTCGGCTCTAACCCCGTTTTTCTTGGTTTTCTTCCGTTCTAACCCGGCTTTTCTTGGTTTTCTTCCGCCTCTAACCCTGTTTTTCTTGGTTTTCTTCCGCTCTAACCCCGCTTTTCTTGGTTTTTTTCAGCTCTAACCCTGTTTTTCTTGGTTTTCTTCCGTTCTAACCCGGCTTTTCTTGGTTTTTTTCGGCTCTAACCCTGTTTTTCTTGGTTTTCTTCCGCTCTAACCCTGTTTTTCTTGGTTTTTTTCGGCTCTAACCCTGTTTTTCTTGGTTTTCTTCTGCTCTAACCCTGCTTTTCTTTGTTTTCTTCAGCTCTAACCCTGTTTTTCTTGGTTTTCTGCCGTTCTAACCCGGCTTTTCTTGGTTTTTTTCGGCTCTAACCCTGTTTTTCTTGTTTGTTTTTCGGCTCTAACCCTGTTTTTCTGGGTTTTTTTCAGCTCTAACCCTGTTTTTTTTGTTTTTCTTCCGTTCTAACCCGGATTTTCTTGGTTTTTTTCGGCTCTAACCCTGTTTTTCTTGGTTTTTTTCCGTTCTAACCCTGCTTTTCTTTTTTTTTTTCGGCTCTAACCCTGTTTTTCTTGGTTTTCTTCCGTTCTAACCCGGATTTTCTTGGTTTTTTTCGGCTCTAACCCTGTTATCTTGGTTTTTTTCGGCTCTAACCCTGTTTTTCTTGTATTGTTTCGGCTCTAACCCTGTTTTTCTTGGTTTTTTTCGGCTCTAACCCTGCTTTTCTTGGTTTTTTTCGGCTCTAACCCTGCTTTTCTTGGTTTTCTTCCGCTCTAAACCTGTTTTCCTTGTTTTTTTTTCGGCTCTAACCCTCTTTTTCTTGGTTTTTTTCGGCTCTAACCCTGTTTTTCATGGTTTTCTTCCGCTCTAACCCTGTTTTTCTTGGTTTTCTTCCGCTCTAACCCTGTTTTTCTTGTTTTTTTTCGGCTCTAACACTGTTTTTCTTGGTTTTCTTCCGATCTAACCCGGCTTTTCTTGTTTTTTTTCTTTTCTCTAACCCTGTTTTTCTTGGTTTTTTTCGGCTCTAACCCTGTTTTTCTTGGTTTTTTTTTGCTCTAACCCTGCTTTTCTTGGTTTTCTTCCTCTCTAACCCTGTTTTTCTTGGTTTTTTCGGCTCTAACCCTGTTTTTCTTGTTTTTTTTCGGCTCTAAACCTGTTTTTCTTGGTTTTTTTCGGCTCTAACCCTGTTTTTCTTGTTTTTTTTCGGCTCTAACCCTGATTTTCTTGGTTTTCTTCCGCTCTAACCCTGCTTTTCTTGGTTTACTTCGGCTCTAACCCCATTTTTCTTGGTTTTCTTTCGTTCTAACCTGGCTTTTCTTGCTTTAGTTCCGCTCTTACCCTGTTTTTCTTGGTTTTCTGCCGTTCTAACCCGGCTTTTCTTGGTTTTTTCCGGCTCTAACCCTGTTTTCCTGGTTTTTTTCGGCTCTAATCCTGTTTTTCTTGTTTTTTTTCAGCTCTAACCCTGTTTTTCTTGGTTTTCTTCCGCTCTAACCCTGCTTTTCTTGGTTTTCTTCCGCTCTAACCCTGTTTTTCTTGGTTTATTTCGGCTCTAACCCTGTTTTTCTTGGTTTTCTTCTGCTCTAACCCTGCTTTTCTTGGTTTTCTTCAGCTCTAACCCTGTTTTTCTTGGTTTTCTGCCGTTCTAACCCGGCTTTTCTTGGTTTTTTTCGGCTCTAATCCTGTTTTTCTTGTTTTTTTTCAGCTCTAACCCTGTTTTTCTTGGTTTTCTTCTGCTCTAACCTTGCTTTTCTTGGTTTTCTTCCGCTCTAACTCTGTTTTTCTTGGTTTATTTCGGCTCTAACCCTGTTTTTCTTGGTTTTCTTATGCTCTAACCCTGCTTTTCTTGGTTTTCTTCAGCTCTATCCCTGTTTTTCTTGGTTTTCTGCCATTCTAACCCGGCTTTTCTTGGTTTTCCTCCGCTCTAACCCCGCTTTTCTTGGATTTCCTCCGCTCTAACTTCGCTTTTCTTGGATTTCCTTTGCTCTAACCCTGCTTTTCTTGGTTTTCCTTCGCTCTAACCCCGCTTTTCTTGGTTTTCCTCCGCTCTAACCCTGCTTTTCTTTATTTTCCTCCGCTCTAACTTCGCTTTTCTTGGTTTTCCTCCGCTCTATCACCGCTTTTCTTGGTTTTCCTACGCTCTAACACCACTTTTCTTGGTTTCCTCCGCTCTAACCCTGCTTTTCTTGGTTTTCCTCCGCTCTAACTTCACTTTGCTTGGTTTTCCTCCTTTCTAACCTTGCTTTTCTTGGTTTTCCTGCGCTCAAACCCAGCTTTTCTCGGTTTTCCTCAGCTCCAAACCCGCTTTTCTTGGTTTTCCTCCGCTCTAACTTCGCTTTTCTTGGTTTACCTTTGCTCTAACCCGGCTTTTCTTGGTTTTCCTTTGCTCTAACTTGGATTTCTTGGTTTTCCTGCGCTCTAACCCCATTTTTCTTGGTTTTCCTCCACTCTAACCCCGCTTTTTTTGGTTTTCCTCCGTGCTATCCTTGCTTTTCTTGGTTTTCCTCCACTCTAGACCAGCTTTTCTTGATTTTCTCCTGCTCTAACCTTGTTTCTTTGGTTTTCCTCCGCTCTAACCCCATTTTTCTTGGTTTTCCTCTTCTCCAACCCCTCTTTTCTTGGTTTTCATCCGCTCTAACCCCGCTTTTCTTGGATTTCATCCATTCTAACCCCACTTGTCTTGGTTTTTCTCCGCTGTAACTTAGCTTTTCTTGGTTTTCCTGCGCTCTAACCCAGCTTTTCTCGATTTTCCTCAGCACCAACCCCGCTTTTCTTGGTTTTCCTCCAATCTAACCCCGCTTTTCTTGGTTTTCCTCCAATCTAACCCCACTTTTCATGGTTTTCCTCCGCCCCTACTTTGCCTCTCTTGGTTTTCCTCCGCTCTAACCCCGTCTTTCTTGGATTTCCTCTGCTCTAATTTCGCTATTCTTCGTTTTCCTCCGCACTAACTTCAATTTTTTTGTTTTTCCTCCGCTCTAACCCCTTTTTTCTTGGTTTTCCTCCGCTCTAATCACGCTTTTCTTGGTTTTCCTGCACTCTAACCCCGCTTTTCTTAGTTTTCCTCCACTCTAACCACGCTTTTCTTGGTTTTCCTCCGCTCTAACTTAGCTTTTCTTGGTTTTCCTCCGCTCTAACTTCACTTTTCTTGGTTTACCTTTGCTCTAACCCCGCTTTTCTTGGTTTTCCTTTGCTCTAACTTGGATTTCTTGGTTTTCCTGCGCTCTAACCCCATTTTTCTTGGTTTTCCTCCACTCTAACCTAGCTTTTTTTGGTTTTCCTCCGTGCTAACCTTGCTTTTCTTGGTTTTCCTCCACTCTAGACCAGCTTTTCTTGATTTTCCTCTGCTCTAACCTTGTTTTTTTGGTTTTCCTCCGCTCTAACCCCATTTTTCTTGGTTTTCCTCTGCTCCAACACCTCTTTTCTTGGTTTTCATCCGCTCTAACCCCGCTTTTCTTGGATTTCATCCATTCTAACCCCACTTGTCTTGGTTTTTCTCCGCTGTAACTTAGCTTTTCTTGGTTTTCCTGCGCTCTAACCCAGCTTTTCTCGATTTTCCTCAGCACCAACCCCGCTTTTCTTGGTTTTCCTCCAATCTAACTCCGCTTTTCTTGGTTTTCCTCCAATCTAACCCCGCTTTTCATGGTTTTCCTCCGCCCCTACTTCGCCTCTCTTAGTTTTTTTTCTTAGTTTTTTTTGGCTCTAACACTGCTTTTCTTGGTTTTCTTCCGTTCTAACCCTGTTTTTCTTGGTTTTTTTCGGTTCTAACCCTGTTTTTCTTGGTTTTCTCCGGCTCTAACCCTGTTTTTCTTGGTTTTCTTCCGCTCTAACCCTGTTTTTCTTGGTTTTTTCGGCTCTAACCCTGTTTTTCTTGTTTTTTTTCGGCTCTAAACCTGTTTTTCTTGGGTTTTTTCGGCTCTAACCCTGTTTTTCTTGGTTTTTTTCGGCTGTAACCCTGATTTTCTTGGTTTTCTTCCGCTCTAACCCGGCTTTTCTTCGTTTACATCGGCTCTAACCCCGTTTTTCTTGGTTTTCTTCCGTTCTAACCTGGCTTTTCTTGCTTTACTTCTGCTCTAACCCTGTTTTTCTTGGTTTTCTGTTGTTCTAACCCGGCTTTTCTTGGTTTTTTCCGGCTCTAACCCTGTTTTTCTTGGTTTTTTTCGGCTCTAATCCTGTTTTTCTTGTTTTTTTTCAGCTCTAACCCTGTTTTTCTTGGTTTTCTTCCGCTCTAACCCTGCTTTTCTTGGTTTTCTTCCGCTCTAACCCTGTTTTTCTTGGTTTTTTTCGGCTCTAACCCTGTTTTTCTTCTTTTTTTTCGGCTCTAACCCTTTTTTTTCTTGGTTTTCTTCCGTTCTAACCCGGATTTTCTTGGTTTTTTTCGGCTCTAACCCTGTTTTTTTGGTTTTTTTCGGCTCTAACCCTGTTTATCTTGTATTTTTCCGGCTCCAACCCTGTTTTTCTTGGTTTTCTTCGGCTCTAACCCTGTTTTTCTTGGTTTTTTTCGGCTCTAACCCTGTTTTTCTTGGTTTTCTTCCTCTCTAACCCTGTTTTTCTTGGTTTTTTTCAGCTCTAACCCTGCTTTTCTTGGTTTTCTTCCACTCTAACCCTGTTTTTCTTGGTTTTTTCGGCTCTAACCCTGTTTTTCTTGGTTTTCTTCGGCTCTAACCCTGTTTTTTTTTGTTTTCTTCGGCTCTAACCCTGTTTTTCTTGGTTTTCTTTTGTTCTAACCCGGCTTTTCTTGGTTTTTTTCGGCTCTAACCCTGTTTTTCTTGGTTTTTTTTGGCTCTAACCCTGTTTTTCTTGGTTTTTTTCGGCTCTAACCCTGTTTTTCTTGGTTTTATTCGGCTCTAACCCTGTTTTTCTTGGTTTACTTCCACTCTAACCCGGCTTTTCTTGGTTTTCTTCCTTTCTAACTCTGTTTTTCTTGGTTTTCTTCCAGTCTAACCCTGTTTTTCTTGGTTTTCTTCCGCTCTAACCCGGCTTTTCTTGGTTTTCTTCGGCTCTAACCCGGTTTTTCTTGGTTTTCTTCCGTTCTAACCCGGCTTTTCTTGGTTTTTTTCGGCTCTAACCCTGTTTTTCTTGGTTTTCTTCCGTTCTAACTCGGCTTTTCTTGGTTTTTTTCGGCTCTAACCCTGTTTTTCTTGGTTTTCTTCGGCTCTAAGCCTGCTTTTCTTGGTTTTCTTCCGCTCTAACCCTGCTTTTCTTGGTTTTCTTCCGCTCTAACCCTGTTTTTCTTGGTTTTTTTCGGCTCTAACCCTGCTTTTCTTGGTTTTCTTCCGCTCTGACCCTGCTTTTCTTGGTTTTCTTCGGCTCTAACCCCGTTTTTCGTGGTTTTCTTCCGTTCTAACCCGGCTTTTCTTGGTTTTCTTCCGCTCTAACCCTGTTTTTTTTTGTTTTCTTCGGCTCTAACCCTGTTTTTCTTGGTTTTCTTTTGTTCTAACCCGGCTTTTCTTGGTTTTTTTCGGCTCTAACCCTGTTTTTCTTGGTTTTTTTTGGCTCTAACCCTGTTTTTCTTGGTTTTTTTCGGCTCTTACCCTGTTTTTCTTGGTTTTTTCGGCTCTAACCCTGTTTTTCTTGGTTTTCTTCCGTTCTAACCCGGCTTTTCTTGGTTTTTTTCGGCTATAACCGTGTTTTTCTTGGTTTTCTACCGTTCTAACCCGGCTTTTCTTGTTTTTTTTCGGCTCTAACCCTGTTTTTCTTGGTTTTTTTCGGCTCTAACCCTGTTTTTCTTGGTTTTCTTCTGTTCTAACCCGGCTTTTCTTGGTTTTTTTCGGCTCTAACCCTGTTTTTCTTGGTTTTCTTTTGTTCTAACCCGGCTTTTCTTGGTTTTTTTCGGCTCTAACCCTGTTTTTCTTGGTTTTTTTCGGCACTAACCCTGTTTATCTTGTATTTTTTCGGCTCTAACCCTGTTTTTCTTGGTTTTCTTCGGCTCTAACCCTGTTTTTCTTGTTTTTTTTCGGCTCTAACCCTGTTTTTCTTGGTTTTCTTCCTCTCTAACCCTGTTTTTCTTGGTTTTCTTCCTCTCTAACCCGGCTTTTCTTGGTTTTTTTCGGCTCTAACCCTGTTTTTTTTGGTTTTCTTCCGTTCTAACCCTGCTTTTTTTGGTTTTCTTCCGCTCTAACCCTGTTTTTCTTGTTTTTTTTCAGCTCTAACCCTGTTTTTCTTGGTTTTTTTCGGCTCTAACCCTGTTTTTCTTCTTTTTTTTCGGCTCTAACCCTTTTTTTTCTTGGTTTTCTTCCGTTCTAACCCGGATTTTCTTGGTTTTTATCGGCTCTAACCCTGTTTTTCTTGGTTTTTTTCGGCTCTAACCCTGTTTATCTTGTTTTTTTTCTTTTCTCTAACCCTGTTTTTCTTGGTTTTTTTCGGCTCTAACCCTGTTTTTCTTGGTTTTTTTCGGCTCTAACCCTGTTTTTCTTGGTTTTCTTCCTCTCTAACCCTGTTTTTCTTGGTTTTTTTCAGCTCTAACCCTGCTTTTCTTGGTTTTCTTCCACTCTAACCCTGTTTTTCTTGGTTTTCTTCGGCTCTAACCCTGTTTTTCTTGGTTTTCTTTTGTTCTAACCCGGCTTTTCTTGGTTTTTTTCGGCTCTAACCCTGTTTTTCTTGGTTTTTTTTGGCTCTAACCCTGTTTTTCTTGGTTTTTTTCGGCTCTAACCCTGTTTTTCTTGGTTTTCTTCTGAGCTAACCCTGTTTTTCTTGGTTTACTTCCACTCTAACCCGGCTTTTCTTGGTTTTCTTCCTTTCTAACTCTGTTTTTCTTGGTTTTCTTCCAGTCTAACCCTGTTTTTCTTGGTTTTTTTCGGCTCTAACCCTGCGTTCCTTGGTTTTCTCCGGCTCTAACCCTGTTTTTCTTGGTCTTCTTCCGCTCTAACCCTGTTTTTTTTGTTTTCTTTGGCTCTAACCCCGTTTTTCTTGGTTTTCTTCCGCTCTACCCCTGTTTTTCTTGGTTTTCTTCCGCTCTAACCCTGTTTTTCTCGGTTTTCTTCCGTTCTAACCCAGCTTTTATTGTTTTTTTTCGGCTCTAACCCTGTTTTTCTTGTTTTTTTTCAGCTCTAACCCTGTTTTTCTTGGTTTTTTTCGGTCTAACCCTGCTTTTCTTGGTTTTCTCCGGCTCTAACCCTGTTTTTCTGGGTTTTATTCGGCTCTAACCCTGTTTTTCTTGGTTTTCTTCGGCTCTAACCCTGTTTTTCTTGGTTTTCTTCCGTTCTAACCCGGCTTTTCTTGGTTTTTTTTCGGCTCTAACCCTGTTTTTCTTGGTTTTCTACCGTTCTAACCCGGCTTTTCTTGTTTTTTTTCGGCTCTAACCCTGTTTTCCTTGGTTTTCTCCAGCTCTAACCCTTTTTTTCTTGGTTTTCTCTGGCTCTAACCCTGTTATTCTTGGTTTTCTTCCGCTCTAACCCTGTTTTTCTTGGTTTTCTTCGACTTTACCCCGTTTTTCTTGGTTTTCTTTCGCTCTAGCCCTGTTTTTCTTGGTTTTCTTTGGCTCTAACCCCATTTTTCTTGGTTTACTTCCGTTCTAACCCGGCTTTTCTTGGTTTTCTTCCGCTCTAACCCTGTTTTTCTTGGTTTTCTTCCGTTCTAACCCGGCTTATCTTGGTTTTTTTCGGCTCTAACCCTGTTTTTCTTGTTTTTTTTCGCTCTAACCCTGTTTTTATTGTTTTTTTTCGGCTCTAACCCTGTTTTTCTTGGTTTTCTTCCGTTCTGACCCTGCTTTTCTTGTTTTTTTTCGGCTCCAACCCTGTTTTTCTTGGTTTTCTTCAGTTCTAACCCGGCTTTCCTTGGTTTTTTTCGGCTCTAACCCTGTTTTTCTTGGTTTTTTTCGGCTCTAACCTTGTTTTTCTTGGTTTTCTTCCGCTCTAACCCTGTTTTCCTTGGTTTTTTTCGGCTCTAACCCTGTTTTTCTTGGTTTTTTTCGGCACTAACCCTGTTTATCTTGTATTTTTTCGGCTCTAACCCTGTTTTTCTTGGTTTTCTACCGTTCTAACCCGGCTTTTCTTGTTTTCTTTCGGCTCTAACCCTGTTTTTCTTTGTTTTTTTCGGCTCTAACCCTGTTTTTCTTGGTTTTTTTCGGTCTAACCCTGCTTTTCTTGGTTTTCTCCGGCTCTAACCCTGTTTTTCTTGGTTTTTTTCGGGTCTAAACCTGTTTTTCTTGGTTTTTTCCAGCTCTAACCCTGTTTTTCTTGGTGTTTTTGCGGCTCTAACCCTGTTTTTCTTGGTTTTCTTCCTCTCTAACCCTGTTTTTCTTGTTTTTTTTCTGCTCTAACCCTGCTTTTCTTGGTTTTCTTCCACTCTAACCCTGTTTTTCTTGGTTTTTTCGGCTCTAACCCTGTTTTTCTTGGTTTATTTCGGCTCTAACCCTGTTTTCCTTGGTTTTCTTCGGCTCTAACCCTGTTTTTCTTGGTTTTCTTTTGTTCTAACCCGGCTTTTCTTGGTTTTTTTCGGCTCTAACCCTGTTTTTCTTGGTTTTTTTTGGCTCTAACCCTGTTTTTCTTGGTTTTTTTCGGCTCTAACCCTGTTTTTCTTGGTTTTATTCGGCTCTAACCCTGTTTTTCTTGGTATACTTCCACTCTAACCCGGCTTTTCTTGGTTTTCTTCCTTTCTAACTCTGTTTTTCTTGGTTTTCTTCTAGTCTAACCCTGTTTTTCTTGGTTTTCTTCCGCTCTAACCCGGCTTTTCTTGGTTTTCTTCGGCTCTAACCCGGTTTTTCTTGGTTTTCTTCCGTTCTAACCCGGCTTTTCTTGGTTTTTTTCGGCTCTAACCCTGTTTTTCTTGGTTTTCTACCGTTCTAACTCGGCTTTTCTTGGTTTTTTTCGGCTCTAACCCTGTTTTTCTTGGTTTTCTTCGGCTCTAAGCCTGCTTTTCTTGGTTTTCTTCCGCTCTAACCCTGCTTTTCTTGGTTTTCTTCCGCTCTAACCCTGTTTTTCTTGGTTTTTTTCGGCTCTAACCCTGCTTTTCTTGGTTTTCTTCCGCTCTAACCCTGCTTTTCTTGGTTTTCTTCGGCTCTAACCCCGTTTTTCGTGGTTTTCTTCCGTTCTAACCCGGCTTTTCTTGGTTTTCTTCCGCTCTAACCCTGTTTATCTTGTATTTTTTCGGCTCTAACCCTGTTTTTCTTGGTTTTCTTTTGTTCTAACCCGGCTTTTCTTGGTTTTTTTCGGCTCTAACCCTGTTTTTCTTGGGTTTTTTTGGCTCTAACCCTGTTTTTCTTGGTTTTTTTCGGCTCTTACCCTGTTTTTCTTGGTTTTTTTCGGCTCTAACCCTGTTTTTCTTGGTTTTCTTCCGTTCTAACCCGGCTTTTCTTGGTTTTTTTCGGCTATAACCGTGTTTTTCTTGGTTTTCTACCGTTCTAACCCGACTTTTCTTGTTTTTTTTCGGCTCTAACCCTGTTTTTCTTGGTTTTTTTCGGCTCTAACCCTGTTTTTCTTGGTTTTCTTCTGTTCTAACCCGGCTTTTCTTGGTTTTTTTCGGCTCTCACCCTGTTTTTCTTGGTTTTCTTCCGTTCTAACCCGGCTTTTCTTGGTTTTTTTCGGCTCTAACCCTGTTTTTCTTGGTTTTTTTCGGCTCTAACCCTGTTTATCTTGTATTTTTTCGGCTCTAACCCTGTTTTTCTTGGTTTTCTTCGGCTCTAACCCTGTTTTTCTTGTTTTTTTTCGGCTCTAACCCTGTTTTTCTTGGTTTTCTTCCTCTCTAACCCTGTTTTTCTTGGTTTTCTTCCTCTCTAACCCGGCTTTTCTTGTTTTTTTCCGGCTCTAACCCTGTTTTTCTTGGTTTTCTTCTGCTCTAACCCTGCTTTTCTTGGTTTTCTTCCTTTCTAATCCTGTTTTTCTTGGTTTTCTGCCGTTCTAACCCGGCTTTTCTTGTTTTTTTTCGGCTCTAACCCTGTTTTTCTTGTTTGTTTTTCGGCTCTAACCCTGTTTTTCTGGGTTTTTTTCGGCTCTAACCCTGTTTTTTTTGGTTTTCTTCCGTTCTAACCCTGCTTTTTTTGGTTTTCTTCCGCTCTAACCCTGTTTTTCTTGTTTTTTTTCAGCTCTAACCCTGTTTTTCTTGGTTTTTTTCGGCTCTAACCCTGTTTTTCTTCTTTTTTTTCGGCTCTAACCCTTTTTTTTCTTGGTTTTCTTCCGTTCTAACCCGGATTTTCTTGGTTTTTATCGGCTCTAACCCTGTTTTTCTTGGTTTTTTTCGGCTCTAACCCTGTTTATCTTGTTTTTTTTCTTTTCTCTAACCCTGTTTTTCTTGGTTTTTTTCGGCTCTAACCCTGTTTTTCTTGGTTTTTTTCGGCTCTAACCCTGTTTTTCTTGGTTTTCTTCCTCTCTAACCCTGTTTTTCTTGGTTTTTTTCAGCTCTAACCCTGCTTTTCTTGGTTTTCTTCCACTCTAACCCTGTTTTTCTTGGTTTTCTTCGGCTCTAACCCTGTTTTTCTTGGTTTTCTTTTGTTCTAACCCGGCTTTTCTTGGTTTATTTCGGCTCTAACCCTATTTTTCTTGGTTTTTTTTGGCTCTAACCCTGTTTTTCTTGGTTTTTTTCGGCTCTAACCCTGTTTTTCTTGGTTTTTTTCGGCTCTAACCCTGTTTTTCTTGGTTTACTTCCACTCTAACCCGGCTTTTCTTGGTTTTCTTCCTTTCTAACTCTGTTTTTCTTGGTTTTCTTCCAGTCTAACCCTGTTTTTCTTGGTTTTTTTCGGCTCTAACCCTGCGTTCCTTGGTTTTCTCCGGCTCTAACCCTGTTTTTCTTGGTCTTCTTCCGCTCTAACCCTGTTTTTTTTGTTTTCTTTGGCTCTAACCCCGTTTTTCTTGGTTTTCTTCCGCTCTACCCCTGTTTTTCTTGGTTTTCTTCCGCTCTAACCCTGTTTTTCTCGGTTTTCTTCCGTTCTAACCCGGCTTTTATTGTTTTTTTTCGGCTCTAACCCTGTTTTTCTTGGTTTTTTTCAGCTCTAACCCTGTTTTTCTTGGTTTTTTTCGGTCTAACCCTGCTTTTCTTGGTTTTCTCCGGCTCTAACCCTGTTTTTCTGGGTTTTATTCGGCTCTAACCCTGTTTTTCTTGGTTTTCTTCGGCTCTAACCCTGTTTTTCTTGGTTTTCTTCCGTTCTAACCCGGCTTTTCTTGGTTTTTTTTCGGCTCTAACCCTGTTTTTCTTGGTTTTCTACCGTTCTAACCCGGCTTTTCTTGTTTTTTTTCGGCTCTAACCCTGTTTTCCTTGGTTTTCTCCAGCTCTAACCCTTTTTTTCTTGGTTTTCTCTGGCTCTAACCCTGTTATTCTTGGTTTTCTTCCGCTCTAACCCTGTTTTTCTTGGTTTTCTTCGACTCTACCCCGTTTTTCTTGGTTTTCTTTCGCTCTAGCCCTGTTTTTCTTGGTTTTCTTTGGCTCTAACCCCATTTTTCTTGGTTTACTTCCGTTCTAACCCGGCTTTTCTTGGTTTTCTTCCGCTCTAACCCTGTTTTTCTTGGTTTTCTTCCGTTCTAACCCGGCTTATCTTGGTTTTTTTCGGCTCTAACCCTGTTTTTCTTGTTTTTTTTCGCTCTAACCCTGTTTTTATTGTTTTTTTTCGGCTCTAACCCTGTTTTTCTTGGTTTTCTTCCGTTCTGACCCTGCTTTTCTTGTTTTTTTTCGGCTCCAACCCTGTTTTTCTTGGTTTTCTTCAGTTCTAACCCGGCTTTCCTTGGTTTTTTTCGGCTCTAACCCTGTTTTTCTTGGTTTTTTTCGGCTCTAACCTTGTTTTTCTTGGTTTTCTTCCGCTCTAACCCTGTTTTCCTTGGTTTTCTTCGGCACTAACCCTGTTTTTCTTGGTTTTCCTCCGTTCTAACCCGGCTTTTCTTGGTTTTTTTCGGCTCTAAACCTGTTTTTCTTGGTTTTCTACCGTTCTAACCCGGCTTTTCTTGTTTTCTTTCGGCTCTAACCCTGTTTTTCTTTGTTTTTTTCGGCTCTAACCCTGTTTTTCTTGGTTTTTTTCGGTCTAACCCTGCTTTTCTTGGTTTTCTCCGGCTCTAACCCTGTTTTTCTTGGTTTTTTTCGGGTCTAAACCTGTTTTTCTTGGTTTTTTCCAGCTCTAACCCTGTTTTTCTTGGTGTTTTTGCGGCTCTAACCCTGTTTTTCTTGGTTTTCTTCCTCTCTAACCCTGTTTTTCTTGTTTTTTTTCAGCTCTAACCCTGCTTTTCTTGGTTTTCTTCCACTCTAACCCTGTTTTTCTTGGTTTTTTCGGCTCTAACCCTGTTTTTCTTGGTTTATTTCGGCTCTAACCCTGTTTTCCTTGGTTTTCTTCGGCTCTAACCCTGTTTTTCTTGGTTTTCTTTTGTTCTAACCCGGCTTTTCTTGGTTTTTTTCGGCTCTAACCCTGTTTTTCTTGGTTTTTTTTGGCTCTAACCCTGTTTTTCTTGGTTTTTTTCGGCTCTAACCCTGTTTTTCTTGGTTTTATTCGGCTCTAACCCTGTTTTTCTTGGTATACTTCCACTCTAACCCGGCTTTTCTTGGTTTTCTTCCTTTCTAACTCTGTTTTTCTTGGTTTTCTTCCAGTCTATCCCTGTTTTTCTTGGTTTTCTTCCGCTCTAACCCGGCTTTTCTTGGTTTTCTTCGGCTCTAACCCGGTTTTTCTTGGTTTTCTTCCGTTCTAACCCGGCTTTTCTTGGTTTTTTTCGGCTCTAACCCTGTTTTTCTTGGTTTTCTTCCGTTCTAACTCGGCTTTTCTTGGTTTTTTTCGGCTCTAACCCTGTTTTTCTTGGTTTTCTTCGGCTCTAAGCCTGCTTTTCTTGGTTTTCTTCCGCTCTAACCCTGCTTTTCTTGGTTTTCTTCCGCTCTAACCCTGTTTTTCTTGGTTTTTTTCGGCTCTAACCCTGCTTTTCTTGGTTTTCTTCCGCTCTAACCCTGCTTTTCTTGGTTTTCTTCGGCTCTAACCCCGTTTTTCGTGGTTTTCTTCCGTTCTAACCCGGCTTTTCTTGGTTTTCTTCCGCTCTAACCCTGTTTATCTTGGTTTTTTTCGGCTCTAACCCTGTTTTTCTTGGTTTTCTACCGTTCTAACCCGGCTTTTCTTGGTTTCCTTCGGCTCTAACCCTGTTTTTCTTGGTTTTTTTTGGCTCTAACCCTGTTTTTCTTGGTTTTTTTCGGCTCTTACCCTGTTTTTCTTGGTTTTTTTCGGCTCTAACCCTGTTTTTCTTGGTTTTCTTCCGTTCTAACCCGGCTTTTCTTGGTTTTTTTCGGCTATAACCGTGTTTTTCTTGGTTTTCTACCGTTCTAACCCGGCTTTTCTTGTTTTTTTTCGGCTCTAACCCTGTTTTTCTTGGTTTTTTTCGGCTCTAACCCTGTTTTTCTTGGTTTTCTTCTGTTCTAACCCGGCTTTTCTTGGTTTTTTTCGGCTCTAACCCTGTTTTTCTTGGTTTTCTTCCGTTCTAACCCGGCTTTTCTTGGTTTTTTTCGGCTCTAACCCTGTTTTTCTTGGTTTTTTTCGGCTGTAACCCTGATTTTCTTGGTTTTCTTCCGCTCTAACCCTGCTTTTCTTCGTTTACATCGGCTCTAACCCCATTTTTCTTGGTTTTCTTCCGTTCTAACCTGGCTTTTCTTGCTTTACTTCCAGTCTAAACCTGTTTTTCTTGGTTTTCTGCCGTTCTAACCCGGCTTTTCTTGGTTTTTTCCGGCTCTAACCCTGTTTTTCTTGGTTTTCTTCTGCTCTAACCCTGCTTTTCTTGTTTTTCTTCCTTTCTAATCCTGTTTTTCTTGGTTTTCTGCCGTTCTAACCCGGCTTTTCTTGTTTTTTTTCGGCTCTAACCCTGTTTTTCTTGTTTGTTTTTCGGCTCTAACCCTGTTTTTCTGGGTTTTTTTCGGCTCTAACCCTGTTTTTTTTGGTTTTCTTCCGTTCTAACCCTGCTTTTCTTGGTTTTCTTCCGCTCTAACCCTGTTTTTCTTGTTTTTTTTCAGCTCTAACCCTGTTTTTCTTGGTTTTTTTCGGCTCTAACCCTGTTTTTCTTCTTTTTTTTCGGCTCTAACCCTGTTTTTCTTGGTTTTCTTCCATTCTAACTCGGATTTTCTTTTTTTTTATCGGCTCTAACCCTGTTTTTCTTGTTTTTTTTCGGCTCTAACCCTGTTTATCTTGTATTTTTTCGGCTCTAACACTGTTTTTCTTGGTTTCCTTCGGCTCTAACCCTGTTTTTCTTGGTTTTTTTCGGCTCTAACCCTGTTTTTCTTGGTTTTCTTCCTCTCTAACCCTGTTTTTCTTGGTTTTTTCCAGCTCTAACCCTGCTTTTCTTGGTTTTCTTCCACTCTAACCCTGTTTTTCTTGGTTTTCTTCGGCTCTAACCCTGTTTTTCTTGGTTTTCTTTTGTTCTAACCCGGCTTTTCTTGGTTTTTTTCGGCTCTAACCCTGTTTTTCTTGGTTTTTTTTGGCTCTAACCCTGTTTTTCTTGGTTTTTTTCGGCTCTAACCCTGTTTTTCTTGGTTTTTTTCGGCTCTAACCCTGTTTTTCTTGGTTTACTTCCACTCTAACCCGGCTTTTCTTGGTTTTCTTCCTTTCTAACTCTGTTTTTCTTGGTTTTCTTCCAGTCTAACCCTGTTTTTCTTGGTTTTTTTCGGCTCTAACCCTGCTTTCCTTGGTTTTCTCCGGCTCTAACCCTGTTTTTCTTGGTCTTCTTCCGCTCTAACCCTGTTTTTTTTGTTTTCTTTGGCTCTAACTCCGTTTTTCTTGGTTTTCTTCCGCTCTACCCCTGTTTTTCTTGGTTTTCTTCCGCTCTAACCCTGTTTTTCTCGGTTTTCTTCCGTTCTAACCCGGCTTTTATTGTTTTTTTTCGGCTCTAACCCTGTTTTTCTTGGTTTTTTTCAGCTCTAACCCTGTTTTTCTTGGTTTTTTTCGGCTCTAACCCTGCTTTTCTTGGTTTTCTCCGGCTCTAACCCTGTTTTTCTGTGTTTTATTCGGCTCTAACCCTGTTTTTCTTGGTTTTCTTCGGCTCTAACCCTGTTTTTCTTGGTTTTCTTCCGTTCTAACCCGGCTTTTCTTGGTTTTTTTTCGGCTCTAACCCTGTTTTTCTTGGTTTTCTACCGTTCTAACCCGGCTTTTCTTGTTTTTTTTCGGCTCTAACCCTGTTTTCCTTGGTTTTCTCCAGCTCTAACCCTTTTTTTCTTGGTTTTCTCTGGCTCTAACCCTGTTATTCTTGGTTTTCTTCCGCTCTAACCCTGTTTTTCTTGGTTTTCTTCGACTCTACCCCGTTTTTCTTGGTTTTCTTTCGCTCTAGCCCTGTTTTTCTTGGTTTTCTTTGGCTCTAACCCCATTTTTCTTGGTTTACTTCCGTTCTAACCCGGCTTTTCTTGGTTTTCTTCCGCTCTAACCCTGTTTTTCTTGGTTTTCTTCCGTTCTAACCCGGCTTATCTTGGTATTTTTCGGCTCTAACCCTGTTTTTCTTGTTTTTTTTCGCTCTAACCCTGTTTTTATTGTTTTTTTTCGGCTCTAACCCTATTTTTCTTGGTTTTCTTCCGTTCTGACCCTGCTTTTCTTGTTTTTTTTCGGCTCTAACCCTGTTTTTCTTGGTTTTCTTCAGTTCTAACCCGGCTTTCCTTGGTTTTTTTCGGCTCTAACCCTGTTTTTCTTGGTTTTTTTCGGCTCTAACCTTGTTTTTCTTGGTTTTCTTCCGCTCTAACCCTGTTTTCCTTGGTTTTCTTCGGCACTAACCCTGTTTTTCTTGGTTTTCTTCCGTTCTAACCCGGCTTTTCTTGGTTTTTTTCGGCTCTAACCCTGTTTTTCTTGGTTTTCTACCGTTCTAACCCGGCTTTTCTTGTTTTCTTTCGGCTCTAACCCTGTTTTTCTTTGTTTTCTTCGGCTCTAACCCTGTTTTTCTTGGCTTTTTTCGGTCTAACCCTGCTTTTCTTGGTTTTCTCCGGCTCTAACCCTGTTTTTCTTGGTTTTATTCCGTTCTAACCCTGTTTTTCTTGGTTTTTTCCAGCTCTAACCCTGTTTTTCTTGGTGTTTTTGCGGCTCTAACCCTGTTTTTCTTGGTTTTCTTCCGCTCTAACCCTGCTTTTCTTAGTTTTCATCGGCTCTAACCCCGTTTTTCTTGGTTTTCTTCAGTTCTAACCCTGTTTTTCTCGGGTTTCTTCTGCTCTAACCCTGTTTTTCTTGGTTTTCTTCCGTTCCAACCCGGATTTTCTTGGATTTTTTCGGATCTAAACCTGTTTTTCTTGGTTTTTTTTTGGCTCTAACCCTGTTTTTCTTGGTTTTCTCTGGCTTTAACCCTGTTTTTCTTGGTTTTCTTCCGCTCTAACCCTGTTTTTCTTGGTTTTTTTCGGCTCTACCCCTATTTTTCTTGGTTTTCTTCCGCTCTAACCCCGTTTTTCTTGGTCTTCTTCCGGTCTAACCCTGTTTTTCTTGGTTTTTTTCGGCTCTAACCGTGTTTTTCTTCGTTTTTTTCGGCTCTAACCCTGTTTTTCTTGTTTTTTTTCTGCTCTAACCCTGTTTTTCTTGGTATTCTTCCACTCTAACCCTGTTTTTCTTGGTTTTCTTCGGCTCTAACCCTGTTTATCTTGGTTTTATTCCGCTCTAACCCTGTTTTTCATAATTTTCTTCCGTTCTAACCCGGCTTTTCTTCGTTTTTTTCGGCTCTAACCCTGTTTTTCTTGTTTTTTTCCGGCTCTAACCCTGTTTTTCTTGGTTTTTTTCGGCTCTAACCCTGTTTTTCTTGGTTTTCTTCCGTTCTTACCCGGCTTTCTTGGTTTTCTTCTGCTCTAACCCTGTTTTTCTTGGTTTTCTACCATTCTAACTAGGCTTTTCTTGGGTTTTTGCGGCTCTAACCCTGTTTTTCTTTGTTTTATTCGGCTCTAACCCTGTTTTTCTTGGTTTTATTCCGCTCTAACCCTGTTTTTCTTGGTGTTTTTGCGGCTCTAACCCTGTTTTTCTTGGTTTTCTTCCGCTCTAACTTTGCTTTTCTTAGTTTTCATCGGCTCTAACTCCGTTTTTCTTGGTTTTCTTCCGTTCTAACCCGGCTTTTCTTGGTTTTCTTCCGCTCTAACCCTGTTTTTCTTGGTTTTCTTCCGTTCTAACCCGGCTTTTCTTGGATTTTTTCGGCTCTAACCCTGTTTTTCTTGTTTTTTTTTGGCTCTAACCCTGTTTTTCTTGGTTTTCTCCGGCTCTAACCCTGTTTTTCTTGGTTTTCTTCCGCTCTAACCCTGTTTTTCTTGGTTTTCTTCCGGCTCTACCCCTGTTTTTCTTGGTTTTCTTCCGCTCTAACCCTGCTTTTCTTGGTTTTCTTCCGTTCTAACCCGGTATTTCTTGGATTATTTCGGCTCTAACCCTGTTTTTCTTGGTTTTTTCGGCTCTAACCCTGCTTTTCTTGGTTTTATTCTGCTCTAACCCTGTTTTTCTTGGTTTCATTCCGCTCTAACCCTGTTTTTCTTGGTTTTCTTCCGTTCTAAACTGGCTTTTCTTGTTTTTTTTCGGCTCTAACCCTGTTTTTCTTGGTTTTTTTCGGCTCTAACCCTGTTTTTCTTGGGTTTTTTCGGCTCTAACCCTGTTTTTCTTGGTTTTCTTCCGTTCTTACCCGGCTTTTCATGGTTTTCTTCGGCTCTAACCCTGTTTTTCTTGCTTTTCTACCATTCTAACTAGGCTTTCTTGGGTTTTTTCGGCTCTAACCCTGTTTTTCATGGTTTTCTTCAGTTCTAACCCGGCTTTCCTTGGTGTTTTTCTGGCTCTAACCCTGTTTTTCTTGGTTTTTTTTCGGCTCTAACCTTGTTTTTCTTGGTTTTCTTCCGCTCTAACCCTGTTTTTCTTGGTTTTCTTCGGCACTAACCCTGTTTTTCTTGGTTTTCTTCCGTTCTAACCCGGCTTTTCTTGGTTTTTTTCGGCTCTAACCCTGTTTTTCTTGGTTTTCTACCGTTCTAACCCGGCTTTTCTTGTTTTCTTTCGGCTCTAACCCTGTTTTTCTTTGTTTTTTTCGGCTCTACCCTGTTTTTCTTGGTTTTTTTCGGTCTAACCCTGCTTTTCTTGGTTTTCTCCGGCTCTAACCCTGTTTTTCTTGGTTTTTTTCGGGTCTAACCCTGTTTTTCTTGGTTTTCTTCGGCTCTAACCCTGTTTTTCTTGGTTTTCTTCCGTTCTAACCCGGCTTTTCTTGGTTTTTTTTCGGCTCTAACCCTGTTTTTCTTGGTTTTTTTCGGCTCTAACCCTGTTTTTCTTGGTTTTCTTCCGCTCTAACCCTGCTTTTCTTGGTTTTCTTCGCTCTAACCCTGTTTTTCTTTGTTTTCTTCCGCTCTAACCCTGTTTTTCTTGGTTTTTTTCGGCTCTAACCCTGTTTTTCTTGGGTTTTTTCGGCTCTAACCCTGTTTTTCTTGGTTTTCTTCCGTTCTAACCCGGCTTTTCTTGGTTTTCTTCTGCTCTAACCCTGTTTTTCTTGCTTTTCTACCATTCTAACTAGGCTTTTCTTGGGTTTTTTCGGCTCAAACCCAGTTTTTCTTGCTTTTCTTCAGTTCTAACCTGGCTTTCCTTGGTTTTTTTCGGCTCTAACCCTGTTTTTCTTGGTTTTTTTCGGCTCTAACCTTGTTTTTCTTGGTTTTCTTTCGCTCTAGCCCTGTTTTTCTTGGTTTTCTTCGGCACTAACCCTGTTTTTCTTGGTTTTCTTCCGTTCTAACCCGGCTTTTCTTGGTTTTTTTCGGCTCTAACCCTGTTTTTCTTGGTTTTCTTCCGTTCTAACCCGGCTTATCTTGGTATTTTTCGGCTCTAACCCTGTTTTTCTTTGTTTTTTTCGCTCTAACCCTGTTTTTATTGTTTTTTTTCGGCTCTAACCCTGTTTTTCTTGGTTTTCTTCCGTTCTGACCCTGCTTTTCTTGTTTTTTTTCGGCTCTAACCCTGTTTTTCTTGGTTTTCTTCAGTTCTAACCCGGCTTTCCTTGGTTTTTTTCGGCTCTAACCCTGTTTTTCTTGGTTTTTTTCGGCTCTAACCTTGTTTTTCTTGGTTTTCTTCCGCTCTAACCCTGTTTTCCTTGGTTTTCTTCGGCACTAACCCTGTTTTTCTTGGTTTTCTTCCGTTCTAACCCGGCTTTTCTTGGTTTTTTTCGGCTCTAACCCTGTTTTTCTTGGTTTTCTACCGTTCTAACCCGGCTTTTCTTGTTTTCTTTCGGCTCTAACCCTGTTTTTCTTTGTTTTCTTCGGCTCTAACCCTGTTTTTTTTGGCTTTTTTCGGTCTAACCCTGCTTTTCTTGGTTTTCTCCGGCTCTAACCCTGTTTTTCTTGGTTTTTTTCGGGTCTAACCCTGTTTTTCTTGGTTTTTTCCAGCTCTAACCCTGTTTTTCTTGGTGTTTTTGCGGCTCTAACCCTGTTTTTCTTGGTTTTCTTCCGCTCTAACCCTGCTTTTCTTAGTTTTCATCGGCTCTAACCCCGTTTTTCTTGGTTTTCTTCCGTTCTAACCCTGTTTTTCTCGGGTTTCTTCTGCTCTAACCCTGTTTTTCTTGGTTTTCTTCCGTTCCAACCCGGATTTTCTTGGATTTTTTCGGATCTAAACCTGTTTTTCTTGTTTTTTTTTTGGCTCTAACCCTGTTTTTCTTGGTTTTCTCTGGCTTTAACCCTGTTTTTCTTGGTTTTCTTCCGCTCTAACCCTGTTTTTCTTGGTTTTTTTCGGCTCTACCCCTGTTTTTCTTGGTTTTCTTCCGCTCTAACCCCGTTTTTCTTGGTCTTCTTCCGCTCTAACCCTGTTTTTCTTGGTTTTTTTCGGCTCTAACCGTGTTTTTCTTCGTTTTTTTCGGCTCTAACCCTGTTTTTCTTGTTTTTTTTCTGCTCTAACCCTGTTTTTCTTGGTATTCTTCCGCTCTAACCCTGTTTTTCTTGGTTTTCTTCGGCTCTAACCCTGTTTATCTTGGTTTTATTCCGCTCTAACCCTGTTTTTCATAATTTTCTTCCGTTCTAACCCGGCTTTTCTTGGTTTTTTTCGGCTCTAACCCTGTTTTTCTTGTTTTTTTCCGGCTCTAACCCTGTTTTTCTTGGTTTTTTTCGGCTCTAACCCTGTTTTTCTTGGTTTTCTTCCGTTCTTACCCGGCTTTTCTTGGTTTTCTTCTGCTCTAACCCTGTTTTTCTTGGTTTTCTACCATTCTAACTAGGCTTTTCTTGGGTTTTTGTGGCTCTAACCCTGTTTTTCTTTGTTTTATTCGGCTCTAACCCTGTTTTTCTTGGTTTTATTCCGCTCTAACCCTGTTTTTCTTGGTGTTTTTGCGGCTCTAACCCTGTTTTTCTTGGTTTTCTTCCGCTCTAACCCTGCTTTTCTTAGTTTTCATCGGCTCTAACTCCGTTTTTCTTGGTTTTCTTCCGTTCTAACCCTGTTTTTCTTGGTTTTCTTCCGCTCTAACCCTGTTTTTCTTGGTTTTCTTCCGTTCTAACCCGGCTTTTCTTGGATTTTTTCGGCTCTAACCCTGTTTTTCTTGGTTTTTTTTGGCTCTAACCCTGTTTTTCTTGGTTTTCTCCGGCTCTAACCCTGTTTTTCTTGGTTTTCTTCCGCTCTAACCCTGTTTTTCTTGGTTTTCTTCCGGCTCTACCCCTGTTTTTCTTGGTTTTCTTCCGCTCTAACCCTGCTTTTCTTGGTTTTCTTCCGTTCTAACCCGGTATTTCTTGGATTATTTCGGCTCTAACCCTGTTTTTCTTGGTTTTTTCGGCTCTAACCCTGCTTTTCTTGGTTTTATTCTGCTCTAACCCTGTTTTTCTTGTTTTCTTTCGGCTCTAACCCTGTTTTTCTTTGTTTTCTTCGGCTCTAACCCTGTTTTTCTTGGCTTTTTTCGGTCTAACCCTGCTTTTCTTTGTTTTCTCCGGCTCTAACCCTGTTTTTCTTGGTTTTTTTCGGGTCTAACCCTGTTTTTCTTGGTTTTTTCCAGCTCTAACCCTGTTTTTCTTGGTGTTTTTGCGGCTCTAACCCTGTTTTTCTTGGTTTTCTTCCGCTCTAACCCTGCTTTTCTTAGTTTTCATCGGCTCTAACCCCGTTTTTCTTGGTTTTCTTCCGTTCTAACCCTGTTTTTCTCGGGTTTCTTCTGCTCTAACCCTGTTTTTCTTGGTTTTCTTCCGTTCCAACCCGGATTTTCTTGGATTTTTTCGGATCTAAACCTGTTTTTCTTGGTTTTTTTTTGGCTCTAACCCTGTTTTTCTTGGTTTTCTCTGGCTTTAACCCTGTTTTTCTTGGTTTTCTTCCGCTCTAACCCTGTTTTTCTTGGTTTTTTTCGGCTCTACCCCTATTTTTCTTGGTTTTCTTCCGCTCTAACCCCGTTTTTCTTGGTCTTCTTCCGGTCTAACCCTGTTTTTCTTGGTTTTTTTCGGCTCTAACCGTGTTTTTCTTCGTTTTTTTCGGCTCTAACCCTGTTTTTCTTGTTTTTTTTCTGCTCTAACCCTGTTTTTCTTGGTATTCTTCCGCTCTAACCCTGTTTTTCTTGGTTTTCTTCGGCTCTAACCCTGTTTATCTTGGTTTTATTCCGCTCTAACCCTGTTTTTCATAATTTTCTTCCGTTCTAACCCGGCTTTTCTTGGTTTTTTTCGGCTCTAACCCTGTTTTTCTTGTTTTTTTTCGGCTCTAACCCTGTTTTTCTTGGTTTTCTTCTGCTCTAACCCTGTTTTTCTTGGTTTTCTACCATTCTAACTAGGCTTTTCTTGGGTTTTTGCGGCTCTAACCCTGTTTTTCTTTGTTTTATTCGGCTCTAACCCTGTTTTTCTTGGTTTTATTCCGCTCTAACCCTGTTTTTCTTGGTGTTTTTGCGGCTCTAACCCTGTTTTTCTTGGTTTTCTTCCGCTCTAACCCTGCTTTTCTTAGTTTTCATCGGCTCTAACTCCGTTTTTCTTGGTTTTCTTCCGTTCTAACCCTGTTTTTCTTGGTTTTCTTCCGCTCTAACCCTGTTTTTCTTGGTTTTCTTCCGTTCTAACCCGGCTTTTCTTGGATTTTTTCGGCTCTAACCCTGTTTTTCTTGGTTTTTTTTGGCTCTAACCCTGTTTTTCTTCGTTTTCTCCGGCTCTAACCCTGTTTTTCTTGGTTTTCTTCCGCTCTAACCCTGTTTTTCTTGGTTTTCTTCCGGCTCTACCCCTGTTTTTCTTGGTTTTCTTCCGCTCTAACCCTGCTTTTCTTGGTTTTCTTCCGTTCTAACCCGGTATTTCTTGGATTATTTCGGCTCTAACCCTGTTTTTCTTGGTTTTTTCGGCTCTAACCCTGCTTTTCTTGGTTTTATTCTGCTCTAACCCTGTTTTTCTTGGTTTCATTCCGCTCTAACCCTGTTTTTCTTGGTTTTCTTCCGTTCTAAACTGGCTTTTCTTGTTTTTTTTCGGCTCTAACCCTGTTTTTCTTGGTTTTTTTCGGCTCTAACCCTGTTTTTCTTGTTTTTTTTCGGCTCTAACCCTGTTTTTCTTGGTTTTCTTCCGCTCTAACCCTGCTTTTCTTGGTTTTCTTCGCTCTAACCCTGTTTTTCTTTGTTTTCTTCCGCTCTAACCCTGTTTTTCTTGGTTTTTTTCGGCTCTAACCCTGTTTTTCTTGGGTTTTTTCGGCTCTAACCCTGTTTTTCTTGGTTTTCTTCCGTTCTTACCCGGCTTTTCATGGTTTTCTTCGGCTCTAACCCTGTTTTTCTTGCTTTTCTACCATTCTAACTAGGCTTTCTTGGGTTTTTTCGGCTCTAACCCTGTTTTTCTTGGTTTTCTTCAGTTCTAACCCGGCTTTCCTTGGTGTTTTTGCGGCTCTAACCCTGTTTTTCTTGGTTTTTTTTCGGCTCTAACCTTGTTTTTCTTGGTTTTCTTCCGCTCTAACCCTGTTTTTCTTGGTTTTCTTCGGCACTAACCCTGTTTTTCTTGGTTTTCTTCCGTTCTAACCCGGCTTTTCTTGGTTTTTTTCGGCTCTAACCCTGTTTTTCTTGGTTTTCTACCGTTCTAACCCGGCTTTTCTTGTTTTCTTTCGGCTCTAACCCTGTTTTTCTTTGTTTTTTTCGGCTCTACCCTGTTTTTCTTGGTTTTTTTCGGTCTAACCCTGCTTTTCTTGGTTTTCTCCGGCTCTAACCCTGTTTTTCTTGGTTTTTTTCGGGTCTAACCCTGTTTTTCTTGGTTTTCTTCGGCTCTAACCCTGTTTTTCTTGGTTTTCTTCCGTTCTAACCCGGCTTTTCTTGGTTTTTTTTCGGCTCTAACCCTGTTTTTCTTGGTTTTTTTCGGCTCTAACCCTGTTTTTCTTGGTTTTCTTCCGCTCTAACCCTGCTTTTCTTGGTTTTCTTCGCTCTAACCCTGTTTTTCTTTGTTTTCTTCCGCTCTAACCCTGTTTTTCTTGGTTTTTTTCGGCTCTAACCCTGTTTTTCTTGGGTTTTTTCGGCTCTAACCCTGTTTTTCTTGGTTTTCTTCCGTTCTAACCCGGCTTTTCTTGGTTTTCTTCTGCTCTAACCCTGTTTTTCTTGCTTTTCTACCATTCTAACTAGGCTTTTCTTGGGTTTTTTCGGCTCAAACCCAGTTTTTCTTGCTTTTCTTCAGTTCTAACCCGGCTTTCCTTGGTTTTTTTCGGCTCTAACCCTGTTTTTCTTGGTTTTTTTCGGCTCTAACCTTGTTTTTCTTGGTTTTCTTCCGCTCTAACCCTTTTTTTCTTGGTTTTCTTCGGCACTAACCCTGTTTTTCTTGGTTTTCTTCCGTTCTAACCCGGCTTTTCTTGGTTTTTTTCGGCTCTAACCCTGTTTTTCTTGGTTTTCTTCCGTTCTAACCCGGCTTTTCTTGTTTTCTTTCGGCTCTAACCCTGTTTTTCTTTGTTTTTTTTGGCTCTAACCCTGTTTTTCTTGGTTTTTTTCGGTCTAAGCCTGCTTTTCTTGGTTTTCTCCGGCTCTAACCCTGTTTTTCTTGGTTTTTTTCGGGTCTAACCCTGTTTTTCTTGGTTTTCTTCGGCTCTAACCCTGTTTTTCTTGGTTTTCTTCCGCTCTAACCCTGCTTTTCTTGTTTTTTTTCGGCTCTAACCCTGTTTTTCTTGGTTTTCTCCAGCTCTAACCCTTTTTTTCTTGGATTTCTCTGGCTCTAACCCTGTTTTTCTTGGTTTTCTTCGGCTCTAACCCTGTTTTTCTTGGTTTTCTTCGACTCTACCCCGTTTTTCTTGGTTTTCTTTCGCTCTAGCCCTGTTTTTCTTGGTTTTCTTTGGCTCTAACCCCATTTTTCTTGGTTTACTTCCGTTCTAACCCGGCTTTTCTTGGTTTTCTTCCGCTCTAACCCTGTTTTTCTTGGTTTTCTTCCGTTCTAACCCGGCTTATCTTGGTTTTTTTCGGCTCTAACCCTGTTTTTCTTGTTTTTTTCGGCTCTAACCCTGTTTTTCTTGGTTTTTTTCGGCTCTAACCCTGTTTTTCTTGGTTTTCTTCCGTTCTGACCCTGCTTTTCTTGTTTTTTTTCGGCTCTAACCCTGTTTTTCTTGGTTTTCTTCAGTTCTAACCCGGCTTTCCTTGGTTTTTTTCAGCTCTAACCCTGTTTTTCTTGGTTTTCTTTTCGGCTCTAATCTTGTTTTTCTTGGTTTTCTTCTGCTCTAACCCTGTTTTTCTTGGTTTTCTTCCGTTCTAACCCGGCTTTTCTTGGATTTTTTCGGCTCTAACCCTGTTTTTCTTGGTTTTCTACCGTTCTAACCCGGCTTTTCTTGGTTTTTTTCGGCTCTAACCCTGTTTTTCTTGTTTTTTTTCGGCTCTTACCGTGTTTTTCTTGGATTCCTTCCGCTCTAACCCTGTTTTTCTTGGTTTTCTTCAGCTCTAACCCTGTTTTTCTTGGTTTTCTTCCGCTCTAACCCCGTTTTAGTTTGTTTTTTTTAGTTCTAACCCGGCTTTTCTTGGATTTTTCGGCTCTAACCCGGCTTTTCTTGGTTTTTTTTCGGCTCTAACCCTGTTTTTCTTGGTTTTTTTGGCTCTAACCCTGCTTTCCTTGGTTTTTTTCGGCTCTAACCCTGTTTTTCTTGGTTTTCTTCCGCTCTAACCCTGTTTTTCTTGGTTTTTTTCAGCTCTAACCCTGTTTTTCTTGGGTTTTTTCGGCTCTAACCCTGTTTTTCTTGGTTTTCTTCCGTTCTTACCCGGCTTTTCATGGTTTTCTTCAGCTCTAACCCTGTTTTTCTTGCTTTTCTACCATTCTAACTAGGCTTTTCTTGGGTTTTTTCGGCTCAAACCCAGTTTTTCTTGCTTTCCTTCAGTTCTAACCCGGCTTTCCTTGGTTTTTTTCGGCTCTAACCCTGTTTTTCTTGGTTTTTTTCGGCTCTAACCTTGTTTTTCTTGGTTTTCTTCCGCTCTAACCCTTTTTTTTTTGGTTTTCTTCGGCACTGACCCTGTTTTTCTTGGTTTTCTTCCGTTCTAACCCGGCTTTTCTTGGTTTTTTTCGGCTCTAACCCTGTTTTTCTTGGTTTTCTTCCGTTCTAACCCGGCTTTTCTTGTTTTCTTTCGGCTCTAACCCTGTTTTTCTTTGTTTTTTTTGGCTCTAACCCTGTTTTTCTTGGTTTTTTTCGGTCTAACCCTGCTTTTCTTGGTTTTCTCCGGCTCTAACCCTGTTTTTCTTGGTTTTTTTCGGGTCTAACCCTGTTTTTCTTGGTTTTCTTCGGCTCTAACCCTGTTTTTCTTGGTTTTCTTCCGCTCTAACCCGGCTTTTCTTGTTTTTTTTCAACTCTAACCCTGTTTTTCTTGGTTTTCTCCAGCTCTAACCCTTTTTTTCTTGGATTTCTCTGGCTCTAACCCTGTTTTTCTTGGTTTTCTTCGGCTCTAACCCTGTTTTTCTTGGTTTTCTTCGACTCTACCCCGTTTTTCTTGGTTTTCTTTCGCTCTAGCCCTGTTTTTCTTGGTTTTCTTTGGCTCTAACCCCATTTCTCTTGGTTTACTTCCGTTCTAACCCGGCTTTTCTTGGTTTTCTTCCGCTCTAACCCTGTTTTTCTTGGTTTTCTTCCGTTCTAACCCGGCTTATCTTGGTTTTTTTCGGCTCTAACCCTGTTTTTCTTGTTTTTTTCGGCTCTAACCCTGTTTTTCTTGGTTTTTTTCGGCTCTAACCCTGTTTTTCTTAGTTTTCTTCCGTTCTGACCCTGCTTTTCTTGTTTTTTTTCGGCTCTAACCCTGTTTTTCTTGGTTTTCTTCAGTTCTAACCTGGCTTTCCTTGGTTTTTTTCAGCTCTAACCCTGTTTTTCTTGGTTTTCTTTTCGGCTCTAATCTTGTTTTTCTTGGTTTTCTTCTGCTCTAACCCTGTTTTTCTTGGTTTTCTTCCGTTCTAACCCGGCTTTTCTTGGATTTTTTCGGCTCTAACCCTGTTTTTCTTGGTTTTCTACCGTTCTAACCCGGCTTTTCTTGGTTTTTTTCGGCTCTAACCCTGTTTTTCTTGTTTTTTTTCGGCTCTTACCGTGTTTTTCTTGGATTCCTTCCGCTCTAACCCTGTTTTTCTTGGTTTTCTTCAGCTCTAACCCTGTTTTTCTTGGTTTTCTTCCGCTCTAACCCCGTTTTAGTTTGTTTTTTTTAGTTCTAACCCGGCTTTTCTTGGATTTTTCGGCTCTAACCCGGCTTTTCTTGGTTTTTTTTGAGCTCTAACCCTGTTTTTCTTGTTTTTTTTGGCTCTAACCCTGCTTTCCTTGGTTTTTTTCGGCTCTAACCGTGTTTTTCTTGGTTTTCTTCCGCTCTAACCGTGTTTTTATTGGTTTTTTTCGGCTCTTACCCCATTTTTCTTGGTTTTCTTCCGTTCTAACCCTGTTTTTCTTGGTTTTCTTCCGTTCTGACCCTGCTTTTCTTGTTTTTTTTCGGCTCTAACCCTGTTTTTCTTGGTTTTCTTCAGTTCTAACCCGGCTTTCCTTGGTTTTTTTCAGCTCTAACCCTGTTTTTCTTGGTTTTCTTCGGCTCTAACCCTGTTTTTCTTGGTTTTCTTCCGCTCTAACCCTGCTTTTCTTGTTTTTTTTCGGCTCTAACCCTGTTTTTCTTGGTTTTCTCCAGCTCTAACCCTTTTTTTCTTGGATTTCTCTGGCTCTAACCCTGTTTTTCTTGGTTTTCTTCCGCTCTAACCCTGTTTTTCTTGGTTTTCTTCGACTCTACCCCGTTTTTCTTGGTTTTCTTTCGCTCTAGCCCTGTTTTTCTTGGTTTTCTTTGGCTCTAACCCCATTTTTCTTGGTTTACTTCCGTTCTAACCCGGCTTTTCTTGGTTTTCTTCCGCTCTAACCCTGTTTTTCTTGGTTTTCTTCCGTTCTAACCCGGCTTATCTTGGTTTTTTTCGGCTCTAACCCTGTTTTTCTTGTTTTTTTCGGCTCTAACCCTGTTTTTCTTGGTTTTTTTCGGCTCTAACCCTGTTTTTCTTGGTTTTCTTCCGTTCTGACCCTGCTTTTCTTGTTTTTTTTCGGCTCTAACCCTGTTTTTCTTGGTTTTCTTCAGTTCTAACCCGGCTTTCCTTGGTTTTTTTCAGCTCTAACCCTGTTTTTCTTGGTTTTCTTTTCGGCTCTAATCTTGTTTTTCTTGGTTTTCTTCTGCTCTAACCCTGTTTTTCTTGGTTTTCTTCCGTTCTAACCCGGCTTTTCTTGGATTTTTTCGGGTCTAACCCTGTTTTTCTTGGTTTTCTACCGTTCTAACCCGGCTTTTCTTGGTTTTTTTCGGCTCTAACCCTGTTTTTCTTGTTTTTTTTCGGCTCTTACCGTGTTTTTCTTGGATTCCTTCCGCTCTAACCCTGTTTTTCTTGGTTTTCTTCAGCTCTAACCCTGTTTTTCTTGGTTTTCTTCCGCTCTAACCCCGTTTTAGTTTGTTTTTTTTAGTTCTAACCCGGCTTTTCTTGGATTTTTCGGCTCTAACCCGGCTTTTCTTGGTTTTTTTTCGGCTCTAACCCTGTTTTTCTTGGTTTTTTTGGCTCTAACCCTGCTTTCCTTGGTTTTTTTCGGCTCTAACCCTGTTTTTCTTGGTTTTCTTCCGCTCTAACCCTGTTTTTCTTGGTTTTTTTCAGCTCTAACCCTGTTTTTCTTGGGTTTTTTCGGCTCTAACCCTGTTTTTCTTGGTTTTCTTCCGTTCTTACCCGGCTTTTCATGGTTTTCTTCAGCTCTAACCCTGTTTTTCTTGCTTTTCTACCATTCTAACTAGGCTTTTCTTGGGTTTTTTCGGCTCAAACCCAGTTTTTCTTGCTTTCCTTCAGTTCTAACCCGGCTTTCCTTGGTTTTTTTCGGCTCTAACCCTGTTTTTCTTGGTTTTTTTCGGCTCTAACCTTGTTTTTCTTGGTTTTCTTCCGCTCTAACCCTTTTTTTTTTGGTTTTCTTCGGCACTGACCCTGTTTTTCTTGGTTTTCTTCCGTTCTAACCCGGCTTTTCTTGGTTTTTTTCGGCTCTAACCCTGTTTTTCTTGGTTTTCTTCCGTTCTAACCCGGCTTTTCTTGTTTTCTTTCGGCTCTAACCCTGTTTTTCTTTGTTTTTTTTGGCTCTAACCCTGTTTTTCTTGGTTTTTTTCGGTCTAACCCTGCTTTTCTTGGTTTTCTCCGGCTCTAACCCTGTTTTTCTTGGTTTTTTTCGGGTCTAACCCTGTTTTTCTTGGTTTTCTTCGGCTCTAACCCTGTTTTTCTTGGTTTTCTTCCGCTCTAACCCGGCTTTTCTTGTTTTTTTTCAACTCTAACCCTGTTTTTCTTGGTTTTCTCCAGCTCTAACCCTTTTTTTCTTGGATTTCTCTGGCTCTAACCCTGTTTTTCTTGGTTTTCTTCGGCTCTAACCCTGTTTTTCTTGGTTTTCTTCGACTCTACCCCGTTTTTCTTGGTTTTCTTTCGCTCTAGCCCTGTTTTTCTTGGTTTTCTTTGGCTCTAACCCCATTTCTCTTGGTTTACTTCCGTTCTAACCCGGCTTTTCTTGGTTTTCTTCCGCTCTAACCCTGTTTTTCTTGGTTTTCTTCCGTTCTAACCCGGCTTATCTTGGTTTTTTTCGGCTCTAACCCTGTTTTTCTTGTTTTTTTCGGCTCTAACCCTGTTTTTCTTGGTTTTTTTCGGCTCTAACCCTGTTTTTCTTAGTTTTCTTCCGTTCTGACCCTGCTTTTCTTGTTTTTTTTCGGCTCTAACCCTGTTTTTCTTGGTTTTCTTCAGTTCTAACCCGGCTTTCCTTGGTTTTTTTCAGCTCTAACCCTGTTTTTCTTGGTTTTCTTTTCGGCTCTAATCTTGTTTTTCTTGGTTTTCTTCTGCTCTAACCCTGTTTTTCTTGGTTTTCTTCCGTTCTAACCCGGCTTTTCTTGGATTTTTTCGGCTCTAACCCTGTTTTTCTTGGTTTTCTACCGTTCTAACCCGGCTTTTCTTGGTTTTTTTCGGCTCTAACCCTGTTTTTCTTGTTTTTTTTCGGCTCTTACCGTGTTTTTCTTGGATTCCTTCCGCTCTAACCCTGTTTTTCTTGGTTTTCTTCAGCTCTAACCCTGTTTTTCTTGGTTTTCTTCCGCTCTAACCCCGTTTTAGTTTGTTTTTTTTAGTTCTAACCCGGCTTTTCTTGGATTTTTCGGCTCTAACCCGGCTTTTCTTGGTTTTTTTTGAGCTCTAACCCTGTTTTTCTTGTTTTTTTTGGCTCTAACCCTGCTTTCCTTGGTTTTTTTCGGCTCTAACCGTGTTTTTCTTGGTTTTCTTCCGCTCTAACCGTGTTTTTATTGGTTTTTTTCGGCTCTTACCCCATTTTTCTTGGTTTTCTTCCGTTCTAACCCTGTTTTTCTTGGTTTTCTTCCGTTCTGACCCTGCTTTTCTTGTTTTTTTTCGGCTCTAACCCTGTTTTTCTTGGTTTTCTTCAGTTCTAACCCGGCTTTCCTTGGTTTTTTTCGGCTCTAACCCTGTTTTTCTTGGTTTTTTTTGGCTCTAACCTTGTTTTCCTTGGTTTTCTTCCGCTCTAACCCTGTTTTTCCTGTTTTTTTTCGGCTCTAACCCTGTTTTTCTTGGTTTTTTTCTGCTCTAACCCTGTTTTTCTTGGTATTCTTCCGCTCTAACCCTGTTTTTCTTGGTTTTCTTCGGCTCTAACCCTGTTTATCTTGGTTTTATTCCGTTCTAACCCTGTTTTTCTTAATTTTCTTCCGTTCTACCCCGGCTTTTCTTGGTTTTTTTCTGCTCTAACCCTGTTTTTCTTGGTTTTTTCCAGCTCTAACCCTGTTTTTCTTGGTGTTTTTGCGGCTCTAACCCTGTTTTTCTTGGTTTTCTTCCGCTCTAACCCTGCTTTTCTTAGTTTTCATCGGCTCTAACCCCGTTTTTCTTGGTTTTCTTCCGTTCTAACCCTGTTTTTCTCGGGTTTCTTCTGCTCTAACCCTGTTTTTCTTGGTTTTCTTCCGTTCCAACCCGGCTTTTCTTGGATTTTTTCGGATCTAAACCTGTTTTTCTTGGTTTTTTTTTGGCTCTAACCCTGTTTTTCTTGGTTTTCTCTGGCTTTAACCCTGTTTTTCTTGGTTTTCTTCCGCTCTAACCCTGTTTTTCTTGGTTTTTTTCGGCTCTACCCCTATTTTTCTTGGTTTTCTTCCGCTCTAACCCCGTTTTTCTTGGTCTTCTTCCGCTCTAACCCTGTTTTTCTTGGTTTTTTTCGGCTCTAACCCTGTTTTTCTTGGTTTTTTTCGGCTCTAACCCTGTTTTTCTTGTTTTTTTTTCTGCTCTAACCCTGTTTTTCTTGGTATTCTTCCGCTCTAACCCTGTTTTTCTTGGTTTTCTTCGGCTCTAACCCTGTTTATCTTGGTTTTATTCCGTTCTAACCCTGTTTTTCATAATTTTCTTCCGTTCTAACCCGGCTTTTCTTGGTTTTTTTCGGCTCTAACCCTGTTTTTCTTGGTTTTCTTCCGTTCTTACTCGGCTTTTCTTGGTTTTCTTCTGCTCTAACCCTGTTTTTCTTGGTTTTCTACCATTCTAACTAGGCTTTTCTTGGGTTTTTGCGGCTCTAACCCTGTTTTTCTTTGTTTTATTCGGCTCTAACCCTGTTTTTCTTGGTTTTATTCCGCTCTAACCCTGTTTTTCTTGGTGTTTTTGCGGCTCTAACCCTGTTTTTCTTGGTTTTCTTCCGCTCTAACCCTGCTTTTCTTAGTTTTCATCGGCTCTAACTCCGTTTTTCTTGGTTTTCTTCCGTTCTAACCCTGTTTTTCTTGGTTTTCTTCCGCTCTAACCCTGTTTTTCTTGGTTTTCTTCCGTTCTAACCCGGCTTTTCTTGGATTTTTTCGGCTCTAACCCTGTTTTTCTTGTTTTTTTTTGGCTCTAACCCTGTTTTTCTTGGTTTTCTCCGGCTCTAACCCTGTTTTTCTTGGTTTTCTTCCGCTCTAACCCTGTTTTTCTTGGTTTTCTTCCGGCTCTACCCCTGTTTTTCTTGGTTTTCTTCCGCTCTAACCCTGCTTTTCTTGGTTTTCTTCTGTTCTAACCCGGTATTTCTTGGATTATTTCGGCTCTAACCCTGTTTTTCTTGCTTTTTTCGGCTCTAACCCTGCTTTTCTTGGTTTTATTCTGCTCTAACCCTGTTTTTCTTGGTTTCATTCCGCTCTAACCCTGTTTTTCTTGGTTTTCTTCCGTTCTAAACTGGCTTTTCTTGTTTTTTTTCGGCTCTAACCCTGTTTTTCTTGGTTTTTTTCGGCTCTAACCCTGTTTTTCTTGGTTTTTTCGGCTCTAACCCTGTTTTTCTTGGTTTTCTTCCGCTCTAACCCTGCTTTTCTTGGTTTTCTTCGCTCTAACCCTGTTTTTCTTTGTTTTCTTCCGCTCTAACCCTGTTTTTCTTGGTTTTTTTCGGCTCTAACCCTGTTTTTCTTGGGTTTTTTCGGCTCTAACCCTGTTTTTCTTGGTTTTCTTCCGTTCTTACCCGGCTTTTCATGGTTTTCTTCGGCTCTAACCCTGTTTTTCTTGCTTTTCTACCATTCTAACTAGGCTTTTCTTGGGTTTTTTCGGCTCAAACCCAGTTTTTCTTGCTTTTCTTCAGTTCTAACCCGGCTTTCCTTGGTTTTTTTAGGCTCTAACCCTGTTTTTCTTGGTTTTTTTTCGGCTCTAACCTTGTTTTTCTTGGTTTTCTTCCGCTCTAACCCTGTTTTTCTTGGTTTTCTTCGGCACAAACCCTGTTTTTCTTGGTTTTCTTCCGTTCTAACTTGGCTTTTCTTGGTTTTTTTCGGCTCTAACCCTGTTTTTCTTGGTTTTCTACCGTTCCAACCCGGCTTTTCTTCTTTTCTTTCGGCTCTAACCCTGTTTTTCTTTGTTTTTTTCGGCTCTAACCCTGTTTTTCTTGGTTTTTTTCGGTCTAACCCTGCTTTTCTTGGTTTTCTCCGGCTCTAACCCTGTTTTTCTTGGTTTTTTTCGGGTCTAACCCTGTTTTTCTTGGTTTTCTTCGGCTCTAACCCTGTTTTTCTTGGTTTTCTTCCGTTCTAACCCGGCTTTTCTTGGTTTTTTTTCGGCTCTAACCCTGTTTTTCTTGGCTTTCTACCGTTCTAACCCGGCTTTTCTTGTTTTTTTTCGGCTCTAACCCTGTTTTTCTTGGTTTTCTCCAGCTCTAACCCTTTTTTTCTTGGATTTCTCTGGCTCTAATCCTGTTATTCTTGGTTTTCTTTCGCTCTAACCCTGTTTTTCTTGGTTTTCTTCGACTCTACCCCGTTTTTCTTGGTTTTCTTTCGCTCTAGCCCTGTTTTTCTTGGTTTTCTTTGGCTCTAACCCCATTTTTCTTGGTTTACTTCCGTTCTAACCCGGCTTTTCTTAGTTTTCTTCCGCTCTAACCCTGTTTTTCTTGGTTTTCTTCCGTTCTAACCCGGCTTATCTTGGTTTTTTTCGGCTCTAACCCTGTTTTTCTTGTTTTTTTTCGCTCTAACCCTGTTTTTCTTGGTTTTTTTCGGCTCTAACCCTGTTTTTCTTGGTTTTCTTCCGTTCTGACCCTGCTTTTCTTGTTTTTTTTCGGCTCTAACCCTGTTTTTCTTGGTTTTCTTCAGTTCTAACCCGGCTTTCCTTGGTTTTTTTCAGCTCTAACCCTGTTTTTCTTGGTTTTCTTTTCGGCTCTAATCTTGTTTTTCTTGGTTTTCTTCTGCTCTAACCCTGTTTTTCTTGGTTTTCTTCGGCACTAACCCTGTTTTTCTTGGTTTTCTTCCGTTCTAACCCGGCTTTTCTTGGATTTTTTCGGCTCTAACCCTGTTTTTCTTGGTTTTCTACCGTTCTAACCCGGCTTTTCTTGTTTTTTTTCGGCTCTAACCCTGTTTTTCTTGTTTTTTTTCGGCTCTTATCGTGTTTTTCTTGGATTCCTTCCGCTCTAACCCTGTTTTTCTTGGTTTTCTTCCGCTCTAACCCTGTTTTTCTTGGTTTTCTTCCGCTCTAACCCCGTTTTAGTTTGTTTTTTTTAGTTCTAACCCGGCTTTTCTTGGATTTTTCGGCTCTAACCCGGCTTTTCTTGGTTTTTTTTCGGCTCTAACCCTGTTTTTCTTGGTTTTTTTGGCTCTAACCCTGCTTTCCTTGGTTTTTTTCGGCTCTAACCCTGTTTTTCTTGGTTTTCTTCCGCTCTAACCGTGTTTTTATTGGTTTTTTTCGGCTCTTACCCCATTTTTCTTGGTTTTCTTCAGTTCTAACCCTGTTTTTCTTGGTTTTTTTTGGCTCTAACCTTGTTTTTCTTGGTTTTCTTCCGCTCTAACCCTGTTTTTCTTGGTTTTCTTCGGCTCTAACCCCGTTTTTCTTCGTTTTCTTCCGTTCTAACACGGCTTTTCTTGTTTTTTTTCGGCTCTAACCCTGTTTTTCTTGGTTTTTTTCTGCTCTAACCCTGTTTTTCTTGGTATTCTTCCGCTCTAACCCTGTTTTTCTTGGTTTTCTTCGGCTCTAACCCTGTTTATCTTGGTTTTATTCCGTTCTAACCCTGTTTTTCTTAATTTTCTTCCGTTCTACCCCGGCTTTTCTTGGTTTTTTTCTGCTCTAACTCTGTTTTTCTTGGTTTTTTCCAGATCTAACCCTGTTTTTCTTGGTGTTTTTGCGGCTCTAACCCTGTTTTTCTTGGTTTTCTTCCGCTCTAACCCTGCTTTTCTTAGTTTTCATCGGCTCTAACCCCGTTTTTCTTGGTTTTCTTCCTTTCCAACCCTGTTTTTCTCGGGTTTCTTCTGCTCTAACCCTGTTTTTCTTGGTTTTCTTCCGTTCCAACCCGGCTTTTCTTGGATTTTTTCGGATCTAAACCTGTTTTTCTTGGTTTTTTTTTGGCTCTAACCCTGTTTTTCTTGGTTTTCTCTGGCTTTAACCCTGTTTTTCTTGGTTTTCTTCCGCTCTAACCCTGTTTTTCTTGGTTTTTTTCGGCTCTACCCCTATTTTTCTTGGTTTTCTTCCGTTCTGACCCTGCTTTTCTTGTTTTTTTTCGGCTCTAACCCTGTTTTTCTTGGTTTTCTTCAGTTCTAACCCGGCTTTCCTTGGTTTTTTTCAGCTCTAACCCTGTTTTTCTTGGTTTTCTTTTCGGCTCTAATCTTGTTTTTCTTGGTTTTCTTCTGCTCTAACCCTGTTTTTCTTGGTTTTCTTCGGCACTAACCCTGTTTTTCTTGGTTTTCTTCCGTTCTAACCCGGCTTTTCTTGGATTTTTTCGGCTCTAACCCTGTTTTTCTTGGTTTTCTACCGTTCTAACCCGGCTTTTCTTGTTTTTTTTCGGCTCTAACCCTGTTTTTCTTGTTTTTTTTCGGCTCTTATCGTGTTTTTCTTGGATTCCTTCCGCTCTAACCCTGTTTTTCTTGGTTTTCTTCCGCTCTAACCCTGTTTTTCTTGGTTTTCTTCCGCTCTAACCCCGTTTTAGTTTGTTTTTTTTAGTTCTAACCCGGCTTTTCTTGGATTTTTCGGCTCTAACCCGGCTTTTCTTGGTTTTTTTTCGGCTCTAACCCTGTTTTTCTTGGTTTTTTTGGCTCTAACCCTGCTTTCCTTGGTTTTTTTCGGCTCTAACCCTGTTTTTCTTGGTTTTCTTCCGCTCTAACCGTGTTTTTATTGGTTTTTTTCGGCTCTTACCCCATTTTTCTTGGTTTTCTTCCGTTCTAACCCTGTTTTTCTTGGTTTTTTTTGGCTCTAACCTTGTTTTTCTTGGTTTTCTTCCGCTCTAACCCTGTTTTTCTTGGTTTTCTTCGGCTCTAACCCCGTTTTTCTTCGTTTTCTTCCGTTCTAACACGGCTTTTCTTGGTTTTTTTCGGCTCTAACCCTGTTTTTCTTGGTTTTTTTCTGCTCTAACCCTGTTTTTCTTGGTATTCTTCCGCTCTAACCCTGTTTTTCTTGGTTTTCTTCGGCTCTAACCCTGTTTATCTTGGTTTTATTCCGTTCTAACCCTGTTTTTCTTAATTTTCTTCCGTTCTACCCCGGCTTTTCTTGGTTTTTTTCTGCTCTAACTCTGTTTTTCTTGTTTTTTTCCAGATCTAACCCTGTTTTTCTTGGTGTTTTTGCGGCTCTAACCCTGTTTTTCTTGGTTTTCTTCCGCTCTAACCCTGCTTTTCTTAGTTTTCATCGGCTCTAACCCCGTTTTTCTTGGTTTTCTTCCTTTCCAACCCTGTTTTTCTCGGGTTTCTTCTGCTCTAACCCTGTTTTTCTTGGTTTTCTTCCGTAGCAACCCGGCTTTTCTTGGATTTTTTCGGATCTAAACCTGTTTTTCTTGGTTTTTTTTTTGGCTCTAACCCTGTTTTTCTTGGTTTTCTCTGGCTTTAACCCTGTTTTTCTTGGTTTTCTTCCGCTCTAACCCTGTTTTTCTTGGTTTTTTTCGGCTCTACCCCTATTTTTCTTGGTTTTCTTCCGCTCTAACCCCGTTTTTCTTGGTCTTCTTCCGCTCTAACCCTGTTTATCTTGGTTTTATTCCGTTCTAACCCTGTTTTTCATAATTTTCTTCTGTTCTAACCCGGCTTTTCTTGGTTTTTTTCGGCTCTAACCCTGTTTTTCTTGTTTTTCTCCGGCTCTAACCCTGTTTTTCTTGGTTTTTTTCGGCTCTAACCCTGTTTTTCTTGGTTTTCTACCATTCTAACTAGGCTTTTCTTGGGTTTTTGCGGCTCTAACCCTGTTTTTCTTTGTTTTATTCGGCTCTAACCCTGTTTTTCTTGGTTTTATTCCGCTCTAACCCTGTTTTTCTTGGTGTTTTTGCGGCTCTAACCCTGTTTTTCTTGGTTTTCTTCCGCTCTAACCCTGCTTTTCTTAGTTTTCATCGGCTCTAACTCCGTTTTTCTTGGTTCTCTTCCGTTCTAACCCTGTTTTTCTTGGTTTTCTTCCTCTCTAACCCTGTTTTTCTTGGTTTTCTTCCGTTCTAACCCGGCTTTTCTTGGATTTTTTCGGCTCTAACCCTGTTTTTCTTGTTTTATTTTGGCTCTAACCCTGTTTTTCTTGGTTTTCTCCGGCTCTAACCCTGTTTTTCTTGGTTTTCTTCCGCTCTAACCCTGTTTTTCTTGGTTTTCTTCCGGCTCTACCCCTGTTTTTCTTGGTTTTCTTCCGCTCTAACCCTGCTTTTCTTGGTTTTCTTCCGTTCTAACCCGGTATTTCTTGGATTATTTCGGCTCTAACCCTGTTTTTCTTGGTTTTTTCGGCTCTAACCCTGCTTTTCTTGGTTTTATTCTGCTCTAACCCTGTTTTTCTTGGTTTCATTCCGCTCTAACCCTGTTTTTCTTGGTTTTCTTCCGTTCTAAACTGGCTTTTCTTGTTTTTTTTCGGCTCTAACCCTGTTTTTCCTGGTTTTCTTCCGCTCTAACCCTGCTTTTCTTGGTTTTCTTCGCTCTAACCCTGTTTTTCTTTGTTTTCTTCCGCTCTAACCCTGTTTTTCTTCGTTTTTTTCGGCTCTAACCCTGTTTTTCTTGGTTTTTTTCGGCTCTAACCCTGTTTTTCTTGGTTTTCTTCCGTTCTTACCCGGCTTTTCATGGTTTTCTTCGGCTCTAACCCTGTTTTTCTTGCTTTTCTACCATTCTAACTAGGCTTTTCTTGGGTTTTTTCGGCTCTAACCCTGTTTTTCTTTGTTTTATTCGGCTCTAACCCTGTTTTTCTTGGTTTTATTCCGCTCTAACCCTGTTTTTCTTGGTGTTTTTGCGGCTCTAACCCTGTTTTTCTTGGTTTTCTTCCGCTCTAACCCTGCTTTTCTTGGTTTTCTTCCGTTCTAACCCGGTATTTCTTGGATTATTTCGGCTCTAACCCTGTTTTTCTTGGTTTTTTCGGCTCTAACCCTGCTTTTATTGGTTTTATTCCGCTCTAACCCTGTTTTTCTTGGTTTCATTCCGCTCTAACCCTGTTTTTCTTGGTTTTCCTCCGTTCTAACCTGGCTTTTCTTGGTTTTTTTCGGCTCTAACCCTGTTTTTCTTGTTTTTTTTCGGCTCTAACCCTGTTTTTCTTGGTTTTTTTCTGCTCTAACCCTGTTTTTCTTGGTTTTCTTCCGCTCTAACCCTGCTTTTCTTGGTTTTCTTCGCTCTAACCCTGTTTTTCTTTGTTTTCTTCCGCTCTAACCCTGTTTTTCTTGGTTTTTTTCGGCTCTAACCCTGTTTTTCTTGGTTTTCTCTGGCTCTAACCCTGTTATTCTTTTTTTTCTTGCACTCTAACTGTGTTTTTCTTGGTTTTCTTCGACTCTAACCCCGTTTTTCTTGGTTTTCTTTCGCTCTAGCCCTGTTTTTCTTGTTTTTTTTCGGCTCTAACCCTGTTTTTCTTGGTTTTTTGGGGCTCTAACCCTGCTTTCCTTGGTTTTCTCCGGCTCTAACCCTGTTTTTCTTGGTTTTCTTCCGCTCTAACTCTGTTTTTCTTGGTTTTCTTCGGCTCTAACCCTGTTTTTCTTGGTTTTCTTCTGTTCTAACCCTGCTTTTCTTGGTTTTCTTTCGCTCTAACCCTGTTTTTCTTGGTTTTCTTCCGTTCTAACCCGGCTTTTCTTGGTTTTTTTCGCCTCTAGCACTGTTTTTCTTGGTTTTTTCCTGCTCTAACCCTGTTTTTCATGGTTTTCTTCCGTTCTAACCCGGCTTTTCTTGGATTTTTCAGCTCAAACCCAGTTTTTCTTGCTTTTCTTCCGTTCTAACCCGGCTTTTCTTGGTTTTTTTCGGCTCTAACCTTGTTTTTTTTGATTTTTTTCGGCTCTAACTCTGTTTTTCTTGGTTTTTTTCGGCTCTAACCCTGTTTTTCTTGGTATTCTTCCGCTCTAACCCTGTTTTTCTTGGTTTTTTTCGGCTCTAACCCTGCTTTCCATGGTTTTCTCCGGCTCTAACCCTGTTTTTCTTGGTATTCTTCTGCTCTAACCCTGTTTTTCTTGGGTTTTTTTGGCTCTAACCCTGTTTTTCTTGGTTTTATTCGCTCTAACTCGGCTTTTCTTGGTTTTCTTCCTTTCTAACCCTGTATTTCTTGGTTTTCTTCCGGTCTAACCCTGTTTTTCTTGGTTTTTTTCGGCTCTAACCCTGTTTTTCTTGGTTTTCTTCCGCTCTAACCCTGCTTTTCTTGGTTTTCTTCTGATCTAACCCTGTTTTTCTTGTTTTTTTTCGGCTCTAACCCTGTTTTTCTTGGTTTTTTTCGGCTCTAACCCTGTTTTTCTTGGTTTTCTTCCGCTCTAACACGGTTTATCTTGGTTTTTTTCGGTCTAACCCTGTTTTTCTTAGTTTACTTCCGTTCTAAGCCGGCTTTTCTTGGTTTTGTTCCGCTCTACCCTGTTTATCTTGGTTTTCTTCCGTTCTAACCCGGCTTTTCTTGTTTTTTTTCGGCTCTAACCCTGTTTTTCTTGGTTTTTTTCGGCTCTAACCCTGTTTTTCTTGGTTTTCTTCCGCTCTAACTCTGCTTTTCTTCGTTTTATTCCGCTCTAACCCTGTTTTTCTTGGTTTTTTTTGGCTCTAACCCTGTTTTTCTTGGTTTTCTTCCGCTCTAACACTGCTTTTCTTGGTTTTCTTCCGCTCTAACCCTGTTTTTCTTGGTTTTCTTCTGTTCTAACCCTGCTTTTCTTGGATTTCTTCCGGTCTAACCCTGTTTTTCTTGGTTTTTTTCGGCTCTAACCCTGTTTTTCTTGGTTATTTTCGGCTCTAACCCTGCTTCTCTTGGTTTTCTTCCGATCTACCCCGCTTTTCTTGGTTTTCTTCCGCTCTAACCCTGTTTTTCTTGGTTTTCTTACGTTCTAACCTGGCTTTTCTTGGTTTTTTCGGCTCTAACCCTTTTTTTCTTTGGTTTTTTTCGGCTCTAACCCTGCTTTCCATGCTTTTCTCCGGCTCTAAGCCTGTTTTTCTTGGTATTCTTCCGCTCTAACCCTGTTTTTCTTGGTTTTTTCGGCTCTAACCTTGTTTTTCTTGGTTTACTTCCGTAATAACCCGGCTTTTCTTGGTTTTCTTCCTTTCTAACACTGTTTTTCTTGGTTTTTTTCGGCTCTAACTTTTTTTTTCTTGGTTTTTTTCGGCTCTAACCCTGTTTTTCTTGGTTTTCTTCGGCACTAACCCTGTTTTTCTTGGTTTTTTTTCGTTCTAACCCGGCTTTTCTTGGTTTTCTTTGGCTCTAACTCTGTTTTTCTTGGTTTTCTTCCGTTCTAACCCTGTTTTTCCTGTTTTTTTTCGGCTCTAACCCTGTTTTTCTTGGTTTTCTTCCATTCTAACCCGGCTTTTCTTGGTTTTTTTCGGCTCTAACCCTGTTTTTCTTGGTTTTTTTCGGCTCTAACCCTGTTTTTCTTGGTTTTCCTCCGCTCTAACCCTGCTTTTCTTTGTTTTCGTCCGCTCTAACCCTGTTTTTCTTGGTTTTTTTCGGCTCTAAGCCTGTTTTTCTTGGTTTTTTCCGGCTCTAACCCTGTTTTTCTTGGTTTTCTTCCGTTCTAACCCGGCTTTTCTTGGTTTTTTTCAGCTCTAACCCAGTTTTTCTTGCTTTTCTTCCGTTCTGACCCAGCTTTTCTTGGTTTTTTTCGGCTCTAACCTTGTTTTTTTTGATTTTTTTCGGCTCTAACTCTGTTTTTCTTGGTTTTTTTCGGCTCTAACCCTGTTTTTCTTGGTTTTCTTCCGCTTTAACCCTGCTTTTCTTGGTTTTCTTCCGATCTAACCCTGCTTTTCTTGGTTTTATTCGGCTCTAACCCTGTTTTTCTTGGTTTTTTTTCGGCTCTAACCGTGCTTTCCTTAGTTTTCTCCGGCTCTAACCCTGTTTTTCTTGGTATTCTTCCGCTCTAACCCTGTTTTTCTTGGTTTTTTTCGGCTCTAACCCTGCTTTCCATGGTTTTCTCCGGCTCTAACCCTGTTTTTCTTGGTATTCTTCCGCTCTAACCCTGTTTTTCTTGGGTTTTTTTGGCTCTAACCCTGTTTTCCTTGGTTTTATTCGCTCTAACTAGGCTTTTCTTGGTTTTCTTCCTTTCTAACCCTGTATTTCTTGGTTTTCTTCCGGTCTAACCCTGTTTTTCTTGTTTTTTTTCGGCTCTAACCCTGTTTTTCTTGGTTTTCTTCCGCTCTAACCCTGCTTTTCTTGGTTTTCTTCTGATCTAACCCTGTTTTTCTTGTTTTTTTTCGGCTCTAACCCTGTTTTTCTTGGTTTTTTTCGGCTCTAACCCTGTTTTTCTTGGTTTTCTTCCGCTCTAACACGGTTTTTCTTGGTTTTCTTCGGCTCTAACCCTGTTTTTCTTAGTTTACTTCCGTTCTAAGCCGGCTTTTCTTGGTTTTGTTCCGCTCTACCCTGTTTATCTTGGTTTTCTTCCGTTCTAACCCGGCTTTTCTTGTTTTTTTTCGGCTCTAACCCTGTTTTTCTTGTTTTTTTTCGGCTCTAACCCTGTTTTTCTTGGTTTTCTTCCGCTCTAACTCTGCTTTTCTTCGTTTTATTCCGCTCTAACCCTGTTTTTCTTGGTTTTTTTTGGCTCTAACCCTGTTTTTCTTGGTTTTCTTCCGCTCTAACACTGCTTTTCTTGGTTTTCTTCCGCTCTAACCCTGTTTTTCTTGGTTTTCTTCTGTTCTAACCCGGCTTTTCTTGGATTTCTTCCGGTCTAACCCTGTTTTTCTTGTTTTTTTTCGGCTCTAACCCTGTTTTTCTTGGTTATTTTCGGCTCTAACCCTGCTTTTCTTGGTTTTCTTCCGATCTAACCCCGCTTTTCTTGGTTTTCTTCCGCTCTAACCCTGTTTTTCTTGGTTTTCTTCCGTTCTAACCTGGCTTTTCTTGTTTTTTTCGGCTCTAACCCTTTTTTTCTTTGGTTTTTTTCGGCTCTAACCCTGCTTTCCATGCTTTTCTCCGGCTCTAAGCCTGTTTTTCTTGGTATTCTTCCGCTCTAACCCTGTTTTTCTTGGTTTTTTCGGCTCTAACCTTGTTTTTCTTGGTTTACTTCCGTAATAACCCGGCTTTTCTTGGTTTTCTTCCTTTCTAACACTGTTTTTCTTGGTTTTTTTCGGCTCTAACTTTTTTTTTCTTGGTTTTCTTCCGCTCTAACCCTGTTTTTCTTGGTTTTCTTCGGCACTAACCCTGTTTTTCTTGGTTTTTTTTCGTTCTAACCCGGCTTTTCTTGGTTTTCTTCGGCTCTAACTCTGTTTTTCTTGGTTTTCTTCCGTTCTAACCCTGTTTTTCCTGTTTTTTTTCGGCTCTAACCCTGTTTTTCTTGGTTTTCTTCCATTCTAACCCGGCTTTTCTTGGTTTTTTTCGGCTCTAACCCTGTTTTTCTTGGTTTTTTTCGGCTCTAACCCTGTTTTTCTTGGTTTTCCTCCGCTCTAACCCTGCTTTTCTTTGTTTTCGTCCGCTCTAACCCTGTTTTTCTTGGTTTTTTTCGGCTCTAACCCTGTTTTTCTTGTTTTTTTCCGGCTCTAACCCTGTTTTTCTTGGTTTTCTTCCGTTCTAACCCGGCTTTTCTTGGTTTTTTTCAGCTCTAACCCAGTTTTTCTTGCTTTTCTTCCGTTCTAACCCAGCTTTTCTTGGTTTTTTTCGGCTCTAACCTTGTTTTTTTTGATTTTTTTCGGCTCTAACTCTGTTTTTCTTGGTTTTTTTCGGCTCTAACCCTGTTTTTCTTGGTTTTCTTCCGCTCTAACCCTGCTTTTCTTGGTTTTCTTCCGATCTAACCCTGCTTTTCTTGGTTTTATTCGGCTCTAACCCTGTTTTACTTGGTTTTTTTTTGGCTCTAACCCTGCTTTCCTTAGTTTTCTCCGGCTCTAACCCTGTTTTTCTTGGTATTCCTCCGCTCTAACCCTGTTTTTCTTGGTTTTTTTCGGCTCTAACCCTGCTTTCCATGGTTTTCTCCGGCTCTAACCCTGTTTTTCTTGGTATTCTTCCGCTCTAACCCTGTTTTTCTTTGGTTTTTTTGGCTCTAACCCTGTTTTTCTTGGTTTTATTCGCTCTAACCCGGCTTTTCTTGGTTTTCTTCCTTTCTAACCCTGTATTTCTTGGTTTTCTTCCGGTCTAACCCTGTTTTTCTTGTTTTTTTTCGGCTCTAACCCTGTTTTTCTTGGTTTTCTTCCGCTCTAACCCTGCTTTTCTTGGTTTTCTTCTGATCTAACCCTGTTTTTCTTGTTTTTTTTCGGCTCTAACCCTGTTTTTCTTGGTTTTTTTCGGCTCTAACCCTGTTTTTCTTGGTTTTCTTCCGCTCTAACACGGTTTTTCTTGGTTTTCTTCAGCTCTAACCCTGTTTTTCTTAGTTTACTTCCGTTCTAAGCCGGCTTTTCTTGGTTTTGTTCCGCTCTACCCTGTTTATCTTGGTTTTCTTCCGTTCTAACCCGGCTTTTCTTGTTTTTTTTCGGCTCTAACCCTGTTTTTCTTGTTTTTTTTCGGCTCTAACCCTGTTTTTCTTGGTTTTCTTCCGCTCTAACTCTGCTTTTCTTCGTTTTATTCCGCTCTAACCCTGTTTTTCTTGGTTTTTTTTGGCTCTAACCCTGTTTTTCTTGGTTTTCTTCCGCTCTAACACTGCTTTTCTTGGTTTTCTTCCGCTCTAACCCTGCTTTTCTTGGTTTTCTTCTGCTCTAACCCTGCTTTTCTTGGTTTTCTACTAATCTAACCCTGTTTTTCTTGTTTTTTTTCGGCTCTAACCCTGTTTTTCTTGGTTTTTTTCGGCTCTAACCTTGTTTTTCTTGGTTTACTTCCGTAATAACCCGGCTTTTCTTGGTTTTCTTCCTTTCTAACACTGTTTTTCTTGGTTTTTTTCGGCTCTAACTTTTTTTTTCTTGGTTTTCTTCCGCTCTAACCCTGTTTTTCTTGGTTTTCTTCGGCACTAACCCTGTTTTTCTTGGTTTTTTTTCGTTCTAACCCGGCTTTTCTTGGTTTTCTTCGGCTCTAACTCTGTTTTTCTTGGTTTTCTTCCGTTCTAACCCTGTTTTTCCTGGTTTTTTTCGGCTCTAACCCTGTTTTTCTTGGTTTTCTTCCATTCTAACTTGGCTTTTCTTGGTTTTTTTCGGCTCTAACCCTGTTTTTCTTGGTTTTTTTCGGCTCTAACCCTGTTTTTCTTGGTTTTCCTCCGCTCTAGCCCTGTTTTTCTTGTTTTTTTTCGGCTCTAACCCTGTTTTTCTTGGTTTTTTGGGGCTCTAACCCTGCTTTCCTTGGTTTTCTCTGGCTCTAACCCTGTTTTTCTTGGTTTTCTTCCGCTCTAACTCTGTTTTTCTTGGTTTTCTTCGGCTCTAACCCTGTTTTTCTTGGTTTTCTTCCGTTCTAACCCAGCTTTTCTTGGTTTTTTTCGGCTCTAACCTTGTTTTTTTTGATTTTTTTCGGCTCTAACTCTGTTTTTCTTGGTTTTTTTCGGCTCTAACCCTGTTTTTCTTCGTTTTCTTCCGCTCTAACCCTGCTTTTCTTGGTTTTCTTCCGATCTAACCCTGCTTTTCTTGGTTTTATTCGGCTCTAACCCTGTTTTACTTGGTTTTTTTTTGGCTCTAACCCTGCTTTCCTTAGTTTTCTCCGGCTCTAACCCTGTTTTTCTTTGTATTCTTCCGCTCTAACCCTGTTTTTCTTGGTTTTTTTCGGCTCTAACCCTGCTTTCCATGGTTTTCTCCGGCTCTAACCCTGTTTTTCTTGGTATTCTTCCGCTCTAACCCTGTTTTTCTTGGGTTTTTTTGGCTCTAACCCTGTTTTTCTTGGCTTTATTCGCTCTTACCCGGCTTTTCTTGGTTTTCTTCCTTTCTAACCCTTTATTTCTTGGTTTTCTTCCGGTCTAACCCGGCTTTTCTTGGTTTTCTTCCTTTCTAACCCTGTATTTCTTGGTTTTCTTCCGGTCTAACCCTGTTTTTCTTGGTTTTTTTCGGCTCTAACCCTGTTTTTCTTGGTTTTCTTCCGCTCTAACCCTGCTTTTCTTGGTTTTCTTCTGATCTAACCCTGTTTTTCTTGGTTTTTTTCGGCTCTAACCCTGTTTTTCTTGGTTTTTTTCGGCTCTAACCCTGTTTTTCTTGGTTTTCTTCCGCTCTAACACGGTTTTTCTTGGTTTTCTTCGGCTCTAACCCTGTTTTTCTTAGTTTACTTCTGTTCTAAGCCGGCTTTTCTTGGTTTTGTTCCGCTCTACCCTGTTTATCTTGGTTTTCTTCCGTTCTAACCTGGCTTTTCTTGTTTTTTTTCGGCTCTAACCCTGTTTTTCTTGGATTTTTTTCGGCTCTAACCCTGTTTTTCTTGGTTTTCTTCCTCTCTAACTCTGCTTTTCTTCGTTTTATTCCGCTCTAACCCTGGTTTTTTTTTTTTTTTTCGGCTCTAACCCTGTTTTTCTTGGTTTTCTTCTGCTCTAACCCTGCTTTTCTTGGTTTTCTTCCGCTCTAACCCTGTTTTTCTTGGTTTTCTTCTGTTCTAACCCGGCTTTTCTTGGATTTCTTCCGGTCTAACCCTGTTTTTCTTGGTTTTTTTCGGCTCTAACCCTGTTTTTCTTGGTTATTTTCGGCTCTAACCCAGCTTTTCTTGGTTTTCTTCCGATCTAACCCCGCTTTTCTTGGTTTTCTTCCGCTCTAACCTCGTTTTTCTTGGTTTTTTTCGGCTCTAACCCTGCTTTCCATGCTTTTCTCCGGCTCTAAGCCTGTTTTTCTTGGTATTCTTCCACTCTAACCCTGTTTTTCTTGGTTTTTTCGGCTCTAACCTTGTTTTTCTTGGTTTACTTCCGTAATAACCCGGCTTTTCTTGGTTTTCTTCCTTTCTAACACTGTTTTTCTTGGTTTTTTTCGGCTCTAACTTTTTTCTTGGTTTTCTTCCGCTCTAACCCTGTTTTTCTTGGTTTTCTTCGGCACTAACCCTGTTTTTCTTGGTTTTTTTTTCGTTCTAACCAGGCTTTTCTTGGTTTTCTTCGGCTCTAACTCTGTTTTTCTTGGTTTTCTTTCGTTCTAACCCTGTTTTTCTTGTTTTTTTTCGGCTCTAACCCTGTTTTTCTTGGTTTTCTTCCATTCTAACCCGGCTTTTCTTGTTTTTTTTCGGCTCTAACCCTGTTTTTCTTGTTTTTTTCGGCTCTAACCCTGTTTTTCTTGGTTTTCCTCCGCTCTAACCCTGCTTTTCTTTGTTTTCGTCCGCTCTAACCCTGTTTTCTTGGTTTTTTTCGGCTTTAACCCTGTTTTTCTTGGTTTTTTTAGGCTCTAACCCTGTTTTTCTTGGTTTTCTTCCGCTCTAACGCTGCTTTTCTTGGTTTTCTACGGCTCTAACCCTGTTTTTCTTGGTTTTCTTCCGTTTTAACCCTGCTTTTCTTTGTTTTCTTCCGCTCTAACCCTGTTTTTCTTGGTTTTTTTCGGCTCTAACCCTGTTTTTCTTGGTTTTTTTTCGGCTCTAACCCTGTTTATCTTGGTTTTTTTCGGTCTAACCCTGCTTTCCTTCGTTTTCTCCGGCTCTAACCCCGTTTTTCTTGGTCTTCTTCCGCTCTAACCCTGTTTTTCTTGGTTTTCTTTCGCTCTAACCCCGTTTTTCTTGGTTTACTTCCATTCTAACCCGGCTTTTCTTGGATTTTTTCGGCTCTAACCCTGTTTTTCTTGGTTTTCTTTTGCTCTAACCCTGTTTTTCTTGGTTTTCTTCCGTTCTAACCCGGCTTTTCTTGGTTTTCTTCCGCTCTAACCCTGTTTTTCTTGGTTTTTTTCGACTCTAACCCTGTTTTTCTTGTTTTTTTTCGGCTATAACCCTGTTTTTCTTGGTTTTTTTGGCTCTAACCCTGTTTTTCTTGGTTTTCTTCCGCTCTCACCCTGCTTTTCTTGGTTTTCTTCTGTTCTAACCCGGCTTTTCTTGGATTTCTTCCGGTCTAACCCTGTTTTTCTTGGTTTTTTTCGGCTCTAACCCTGTTTTTCTTGGTTATTTTCGGCTCTAACCCTGCTTTTCTTGGTTTTCTTCCGATCTAACCCCGCTTTTCTTGGTTTTCTTCCGCTCTAACCCTGTTTTTCTTGGTTTTCTTACGTTCTAACCTGGCTTTTCTTGGTTTTTTCGGCTCTAACCCTTTTTTTCTTTGGTTTTTTTCGGCTCTAACCCTGCTTTCCATGCTTTTCTCCGGCTCTAAGCCTGTTTTTCTTGGTATTCTTCCGCTCTAACCCTGTTTTTCTTGGTTTTTTCGGCTCTAACCTTGTTTTTCTTGGTTTACTTCCGTAATAACCCGGCTTTTCTTGGTTTTCTTCCTTTCTAACACTGTTTTTCTTGGTTTTTTTCGGCTCTAACTTTTTTTTTCTTGGTTTTCTTCCGCTCTAACCCTGTTTTTCTTGGTTTTCTTCGGCACTAACCCTGTTTTTCTTGGTTTTTTTTCGTTCTAACCCGGCTTTTCTTGGTTTTCTTCTGCTCTAACCCTGTTTTTCTTGCTTTTCTTCCGTTCTAACCCTGTTTTTCTTGTTTTTTTTCGGCTCTAACCCTGTTTTTCTTGGTTTTCTTCCATTCTAACCCGGCTTTTCTTGTTTTTTTTCGGCTCTAACCCTGTTTTTCTTGGTTTTTTTCGGCTCTAACCCTGTTTTTCTTGGTTTTTTTAGGCTCTAACCCTGTTTTTCTTGGTTTTCTTCCGCTCTAACGCTGCTTTTCTTGGTTTTCTATGGCTCTAACCCTGTTTTTCTTGGTTTTCTTTTGTTTTAACCCTGCTTTTCTTGGTTTTCTTCCGCACTAACCCTGTTTTTCTTGGTTTTTTTCGGCTCTAACCCTGTTTATCTTGTTTTTTTTCCGCTCTAACCTTGTTTTTCTTGGTTTTTTTTCGGCTCTAACCCTGTTTATCTTGGTTTTTTTCGGTCTAAGCCTGCTTTCCTTGGTTTTCTCCGGCTCTAACCCCGTTTTTCTTGGTCTTCTTTCGGCTCTAACCCTGTTTTTCTTGGTTTTCTTCCGCTCTAACCCTGTTTTTCTTGGTTTTCTTCCGCTCTAACCCAACTTTTCTTGGTTTTCTTTGGCTCTAACCCGGTTTTTCTTGGTTTTCTTCCGCTCTTACTGTGTTTTTCTTGGTTTTTTTCGGCTCTAACCCCGTTTTTCTTGGTTTTCTTCCGTTCTAACCTGGCTTTTCTTGGTTTTCTTCGGATCTAACCCTGTTTTTCTTGGGTTTTTTTGGCTCTAACCCCGTTTTTCTTGGTTTTCTTCCGTTCTAACCTGGCTTTTCTTGGTTTTTTCGGCTCTAACCCTGTTTTTCTTGGGTTTTTTTCGACAGGGTTAGAGCCAAAAAAAACCAAGAAAAACAGGGTTAGTGCTGAAAAAAAAACAAGAAAAACGGTGTTAGAGCCGAAAAAAAGAAGAAAAGCAGGGTTAGAGCCAAAAAAAACCAAGAAAAACAGGGTTGGAGCAAAAAAAAACCAAGAAAAACAGGGTTAGAGCCGAATATAACCAAGAAAAACAGGTTTAGAGCCGAAAAAAAATAAGAAAAACGGGGTTAGAGTCGAAAAAAACCAAGAAAAAAAGGGTTAGAGGTGAAAAAAACCAAGAAAAACAGGGTTAGAGCGGAAGAAAACCATGAAAAGCCGGGTTAGAACGGCAGAAAACCAAAAAAAAAAGGGTTAGAGCGGAAGAAAACCAATAAAAGCAGGGTTAGAGCAGAAGAAAACCAAGAAAAACAGGGTTACAGCCAAAAAAACCCAAGAAAAACAGGGTTAGAGCCGAAAAAAACCAAGAAAAATAAGGTTAGAGACGAAAACAACTAAAAAAAGCCGGATTTGAACGAAAGAAAACCAAGAAAAACAGGGTTAGAGCGGAAGAAAATCAAGAAAAGCCGGATTAGAACGGAAGAAAACCAAGAAAAACAGGGTTAGAGCAGAAGAAAACCAAGAAAAGCCGGGTTAGAACGGAAGAAAACCAAGAAAAACAGGGTTAGAGCCGAAAAAAACCAAGAAAAACAGGGTTAGAACGGACGAAAACCAAGAAAAACAGGGTTAGAGCCAAAAAAAAACAAGAAAAGCCGGGTTAGAACGGAAGTAAACCAAGAAAAACGGGGTTAGAGCCGAAGAAAACCAAGAAAAACAGGGTTAGAACGGAAGGAAACCAAGAAAAACAGGGTTAGAGCGGAAGAAAACCACGAAAAACAGGGTTAGAGCCGAAGAAAACCAAGAAAAACAGGGTTAGAGCCGAAAAAAACCAAGAAAAGCCGGGTTAGAGCGGAAGAAAACCAAGAAAAACAGGGTTAGAGTGGAAGAAATCCAAGAAAAAGAGGGTTAGAGCCAAAAAAAAAGAAGAAAAAAAAGCCTAAAACCATAACCCTAACCCTAACCCTAACCCTAACCGCAACCCTAACCCTAACCCTTACCCTAACCCTAACCCTAACCCTAACCCTAACCCTACCCTAACCCTACCCTAACCCAAACCCTTACCCTAACCCTAACCCTAACCCTAACCCTAACCTTATCCCTAACCCTAACCCTACTCTAGCCCTAAACCTATCCCTAACCCTAACCCTACCCTAACCCTAACCCTAACCCTAACCCTAACCCTAACCCTAACCCTAACCCTAACCCTAACCCTAACCCTAATCCTACCCTAACCCTAACCCTAAACCTAACCCCAACCCTAGCCCTAACCCTAACCCTAACCCTAACCCTAACCCTAACCCTAACCCTAACCCTAACCCTAACCCTAACCCTAACGCTAGCCCTATCCCTAACCCTTACCCTAACCCTAACCCTAACCCTAACCCTAACCCTAACCCTAACACTAACCCTAACCCTAACCCTAACCCTAATCTTAACCCTAACCCAAACCCTAAACATACTCTAGCCCTAAACCTAACCCTAACCCTAACCCTAACCCTAACCCTAACCCTAACATTAACCCTAACCCTAACCCTAACCCTAACCCTAACCCTAACCCTAGCCCTAACCCTAACCCTAACCCTAACCCTAACCCTAATCCTACCCCTAACCCTAACCCTAACCCTAACCCTAACCCTAACCCTAACCCTAACCTAACCCTAACCACTAAAACCAAGAAAAACAGGGTTATAGCCGGAAAAAAAACAAGAAAAACAGGGTTAGAGCGAAAGAAAACCAAAAAAAAACAGGGTTAGAGCCGAAAAAAATCAAGAAAAGCAGGTTTAGAGCCGAAAAAAACCAAGAAAAACAGGGTTAGAGCGGAAGAAAACCAATAAAAGAAGGGTTAGAACGGAAGAAAACCAAGAAAAACAGGGTTAGAGCCGAAAAAAACCAAGAAAAACAGGGTTAGAGCCGAAAAAACCCAAGAAAAACAAGGTTAGAGACGAAAAGAACTAAGAAAAGCCGTGTTAGAACGGAAGAAAACCAAGAAAAACAGGATTAGAGCGGAAGAAAATCAATAAAAGCCGGTTTAGAACGGAAGAAAACCAAGAAAAACAGGGTTAGAGCAGAAGAAAAGCAAGAAAAGCCGGGTTAGAACGGAAGAAAACCAAGGAAAACAGGGTTAGAGCCAAAAAAAACCAAGAAAAGCCGGGTTAGAAGTGAAGTAAACCAAGAAAAACAGGGTTAGATCGGAAGGAAACCAAGAAAAACAGGGTTAGAGTCGGAAGAAAACCAAGAAAAACAGTGCTAGATCCGGAGAAAACCAAGAAAAACAGGGTTAGTGCCGCAAAAACACCAAGAAAAACAGGATTAGAGCCGAAAAAAAACGAGAAAAGCCGGGTTAGAACGGAAGAAAACCAAGAAAAACAGGGTTAGAGCCGAAATAAACAAAGAAAAACAGGGTTAGACCGGAAGAAATCCAAGAAAAGCCGGGTTAGAACAGAAGAAAACCAAGAAAAACAGGGTTAGAGCGGAAGAAAACCAAGAAAAGCCGGGTTAGAACGGAAGAAAACCAAGAAAAACGGGGTTAGAGCCAAAAAAAAACAAGAAAAGCAGGGTTAGAACGGAAGTAAACCAAGAAAACCGGGGTTAGAGCCGAAGAAAACCAAGAAAAACAGGGTTAGATCGGAAGGAAACCAAGAAAAACAGGGTTAGAGCGGAAGAAAACCACGAAAAACAGGGTTAGAGCCGAAGAAAACCAAGAAAAACAGGGTTAGAGCCGAAAAAAACCAAGAAAAGCCGGGTTAGAGCGGAAGAAAACCAAGAAAAACAGGGTTAGAGTGGAAGAAATCCAAGAAAAAGAGTGTTAGAGCCAAAAAAAAACAAGAAAAAAAAGCCTAAAACCCTAACCCTAACCCTAACCATAACCCTAATCGCAACCCTAACCCTAACCCTAACCCTAACCCTAACCCTAACCCTAACCCTAACCCTAACCCTAACCCTAACCCTAACCCTACCCTAACCCTACCCTAACCCAAACCCTAACCCTAACCCTAACCCTAACCCTAACCCTAACCCTAACCCTAACCCTAACCCTAACCCTAACCCTAACCCTATCCCTAACCCTAACCCTACTCTAGCCCTAAACCTATCCCTAACCCTAACCCTACCCTAACCCTAACCCTAACCCTAACCCTAACCCTAACCCTAACCCTAACCCTAACCCTAACCCTAACCCTAACCCTAACCCTAACCCTAACCCTAACCCTAATCCTACCCTAACCCTAACCCTAACCCTAACCCCAACCCTAGCCCTAACCCTAACCCTAACCCTAACCTCAACCCTAACCCTAACCCTAACCCTAACCCTAACCCTAACCCTAACCCTACCCTAACCCTAACCCTAACCCTAACCCTAACCCTAACCCTAACCCTAACCCTAACCCTAACCCTAACCCTTACCCTAACCCTAACCCTAACCCTAACCCTAACCCTACCCCTAACCCTAACCCTAACACTAACCCTAACCATGACCCTAACCCTAACCCTAACCCTAATCTTAACCCTAACCCTAACCCAAACCCTAAACATACTCTAGCCCTAAACCTAACACTAACCCTAACCCTAACCCTAACCCTAACCCTAACCCTAACCCTAACCCTAACCCTAACCCTAACCCTAACCCTAACCCTAACCCTAACCCTAACCCTAACCCTAACCCTAACCCTAACCTAACCCTAACCACTAAAACCAAGAAAAACAGGGTTATAGCCGGAAAAAAAACAAGAAAAACAGGGTTAGAGCGGAAGAAAACCAAGAAAAACAGGGTTAGAGCCGAAAAAAATCAAGAAAAGCAGGTTTAGAGCCGAAAAAAACCAAGAAAAACAGGGTTAGAGCGGAAGAAAACCAATAAAAGAAGGGTTAGAGCGGAAGAAAACCAAGAAAAACAGGGTTAGAGCCGAAAAAAACCAAGAAAAAAAGGGTTAGAGCCGAAAAAAACCAAGAAAAACAAGGTTAGAGACGAAAAGAACTAAGAAAAGCCGTGTTAGAACGGAAGAAAACCAAGAAAAACAGGATTAGAGCGGAAGAAAATCAATAAAAGCCGGGTTAGAACGGAAGAAAACCAAGAAAAACAGGGTTAGAGCAGAAGAAAAGCAAGAAAAGCCGGGTTAGAACGGAAGAAAACAAAGAAAAAACTGGCTTAGAGCCAAAAAAAACCAAGAAAAGCCGGGTTAGAACTGAAGTAAACCAAGAAAAACGGGGTTAGAACCGAAGAAAACCAAGAAAAACAGGGTTAGATCGGAAGGAAACCAAGAAAAACAGGGTTAGAGTCGGAAGAAAACCAAGAAAAACAGTGCTAGATCCGGAGAAAACCAAGAAAAACAGGGTTAGTGCCGCAAAAACACCAAGAAAAACAGGATTAGAGCCGAAAAAAACCAAGAAAAACAGGGTTAGAGCCGAAAAAAAACGAGAAAAGCCGGGTTAGAACGGAAGAAAACCAAGAAAAACAGGGTTAGAGCCGAAATAAACCAAGAAAAACAGGGTTAGAGCCGAAAGAAAACAAGAAAAGCCGGGTTAGAACGGTAGAAAACCAAGAAAAACAGGGTTAGAGCCGAAAAAAACCAAGAAAAACAGGGTTAGAGCCGAAAAAACCCAAGAAAAACAAGGTTAGAGACGAAAAGAACTAAGAAAAGCCGTGTTAGAACGGAAGAAAACCAAGAAAAACAGGATTAGAGCGGAAGAAAATCAATAAAAGCCGGGTTAGAACGGAAGAAAACCAAGAAAAACAGGGTTAGAGCAGAAGAAAAGCAAGAAAAGCCGGGTTAGAACGGAAGAAAACCAAGAAAAACTGGCTTAGAGCCAAAAAAAACCAAGAAAAGCCGGGTTAGAACTGAAGTAAACCAAGAAAAACGGGGTTAGAACCGAAGAAAACCAAGAAAAACAGGGTTAGATCGGAAGGAAACCAAGAAAAACAGGGTTAGAGTCGGAAGAAAACCAAGAAAAACAGTGCTAGATCCGGAGAAAACCAAGAAAAACAGGGTTAGTGCCGCAAAAACACCAAGAAAAACAGGATTAGAGCCGAAAAAAACCAAGAAAAACAGGGTTAGAGCCGAAAAAAAACGAGAAAAGCCGGGTTAGAACGGAAGAAAACCAAGAAAAACAGGGTTAGAGCCGAAATAAACAAAGAAAAACAGGGTTAGACCGGAAGAAATCCAAGAAAAGCCGGGTTAGAACAGAAGAAAACCAAGAAAAACAGGGTTAGAGCGGAAGAAAACCAAAAAAAGCCGGGTTAGAACGGAAGAAAACCAAGAAAAACGGGGTTAGAGCCAAAAAAAAACAAGAAAAGCCGGGTTAGAACGGAAGTAAACCAAGAAAACCGGGGTTAGAGCCGAAGAAAACCAAGAAAAACAGGGTTAGATCGGAAGGAAACCAAGAAAAACAGGGTTAGAGCGGAAGAAAACCACGAAAAACAGGGTTAGAGCCGAAGAAAACCAAGAAAAACAGGGTTAGAGCCGAAAAAAACCAAGAAAAGCCGGGTTAGAGCGGAAGAAAACCAAGAAAAACAGGGTTAGAGTGGAAGAAATCCAAGAAAAAGAGGGTTAGAGCCAAAAAAAAACAAGAAAAAAAAGCCTAAAACCCTAACCCTAACCCTAACCCTAACCCTAATCGCAACCCTAACCCTAACCCTAACCCTAACCCTAACCCTAACCCTAACCCTAACCCTAACCCTAACCCTAACCCTAACCCTAACCCTAACCCTACCCTAACCCTACCCTAACCCAAACCCTAACCCTAACCCTAACCCTAACCCTAACCCTAACCCTAACCCTAACCCTAACCCTAACCCTAACCCTAACCCTAACCCTATCCCTAACCCTAACCCTACTCTAGCCCTAAACCTATCCCTAACCCTAACCCTACCCTAACCCTAACCCTAACCCTAACCCTAACCCTAACCCTAACCCTAACCCTAACCCTAACCCTAACCCTAACCCTAATCCTACCCTAACCCTAACCCTAACCCTAACCCCAACCCTAGCCCTAACCCTAACCCTAACCCTAACCCTAACCCTAAACCTAACCCTAACCCTAACCCTAACCCTAACCCTAACCCTAACCCTAACCCTAACCCTACCCTAACCCTAACCCTAACCCTAACCCTAACCCTAACCCTAACCCTAACCCTAACCCTAGCCCTAACCCTAACCCTTACCCTAACCCTAACCCTAACCCTAACCCTAACCCTACCCCTAACCCTAACCCTAACACTAACCCTAACCATGACCCTAACCCTAACCCTAACCCTAATCTTAACCCTAACCCTAACCTAAACCCTAAACATACTCTAGCCCTAAACCTAACCCTAACCCTAACCCTAACCCTAACCCTAACCCTAACCCTAACCCTAACCCTAACCCTAACCCTAACCCTAACCCTAACCCTAACCCTAACCCTAACCCTAACCCTAACCCTAACCCTAACCCTAACCTAACCCTAACCACTAAAACCAAGAAAAACAGGGTTATAGCCGGAAAAAAAACAAGAAAAACAGGGTTAGAGCGGAAGAAAACCAAGAAAAACAGGGTTAGAGCCGAAAAAAATCAAGAAAAGCAGGTTTAGAGCCGAAAAAAACCAAGAAAAACAGGGTTAGAGCGGAAGAAAACCAATAAAAGAAGGGTTAGAGCGGAAGAAAACCAAGAAAAACAGGGTTAGAGCCGAAAAAAACCAAGAAAAACAGGGTTAGAGCCGAAAAAAACCAAGAAAAACAAGGTTAGAGACGAAAAGAACTAAGAAAAGCCGTGTTAGAACGGAAGAAAACCAAGAAAAACAGGATTAGAGCGGAAGAAAATCAATAAAAGCCGGGTTAGAACGGAAGAAAACCAAGAAAAACAGGGTTAGAGCAGAAGAAAAGCAAGAAAAGCCGGGTTAGAACGGAAGAAAACCAAGAAAAACTGGCTTAGAGCCAAAAAAAACCAAGAAAAGCCGGGTTAGAACTGAAGTAAACCAAGAAAAACGGGGTTAGAACCGAAGAAAACCAAGAAAAACAGGGTTAGATCGGAAGGAAACCAAGAAAAACAGGGTTAGAGTCGGAAGAAAACCAAGAAAAACAGTGCTAGATCCGGAGAAAACCAAGAAAAACAGGATTAGTGCCGCAAAAACACCAAGAAAAACAGGATTAGAGCCGAAAAAAACCAAGAAAAACAGGGTTAGAGCCGAAAAAAAACGAGAAAAGCCGGGTTAGAACGGAAGAAAACCAAGAAAAACAGGGTTAGAGCCGAAATAAACCAAGAAAAACAGGGTTAGAGCCGAAAGAAAACAAGAAAAGCCGGGTTAGAATGGTAGAAAACCAAGAAAAACAGGGTTAGAGCCGAAAAAAACCAAGAAAAGCCGGGTTAGAACGGAAGAAAACCAAGAAAAACAGGGTTAGTGCCGAAGAAAACAAAGGAAAAGAGGGTTAGAGCGAAAAAAAGAAGAAAAAAAAGCCTAAAACCCTAACCCTAACCCTAACCCTAACCCTAACCCTAACTGCAACCCTAACCCTAACCCTAACCCTAACCCTAACCCTAACCCTAATCTAACCCTAACCCTAACCCTAACCCTAACCCTACTCTAGCCCTAAACCTATCCCTAACCCTAACCCTACCCTAACCCTAACCCTAACCCTAACCCTAACCCTAACCCTAACCCTAACCCTAACCCTAACCCTAACCCTAACCCTAACCCTAATCCTACCCTAACCCTAACCCTAACCCTAACCCCAACCCTAGCCCTAACCCTAACCCTAACCCTAACCCTAAACCTAACCCTAACCCTAACGCTAACCCTAACCCTAACCCTACCCTAACCCTAACCCTAACCCTAACCCAAACCCTAAACATACTCTAGCCCTAAACCTAACCCTAACCCTAACCCTAACCCTAACCCTAACCCTAACCCTAACCCTACCCTAACCCTAACCCTAACCCTAACCCTAACCCTAACCCTAACCCTAACCCTAGCCCTAACCCTAACCCTAACCCTAACCCTAACGCTAACCCTAATCCTACCCCTAACCCTAACCCTAACCCTAACCCTAACCCTAACCCTAACCCTAACCCTAACCCTAACCCTAACCTAACCCTAACCACTAAAACCAAGAAAAACAGGGTTATAGCCGGAAAAAAAACAAGAAAAACAGGGTTAGAGCGGAAGAAAACCAAGAAAAACAGGGTTAGAGCCGAAAAAAATCAAGAAAAGCAGGTTTAGATCCGAAAAAAACCAAGAAAAACAGGGTTAGAGCGGAAGAAAACCAATAAAAGAAGGGTTAGAGCGGAAGAAAACCAAGAAAAATAGGGTTAGAGCCGAAAAAAACCAAGAAAAACAGGGTTAGAGCCGAAAAAAACCAAGAAAACAAGGTTAGAGACGAAAAGAACTAAGAAAAGCCGTGTTAGAACGGAAGAAAACCAAGAAAAACAGGATTAGAGCGGAAGAAAATCAATAAAAGCCGGGTTAGAACGGAAGAAAACCAAGAAAAACAGGGTTAGAGCAAAAGAAAAGCAAGAAAAGCCGGGTTAGAACGGAAGAAAACCAAGAAAAACTGGCTTAGAGCCAAAAAAAACCAAGAAAAGCCGGGTTAGAACTGAAGTAAACCAAGAAAAACGGGGTTAGAACCGAAGAAAACCAAGAAAAACAGGGTTAGATCGGAAGGAAACCAAGAAAAACAGGGTTAGAGTCGGAAGAAAACCAAGAAAAACAGTGCTAGATCCGGAGAAAACCAAGAAAATCAGGGTTAGTGCCGCAAAAACACCAAGAAAAACAGGATTAGAGCCGAAAAAAACCAAGAAAAACAGGGTTAGAGCCGAAAAAAAACGAGAAAAGCCGGGTTAGAACGGAAGAAAACCAAGAAAAACAGGGTTAGAGCCGAAATAAACCAAGAAAAACAGGGTTAGACAGGAAGAAATCCAAGAAAAGCCGGGTTAGAACAGAAGAAAACCAAGAAAAACAGGGTTAGATCGGAAGAAAACCAAGAAAAGCAGGGTTAGAGCGGAAGAAAACCAAGAAAAACAGTATTAGAGCCGAAAAAAACCAAGAAAAAATGGTTAGACCAAAAGAAATCCAAGAAAAGCCGGGTTAGAACAGAAGAAAACCAAGAAAAACAGGGTTAGAGCGGAAGAAAACCAAGAAAAGCCGGGTTAGAACGGAAGAAAACCAAGAAAAACGGGGTTAGAGCCGAAAAAAACCAAGAAAAACAGGGTTAGAACGGAAGAAAACCAAGAAAAACAGGGTTAGAGCCAAAAAAAACCAAGAAAACCAGGGTTAGAGCCGATAAAAACCAAGAAAACCAGGGTCTGAGTCGAAGAAAACCAAGGAAAACAGGGTTAGAAAGGAAGAAAACCAAGGAAAGCCGGGTTAGAACGGAAGAAAACCAAGGAAAACAGGGTTAGAGCGGAAGAAAACCAAGAAAAGCCGGATTAGAACGGAAGAAAACCAAGAAAAACAGGGTTAGAGCCGAAAAAAACCAAGAAAAACAGGGTTAGAGCGGAAGAAAACCAAGAAAAACAGGGTTAGATCCGGAGAAAACCAAGGAAAGTAGGGTTAGAGCGGAAGAAAACCAAGAAAAGCAGGGTTAGACCGGAAGAAAACCAAGAAAAGCAGGGTTAGAGCGGAAGAAAATCAGGAAAAACAGGTTTAGAGCCGAAAAAAACCAAGAAAAACAGGGTTAGAGCCGAAAAAAACCAAGAAAAACAGGGTTAGATCCGAAAAAAACCAAAAAAAACAGGGGTAGAGCGGAAGAAAACCAAGAAAAACAGGGTTACACCGGAAGAAAACCAAGAAAAGCAGGGTTAGAGCGGAAGAAAACCAAGAAAAGCCGGGTTAGAACGGAAGAAAACCAAGAAAAACAGGGTTAGACCGGAAGAAAACCAAGTAAAACAGGGTTAGAACGGAAGAAAACCAAGAAAAACAGGGTTAGAGCCGAAGATAACCAAGAAATACCGGGTTAGATCCGAAAAAAACGAAGAAAACCAGGGTTAGAGCGGAAGAAAACCAAGAAAAGCCGGGTTAGAGCCGAAATAAACAAAGAAAAACAGGGTTAGAGCGGAAGAAAACCAAGAAAAGCCGGGTTAGGACTATAGAAAAGCAAGAAAAACAGGGTTAGAGCGGAAGAAAACCAAGAAAAACAGGGTTAGAGCAGAAGAAAACCAAAAAAAGACGGGTTAGAACAGAAGAAAACCAAGAAAAACTGGGTTAGACCGGAAGAAAACCAAGAAAAACAAGGTTAGAAAGGGTGAAAACCAAGAAAAGCCGGGTTAGAACGGAAGAAAACCAAGAAAAACAGGGTTACACAGGAAGAAAACCAAGAAAAGCCGGGTTAGACCGGAAGAAAACCAAGAAAAGCCAGATTAGATCAAAAGAAAACCAAGAAAAATGGGGTTAGAGCCAAAAAAAACCAAGAAAAACAGGGTTAGAGCCGAAGAAAACCAAGAAAAACAGGGTTAGAGCCGAAGAAAACCAAGAAAAACAGGGTTAGAGCCAGAAAAAACCAAGAAAACCAGTGTTAGAGCCGAAAAAAAACAAGAAAACCAGGGTTAGATCAGAAAAAAAACAAGAAAAACAGGATTAGAAAGGAAGAAAACCAAGAAAAGCCGGGTTAGAGCGGAAGAAAACCAAGTAAAACAGGGTTAGAGCCAAAAAAAATCAAGAAAACCAGGGTTAGAGCCGAAAAAAAACAAGAAAACCAGGGTTAGATCGGAAAAAAAACAAGGAAAACAGGATTAGAAAGGGAGAAAACCAAGAAAAGCCGGGTTAGAACGGAAGAAAACCAAGAAAAACAGAGTTACACCGGAAGAAAACCAAGAAAAGCAGGGTTAGAGCGGAAGAAAACCAAGAAAAACACGGTTAGAGCAGAAGAAAACCAAGAAAAGCCGGGTTAGAATGGAAGGAAACCAAGAAAAACTGGGTTAGACCGGAAGAAAACCAAGAAAAACAGGGTTAGAAAGGAAGAAAACCAAGAAAAGCCGGATTAGAACGGAAGAAAACCAAGAAAAACGGGGTTGGAGCCGAAGAAAACCAAGAAAAGCAGGGTTAGAGCCGAAAAAAACCAAGAAAAACAGGGTTAGAGCCGAAAAAAACCAAGAAAAACAGGGTTAGATCGGAAGAAAACCAAGAAAAGCAGGGTTAGAGCGGAAGAAAACCATGAAAAACAGGGATAGTGCCGAAAAAAACCAAGAAAAACAGGGTTAAAGCCGAAAAAAAACCAAGAAAAACAGGGTTAGAGTTGAAAAAAACCAAGAAAAGCCGGGTAGAACAGAAGAAAACCAAGAAAAACAGGGTTAGAGCCGAAAAAAAGCAAAAAAACCAGGGTTAGAGCCGGAAAACACCAAGAAAAACAGGGTTAGAGCTGAAAAAAACCAAGAAAAGCTGGGTTAGAACGGAAGAAAACCAAGAAAAACAGGGTTAGACCGGAAGAAAACCAAGAAAAGCAGGGTTAGAGCTGAAGAAAACCAAGAAAAGCAGGGTTAGAGCCGAAAAAAACCAAGAAAAACAGGGTTAGAGCAGAAGAAAACCAAGGAAAGCAGGGTTAGAGGCGAATAACACCAAGAAAAACAGGTTTAGAGCCGAAAAAAAACAAGAGAAGCCGGGTTAGAACGGAAGAAAACCAAGAAAAACAGGGTTAGAGCCGAAAAAAACCAAGAGAAGCCGGGTTAGAACGGAAGAAACCCAAGAAAAACAGGGTTAGAGCCGAAAAAAACCAAGAAAAACAGGGGTAGACCGGAAGAAAACCAAGAAAAGCCGGGTTAGAACGGAAGAAAACCAAGAAAAGCTGAGTTAGAGCCGAAAAAAACCATAAAAAGCCGTATTGGAACGGAAGAAAACCAAGAAAAACATGGTTAGAGCCGAAAAAAACCAAGAAAAACAGGGTTAGAGCGGAAGAAAACCAAGAAAAACAGGGCTAGATCCGGAGAAAACCAAGGAAAGCAGGGTTAGAGCGGAAGAAAACTAAGAAAAGCAGAATAAGAGCCAAAAAAAACCAAGAAAAACAGGGTTTAGAGCCGAAAAAAAACAAGAAAAGCTGGGTTAGAACGGAAAAAATACAAGAAAAACAGGATTAGAAAGGAAGAAAACCAAGAAAAGCCGGGTTAGAATGGAAGAAAACCAAGAAAAACAGAGTTACACCGGAAGAAAACACAGAAAAGCCGGATTAGAACGGAAGAAAAGCAAGAAAAACAGGGTTAGAGCCGAAAATAACCAAGAAAAACAGGGTTAGAGCGGAAAAAAACCAAGAAAAACAGGGCTATATCCGGAGAAAACCAAGGAAAGCAGGGTTAGAGCGGAAGAAAACCAAGAAAAGCAGGCTTAGAGCCGAAAAAACCCAAGAAAAACAGGGTTAGATCGGAAGAAAACCAAGAAAAGCAGGGTTAGAGCGGAAGAAAACCAAGAAAAACAGGGATAGAGCCGAAAAAAACCAAGAAAAACAGGGTTAAAGGCGAAAAAAAACCAAGAAAAACAGGGTTAGAGTTGAAAAAAACCAAGAAAAGCCGGGTAGAACGGAAGAAAACCAAGAAAAACAGGGTTAGAGCCGAAAAAAAGCAAAAAAACCAGGGTTAGAGCCGGAAAACACCAAGAAAAACAGGGTTAGAGCAGAAAAAAACCAAGAAAAGCTGGGTTAGAACGGAAGAAAACCAAGAAAAACAGGGTTAGACCGGAAGAAAACCAAGAAAAGCAGGGTTAGAGCTGAAGAAAACCAAGAAAAGCAGGGTTAGAGCCGAAAAAAACCAAGAAAAACAGGGTTAGAGCAGAAGAAAACCAAGGAAAGCAGGGTTAGAGGCGAATAACACCAAGAAAAACAGGTTTAGAGCCGAAAAAAAACAAGAGAAGCCGGGTTAGAACGGAAGAAAACCAAGAAAAACAGGGTTAGAGCCGAAAAAAACCAAGAGAAGCCGGGTTAGAACGGAAGAAACCCAAGAAAACAGGGTTAGAGCCGAAAAAAACCAAGAAAAACAGGGGTAGACCGGAAGAAAACCAAGAAAAGCCGGGTTAGAACGGAAGAAAACCAAGAAAAGCTGAGTTAGAGCCGAAAAAAACCATAAAAAGCCGTATTGGAACGGAAGAAAACCAAGAAAAACATGGTTAGAGCCGAAAAAAACCAAGAAAAACAGGGTTAGAGCGGAAGAAAACCAAGAAAAACAGGGCTAGATCCGGAGAAAACCAAGGAAAGCAGGGTTAGAGCGGAAGAAAACTAAGAAAAGCAGAATAAGAGCCAAAAAAAACCAAGAAAAACAGGGTTTAGAGCCGAAAAAAAACAAGAAAAGCTGGGTTAGAACGGAAAAAATACAAGAAAAACAGGATTAGAAAGGAAGAAAACCAAGAAAAGCCGGGTTAGAATGGAAGAAAACCAAGAAACACAGAGTTACACCGGAAGAAAACCAAGAAAAGCCGGATTAGAACGGAAGAAAAGCAAGAAAAACAGGGTTAGAGCCGAAAATAACCAAGAAAAACAGGGTTAGAGCGGAAAAAAACCAAGAAAAACAGGGCTATATCCGGAGAAAACCAAGGAAAGCAGGGTTAGAGCGGAAGAAAACCAAGAAAAGCAGGCTTAGAGCCGAAAAAAACCAAGAAAAACAGGGTTAGATCGGAAGAAAACCAAGAAAAGCAGGGTTAGAGCGGAAGAAAACCAAGAAAAACAGGGATAGAGCCGAAAAAAACCAAGAAAAACAGGGTTAAAGCCGAAAAAAAACCAAGAAAAACAGGGTTAGAGTTGAAAAAAACCAAGAAAAGCCGGGTAGAACAGAAGAAAACCAAGAAAAACAGGGTTAGAGCCGAAAAAAAGCAAAAAAACCAGGGTTAGAGCCGGAAAACACCAAGAAAAACAGGGTTAGAGCTGAAAAAAACCAAGAAAAGCTGGGTTAGAACGGAAGAAAACCAAGAAAAACAGGGTTAGACCGGAAGAAAACCAAGAAAAGCAGGGTTAGAGCTGAAGAAAACCAAGAAAAGCAGGGTTAGAGCCGAAAAAAACCAAGAAAAACAGGGTTAGAGCAGAAGAAAACCAAGGAAAGCAGGGTTAGAGGCGAATAACACCAAGAAAAACAGGTTTAGAGCCGAAAAAAAACAAGAGAAGCCGGGTTAGAACGGAAGAAAACCAAGAAAAACAGGGTTAGAGCCGAAAAAAACCAAGAGAAGCCGGGTTAGAACGGAAGAAACCCAAGAAAAACAGGGTTAGAGCCGAAAAAAACCAAGAAAAACAGGGGTAGACCGGAAGAAAACCAAGAAAAGCCGGGTTAGAACGGAAGAAAACCAAGAAAAGCTGAGTTAGAGCCGAAAAAAACCATAAAAAGCCGTATTGGAACGGAAGAAAACCAAGAAAAACATGGTTAGAGCCGAAAAAAACCAAGAAAAACAGGGTTAGAGCGGAAGAAAACCAAGAAAAACAGGGCTAGATCCGGAGAAAACCAAGGAAAGCAGGGTTAGAGCGGAAGAAAACTAAGAAAAGCAGAATAAGAGCCAAAAAAAACCAAGAAAAACAGGGTTTAGAGCCGAAAAAAAACAAGAAAAGCTGGGTTAGAACGGAAAAAAACCAAGAAAAACAGGATTAGAAAGGAAGAAAACCAAGAAAAGCCGGGTTAGAATGGAAGAAAACCAAGAAAAACAGAGTTACACCGGAAGAAAACCAAGAAAAGCCGGATTAGAACGGAAGAAAAGCAAGAAAAACAGGGTTAGAGCCGAAAATAACCAAGAAAAACAGGGTTAGAGCGGAAAAAAACCAAGAAAAACAGGGCTATATCCGGAGAAAACCAAGGAAAGCAGGGTTAGAGCGGAAGAAAACCAAGAAAAGCAGGCTTAGAGCCGAAAAAAACCAAGAAAAGCCGGATTGGAACGGAAGAAAACCAAGAAAAACATGGTTAGAGCCGAAAAAAACCAAGAAAAACAGGGTTAGAGCGGAAGAAAACCAAGAAAAACAGGGCTAGATCCGGAGAAAACCAAGGAAAGCAGGGTTAGAGCGGAAGAAAACTAAGAAAAGCAGAATAAGAGCCGAAAAAAACCAAGAAAAACAGGGTTTAGAGCCTAAAAAAAACAAGAAAAGCTGGGTTAGAACGGAAGAAAACCAAGAAAAACAGGGTTAGAGTTGAAGAAAACCAAGAAAAACAGGGTTAGATCCGAAAAAAACAAAGAAAAACAGGGTTAGAGCGGAAGAAAACCAAGAAAAACAGGGTTAGGACTATAGAAAAGCAAGAAAAGCCGGGTTAGAGCAGAAGAAAACCAAGAAAAACAGGGTTAGAGCAGAAGAAAACCAAGAAAAGCCGGGTTAGAACGGAAGAAAACCAAGAAAAACTGGGTTAGACCGGAAGAAAACCAAGAAAAACAGGGTTAGAATGGAAGAAAACCAAGAAAAGCCGGATTAGAACGGAAGAAAACAAAGAAAAACGGGGTTAGAGCCGAAGAAAAGCAAGAAAAGCAGGGTTAGAACGGAAGAAAAGCAAGAAAAAAAGGGTTAGAGCCGAAAAAAACCAAGAAAAACAGAACTGGAGCTGAAAAAACCAAGAAAAACAGGGTTAGAACGGAAGAAAACCAAGAAAAGCAGGGTTAGAGCGGAAGAAAACCAAGAAAAAGAGGGATAGAGCCGAAAAAAACCAAGAAAAACAGGGTTAAAGCCGAAAAAAACCAAGAAAAGCCGGGTTAGAACAGAAGAAAACCAAGAAAAACAGGGTTAGAGCCGAAAAAAACCAAGAAAAGCTGGGTTAGAACGGAAGAAAACCAAGAAAAGCCGGGTTAGAGCGGAAGTAAACCAAGAAAAACAGGGTTAGAGCCGAAGAAAACCAAGGAAAGCAGGGTTAGAGGCGAATAACACCAAGAAAAACAGGGTTAGAGACGGAAAAAAACAAGAGAAGCCGGGTTAGAACGGAAGAAAACCAAGAAAAACAGGGTTAGAGCCGAAAAAAACCAAGAAAAACAGGGTTAGACCGGAAGAAAACCAAGAAAAGCCGGGTTAGAACGGAAGAAAACCAAGAAAAACAGGGTTAGAGCGGAAGAAAACCAAGAAAAGCCGGGTTAGAGCGGAAGTAAACCAAGAAAAAAAACCCTAACCCTAACCCTAACCCTAACCCTAACCCTAGCCCAAACCCTAACCCTAACCCTAACCCTAACCCTAAGCCTAACCCTAACCCTACTCTAGCCCTAACCCTAACCCTAACCCTAACCCTAAACCTAACCCTAACCCTAACCCTAACCCTAACCCTAACCCTAACCCTAACCCTAACCCTAACCCTAACCCTAACCCTAGCCCTAACCCTAACCCTAACCCTAACCCTAACCCTACCCTAACCCTAACCCTAACCCTAACCCTAACCCTAACCCTAACCCTAACCCTAGCCCTAACCCTAACCCTAACCCTAACCCTAACCCTAACCCTACCCCTAACACTAACCCTAACCCCAACCCTAACCCTAACCCTAACCCTAACCTTAACCCTAACCCTAACCCTAACCCTACTCTAGCCCTAACCCTAACCCTAACCCTAACCCTAACCCTAACCCTAACCCTAACCCTAACCCTAACCCTTACCCTACCCGTACCCCTAACCCTAACCCTAACCCTAACCCTAACCCTAACCCTAACCCTAACCCTAACCCTAACCCTAACCCTAACCCTAACCTTACCCTAACCCTAACCCTACTCTAGCCCTAACCCTACCCCTAAACCTAACCCTAACCCTAACCCCTTTTTTCTACTCTAACCCTGTTTCTCTTGGTTTTCTTCCGTTCTAACCCGGCTTTTCTCGTTTTTTTTTCGGCTCTAACCCTGTTTTTCTTGTTTTTTTTCGGCTCTAACCCTGCTTTCCTTGTTTTTCTCCGGCTCTAACCCTGTTTTTATTGGTTTTCTTCCGCTCTAACCCTGTTTTTCTTGTTTTTTTTCGGCTCTAACCCTGTTTTTCTTGGTGTTTTTTCGGCTCTAACCCTGTTTTTCTTGGTTTTCTTCCGCTCTAACCCTGTTTTTCTTGGTTTTTTTCTCAAGAAAAACAGGGTTAGAGCCAAAAAAAACCCAAGAAAAACAGGGTTAGAACCGAAAAAAACCAAGAAAAGCCAAGTTAGAACGGAAGAAAACCAAGAAAAACAGGGTTAGAGCCGAAAAGAAACAAGAAAACCAGGGTTAGAGCCAAAAAAAACCAAGAAAACCAGGGTTAGATCAGAAAAAAACCAAGAAAAACAGGATTAGAAAGGAAGAAAACCAAGAAAAGCCGGGTTAGAATGGAAGAAAACCAAGAAAAACAGAGTTACACCGGAAGAAAACCAAGAAAAGCCGGATTAGAACGGAAGAAAAGCAAGAAAAACAGGGTTAGAGCCGAAAATAACCAAGAAAAACAGGGTTAGAGCGGAAAAAAACCAAGAAAAACAGGGCTATATCCGGAGAAAACCAAGGAAAGCAGGGTTAGAGCGGAAGAAAACCAAGAAAAGCAGGCTTAGAGCCGAAAAAAACCAAGAAAAGCCGGATTGGAACGGAAGAAAACCAAGAAAAACATGGTTAGAGCCGAAAAAAACCAAGAAAAACAGGGTTAGAGCGGAAGAAAACCAAGAAAAACAGGGCTAGATCCGGAGAAAACCAAGGAAAGCAGGGTTAGAGCGGAAGAAAACTAAGAAAAGCAGAATAAGAGCCGAAAAAAACCAAGAAAAACAGGGTTTAGAGCCTAAAAAAAACAAGAAAAGCTGGGTTAGAACGGAAGAAAACCAAGAAAAACAGGGTTAGAGTTGAAGAAAACCAAGAAAAACAGGGTTAGATCCGAAAAAAACAAAGAAAAACAGGGTTAGAGCGGAAGAAAACCAAGAAAAACAGGGTTAGGACTATAGAAAAGCAAGAAAAGCCGGGTTAGAGCAGAAGAAAACCAAGAAAAACAGGGTTAGAGCAGAAGAAAACCAAGAAAAGCCGGGTTAGAACGGAAGAAAACCAAGAAAAACTGGGTTAGACCGGAAGAAAACCAAGAAAAACAGGGTTAGAATGGAAGAAAACCAAGAAAAGCCGGATTAGAACGGAAGAAAACAAAGAAAAACGGGGTTAGAGCCGAAGAAAAGCAAGAAAAGCAGGGTTAGAACGGAAGAAAACCAAGAAAAAAAGGGTTAGAGCCGAAAAAAACCAAGAAAAACAGAATTAGAGCCGAAAAAAACAAGAAAAACTGGGTTAGAACGGAAGAAAACCAAGAAAAGCAGGGTTAGAGCCGAAAAAAACCAAGAAAAACAGGGGTAGACCGGAAGAAAACCAAGAAAAGCCGGGTTAGAACGGAAGAAAACCAAGAAAAGCTGAGTTAGAGCCGAAAAAAACCATAAAAAGCCGTATTGGAACGGAAGAAAACCAAGAAAAACATGGTTAGAGCCGAAAAAAACCAAGAAAAACAGGGTTAGATCCGAAAAAAACCAAGAAAAACAGGGCTAGATCCGGAGAAAACCAAGGAAAGCAGGGTTAGAGCGGAAGAAAACTAAGAAAAGCAGAATAAGAGCCAAAAAAAACCAAGAAAAACAGGGTTTAGAGCCGAAAAAAAACAAGAAAAGCTGGGTTAGAACGGAAAAAATACAAGAAAAACAGGATTAGAAAGGAAGAAAACCAAGAAAAGCCGGGTTAGAATGGAAGAAAACCAAGAAAAACAGAGTTACACCGGAAGAAAACCAAGAAAAGCCGGATTAGAACGGAAGAAAAGCAAGAAAAACAGGGTTAGAGCCGAAAATAACCAAGAAAAACAGGGTTAGAGCGGAAGAAAACCAAGAAAAACAGGGCTATATCCGGAGAAAACCAAGGAAAGCAGGGTTAGAGCGGAAGAAAACCAAGAAAAGCAGGCTTAGAGCCGAAAAAAACCAAGAAAAACAGGGTTAGATCGGAAGAAAACCAAGAAAAGCAGGGTTAGAGCGGAAGAAAACCAAGAAAAACAGGGATAGAGCCGAAAAAAACCAAGAAAAACAGGGTTAAAGGCGAAAAAAAACCAAGAAAAACAGGGTTAGAGTTGAAAAAAACCAAGAAAAGCCGGGTAGAACAGAAGAAAACCAAGAAAAACAGGGTTAGAGCCGAAAAAAAGCAAAAAAACCAGGGTTAGAGCCGGAAAACACCAAGAAAAACAGGGTTAGAGCTGAAAAAAACCAAGAAAAGCTGGGTTAGAACGGAAGAAAACCAAGAAAAACAGGGTTAGACCGGAAGAAAACCAAGAAAAGCAGGGTTAGAGCTGAAGAAAACCAAGAAAAGCAGGGTTAGAGCCGAAAAAAACCAAGAAAAACAGGGTTAGAGCAGAAGAAAACCAAGGAAAGCAGGGTTAGAGGCGAATAACACCAAGAAAAACAGGTTTAGAGCCGAAAAAAAACAAGAGAAGCCGGGTTAGAACGGAAGAAAACCAAGAAAAACAGGGTTAGAGCCGAAAAAAACCAAGAGAAGCCGGGTTAGAACGGAAGAAACCCAAGAAAAACAGGGTTAGAGCCGAAAAAAACCAAGAAAAACAGGGGTAGACCGGAAGAAAACCAAGAAAAGCCGGGTTAGAACGGAAGAAAACCAAGAAAAGCTGAGTTAGAGCCGAAAAAAACCATAAAAAGCCGTATTGGAACGGAAGAAAACCAAGAAAAACATGGTTAGAGCCGAAAAAAACCAAGAAAAACAGGGTTAGAGCGGAAGAAAACCAAGAAAAACAGGGCTAGATCCGGAGAAAACCAAGGAAAGCAGGGTTAGAGCGGAAGAAAACTAAGAAAAGCAGAATAAGAGCCAAAAAAACCCAAGAAAAACAGGGTTTAGAGCCGAAAAAAAACAAGAAAAGCTGGGTTAGAACGGAAAAAATACAAGAAAAACAGGATTAGAAAGGAAGAAAACCAAGAAAAGCCGGGTTAGAATGGAAGAAAACCAAGAAAAACAGAGTTACACCGGAAGAAAACCAAGAAAAGCCGGATTAGAACGGAAGAAAAGCAAGAAAAACAGGGTTAGAGCCGAAAATAACCAAGAAAAACAGGGTTAGAGCGGAAAAAAACCAAGAAAAACAGGGCTATATCCGGAGAAAACCAAGGAAAGCAGGGTTAGAGCGGAAGAAAACCAAGAAAAGCAGGCTTAGAGCCGAAAAAAACCAAGAAAAGCCGGATTGGAACGGAAGAAAACCAAGAAAAACATGGTTAGAGCCGAAAAAAACCAAGAAAAACAGGGTTAGAGCGGAAGAAAACCAAGAAAAACAGGGCTAGATCCGGAGAAAACCAAGGAAAGCAGGGTTAGAGCGGAAGAAAACTAAGAAAAGCAGAATAAGAGCCGAAAAAAACCAAGAAAAACAGGGTTTAGAGCCTAAAAAAAACAAGAAAAGCTGGGTTAGAACGGAAGAAAACCAAGAAAAACAGGGTTAGAGTTGAAGAAAACCAAGAAAAACAGGGTTAGATCCGAAAAAAACAAAGAAAAACAGGGTTAGAGCGGAAGAAAACCAAGAAAAACAGGGTTAGGACTATAGAAAAGCAAGAAAAGCCGGGTTAGAGCAGAAGAAAACCAAGAAAAACAGGGTTAGAGCAGAAGAAAACCAAGAAAAGCCGGGTTAGAACGGAAGAAAACCAAGAAAAACTGGGTTAGACCGGAAGAAAACCAAGAAAAACAGGGTTAGAATGGAAGAAAACCAAGAAAAGCCGGATTAGAACGGAAGAAAACAAAGAAAAACGGGGTTAGAGCCGAAGAAAAGCAAGAAAAGCAGGGTTAAAACGGAAGAAAAGCAAGAAAAAAAGGGTTAGAGCCGAAAAAAACCAAGAAAAACAGAATTAGAGCTGAAAAAACCAAGAAAAACAGGGTTAGAACGGAAGAAAACCAAGAAAAGCAGGGTTAGAGCGGAAGAAAACCAAGAAAAAGAGGGATAGAGCCGAAAAAAACCAAGAAAAACAGGGTTAAAGCCGAAAAAAACCAAGAAAAGCCGGGTTAGAACAGAAGAAAACCAAGAAAAACAGGGTTAGAGCCGAAAAAAACCAAGAAAAGCTGGGTTAGAACGGAAGAAAACCAAGAAAAGCCGGGTTAGAGCGGAAGTAAACCAAGAAAAACAGGGTTAGAGCCGAAGAAAACCAAGGAAAGCAGGGTTAGAGGCGAATAACACCAAGAAAAACAGGGTTAGAGACGGAAAAAAACAAGAGAAGCCGGGTTAGAACGGAAGAAAACCAAGAAAAACAGGGTTAGAGCCGAAAAAAACCAAGAAAAACAGGGTTAGACCGGAAGAAAACCAAGAAAAGCCGGGTTAGAACGGAAGAAAACCAAGAAAAACAGGGTTAGAGCGGAAGAAAACCAAGAAAAGCCGGGTTAGAGCGGAAGTAAACCAAGAAAAAAAACCCTAACCCTAACCCTAACCCTAACCCTAACCCTAGCCCAAACCCTAACCCTAACCCTAACCCTAACCCTAAGCCTAACCCTAACCCTACTCTAGCCCTAACCCTAACCCTAACCCTAACCCTAACCCTAACCCTAACCCTAACCCTAACCCTAACCCTAACCCTAGCCCTAACCCTAACCCTAACCCTAACCCTAACCCTACCCTAACCCTAACCCTAACCCTAACCCTAACCCAAACCCTAACCCTAACCCTAGCCCTAACCCTAACCCTAACCCTAACCCTAACCCTAACCCTACCCCTAACACTAACCCTAACCCCAACCCTAACCCTAACCCTAACCCTAACCTTAACCCTAACCCTAACCCTAACCCTACTCTAGCCCTAACCCTAACCCTAACCCTAACCCTAACCCTAACCCTAACCCTAACCCTAACCCTTACCCTACCCGTACCCCTAACCCTAACCCTAACCCTAACCCTAACCCTAACCCTAACCCTAACCCTAACCCTAACCCTAACCTTACCCTAACCCTAACCCTACTCTAGCCCTAACCCTACCCCTAAACCTAACCCTAACCCTAACCCCTTTTTTCTACTCTAACCCTGTTTCTCTTGGTTTTCTTCCGTTCTAACCCGGCTTTTCTCGTTTTTTTTTCGGCTCTAACCCTGTTTTTCTTGTTTTTTTTCGGCTCTAACCCTGCTTTCCTTGTTTTTCTCCGGCTCTAACCCTGTTTTTATTGGTTTTCTTCCGCTCTAACCCTGTTTTTCTTGTTTTTTTTCGGCTCTAACCCTGTTTTTCTTGGTGTTTTTTCGGCTCTAACCCTGTTTTTCTTGGTTTTCTTCCGCTCTAACCCTGTTTTTCTTGGTTTTTTTCTCAAGAAAAACAGGGTTAGAGCCAAAAAAAACCCAAGAAAAACAGGGTTAGAACCGAAAAAAACCAAGAAAAGCCAAGTTAGAACGGAAGAAAACCAAGAAAAACAGGGTTAGAGCCGAAAAGAAACAAGAAAACCAGGGTTAGAGCCGAAAAAAACCAAGAAAACCAGGGTTAGATCAGAAAAAAACCAAGAAAAACAGGATTAGAAAGGAAGAAAACCAAGAAAAGCCGGGTTAGAATGGAAGAAAACCAAGAAAAACAGAGTTACACCGGAAGAAAACCAAGAAAAGCCGGATTAGAACGGAAGAAAAGCAAGAAAAACAGGGTTAGAGCCGAAAATAACCAAGAAAAACAGGGTTAGAGCGGAAAAAAACCAAGAAAAACAGGGCTATATCCGGAGAAAACCAAGGAAAGCAGGGTTAGAGCGGAAGAAAACCAAGAAAAGCAGGCTTAGAGCCGAAAAAAACCAAGAAAAGCCGGATTGGAATGGAAGAAAACCAAGAAAAACATGGTTAGAGCCGAAAAAAACCAAGAAAAACAGGGTTAGAGCGGAAGAAAACCAAGAAAAACAGGGCTAGATCCGGAGAAAACCAAGGAAAGCAGGGTTAGAGCGGAAGAAAACTAAGAAAAGCAGAATAAGAGCCGAAAAAAACCAAGAAAAACAGGGTTTAGAGCCTAAAAAAAACAAGAAAAGCTGGGTTAGAACGGAAGAAAACCAAGAAAAACAGGGTTAGAGTTGAAGAAAACCAAGAAAAACAGGGTTAGATCCGAAAAAAACAAAGAAAAACAGGGTTAGAGCGGAAGAAAACCAAGAAAAACAGGGTTAGGACTATAGAAAAGCAAGAAAAGCCGGGTTAGAGCAGAAGAAAACCAAGAAAAACAGGGTTAGAGCAGAAGAAAACCAAGAAAAGCCGGGTTAGAACGGAAGAAAACCAAGAAAAACTGGGTTAGACCGGAAGAAAACCAAGAAAAACAGGGTTAGAATGGAAGAAAACCAAGAAAAGCCGGATTAGAACGGAAGAAAACAAAGAAAAACGGGGTTAGAGCCGAAGAAAAGCAAGAAAAGCAGGGTTAGAACGGAAGAAAACCAAGAAAAAAAGGGTTAGAGCCGAAAAAAACCAAGAAAAACAGAATTAGAGCCGAAAAAAACAAGAAAAACTGGGTTAGAACGGAAGAAAACCAAGAAAAGCAGGGTTAGAGCCGAAAAAAACCAAGAAAAACAGGGGTAGACCGGAAGAAAACCAAGAAAAGCCGGGTTAGAACAAAAGAAAACCAAGAAAAGCTGAGTTAGAGCCGAAAAAAACCATAAAAAGCCGTATTGGAACGGAAGAAAACCAAGAAAAACATGGTTAGAGCCGAAAAAAACCAAGAAAAACAGGGTTAGAGCGGAAGAAAACCAAGAAAAACAGGGCTAGATCCGGAGAAAACCAAGGAAAGCAGGGTTAGAGCGGAAGAAAACTAAGAAAAGCAGAATAAGAGCCAAAAAAAACCAAGAAAAACAGGGTTTAGAGCCGAAAAAAAACAAGAAAAGCTGGGTTAGAACGGAAAAAATACAAGAAAAACAGGATTAGAAAGGAAGAAAACCAAGAAAAGCCGGGTTAGAATGGAAGAAAACCAAGAAAAACAGAGTTACACCGGAAGAAAACCAAGAAAAGCCGGATTAGAACGGAAGAAAAGCAAGAAAAACAGGGTTAGAGCCGAAAATAACCAAGAAAAACAGGGTTAGAGCGGAAAAAAACCAAGAAAAACAGGGCTATATCCGGAGAAAACCAAGGAAAGCAGGGTTAGAGCGGAAGAAAACCAAGAAAAGCAGGCTTAGAGCCGAAAAAAACCAAGAAAAACAGGGTTAGATCGGAAGAAAACCAAGAAAAAAAGGGTTAGAGCCGAAAAAAACCAAGAAAAACAGAATTAGAGCCGAAAAAAACAAGAAAAACTGGGTTAGAACGGAAGAAAACCAAGAAAAGCAGGGTTAGAGCCGAAAAAAACCAAGAAAAACAGGGGTAGACCGGAAGAAAACCAAGAAAAGCCGGGTTAGAACGGAAGAAAACCAAGAAAAGCTGAGTTAGAGCCGAAAAAAACCATAAAAAGCCGTATTGGAACGGAAGAAAACCAAGAAAAACATGGTTAGAGCCGAAAAAAACCAAGAAAAACAGGGTTAGAGCGGAAGAAAACCAAGAAAAACAGGGCTAGATCCGGAGAAAACCAAGGAAAGCAGGGTTAGAGCGGAAGAAAACTAAGAAAAGCAGAATAAGAGCCAAAAAAACCCAAGAAAAACAGGGTTTAGAGCCGAAAAAAAACAAGAAAAGCTGGGTTAGAACGGAAAAAATACAAGAAAAACAGGATTAGAAAGGAAGAAAACCAAGAAAAGCCGGGTTAGAATGGAAGAAAACCAAGAAAAACAGAGTTACACCGGAAGAAAACCAAGAAAAGCCGGATTAGAACGGAAGAAAAGCAAGAAAAACAGGGTTAGAGCCGAAAATAACCAAGAAAAACAGGGTTAGAGCGGAAAAAAACCAAGAAAAACAGGGCTATATCCGGAGAAAACCAAGGAAAGCAGGGTTAGAGCGGAAGAAAACCAAGAAAAGCAGGCTTAGAGCCGAAAAAAACCAAGAAAAACAGGGTTAGATCGGAAGAAAACCAAGAAAAGCAGGGTTAGAGCGGAAGAAAACCAAGAAAAACAGGGATAGAGCCGAAAAAAACCAAGAAAAACAGGGTTAAAGGCGAAAAAAAACCAAGAAAAACAGGGTTAGAGTTGAAAAAAACCAAGAAAAGCCGGGTAGAACAGAAGAAAACCAAGAAAAACAGGGTTAGAGCCGAAAAAAAGCAAAAAAACCAGGGTTAGAGCCGGAAAACACCAAGAAAAACAGGGTTAGAGCTGAAAAAAACCAAGAAAAGCTGGGTTAGAACGGAAGAAAACCAAGAAAAACAGGGTTAGACCGGAAGAAAACCAAGAAAAGCAGGGTTAGAGCTGAAGAAAACCAAGAAAAGCAGGGTTAGAGCCGAAAAAAACCAAGAAAAACAGGGTTAGAGCAGAAGAAAACCAAGGAAAGCAGGGTTAGAGGCGAATAACACCAAGAAAAACAGGTTTAGAGCCGAAAAAAAACAAGAGAAGCCGGGTTAGAACGGAAGAAAACCAAGAAAAACAGGGTTAGAGCCGAAAAAAACCAAGAGAAGCCGGGTTAGAACGGAAGAAACCCAAGAAAAACAGGGTTAGAGCCGAAAAAAACCAAGAAAAACAGGGGTAGACCGGAAGAAAACCAAGAAAAGCCGGGTTAGAACGGAAGAAAACCAAGAAAAGCTGAGTTAGAGCCGAAAAAAACCATAAAAAGCCGTATTGGAACGGAAGAAAACCAAGAAAAACATGGTTAGAGCCGAAAAAAACCAAGAAAAACAGGGTTAGAGCGGAAGAAAACCAAGAAAAACAGGGCTAGATCCGGAGAAAACCAAGGAAAGCAGGGTTAGAGCGGAAGAAAACTAAGAAAAGCAGAATAAGAGCCAAAAAAAACCAAGAAAAACAGGGTTTAGAGCCGAAAAAAAACAAGAAAAGCTGGGTTAGAACGGAAAAAATACAAGAAAAACAGGATTAGAAAGGAAGAAAACCAAGAAAAGCCGGGTTAGAATGGAAGAAAACCAAGAAAAACAGAGTTACAACGGAAGAAAACCAAGAAAAGCCGGATTAGAACGGAAGAAAAGCAAGAAAAACAGGGTTAGAGCCGAAAATAACCAAGAAAAACAGGGTTAGAGCGGAAGAAAACCAAGAAAAACAGGGCTAGATCCGGAGAAAACCAAGGAAAGCAGGGTTAGAGCGGAAGAAAACTAAGAAAAGCAGAATAAGAGCCGAAAAAAACCAAGAAAAACAGGGTTTAGAGCCTAAAAAAAACAAGAAAAAGCTGGGTTAGAACGGAAGAAAACCAAGAAAAACAGGGTTAGAGTTGAAGAAAACCAAGAAAAACAGGGTTAGATCCGAAAAAAACAAAGAAAAACAGGGTTAGAGCGGAAGAAAACCAAGAAAAACAGGGTTAGGACTATAGAAAAGCAAGAAAAGCCTGGTTAGAGCAGAAGAAAACCAAGAAAAACAGGGTTAGAGCAGAAGAAAACCAAGAAAAGCCGGGTTAGAACGGAAGAAAACCAAGAAAAACTGGGTTAGACCGGAAGAAAACCAAGAAAAACAGGGTTAGAATGGAAGAAAACCAAGAAAAGCCGGATTAGAACGGAAGAAAACAAAGAAAAACGGGGTTAGAGCCGAAGAAAAGCAAGAAAAGCAGGGTTAGAACGGAAGAAAAGCAAGAAAAAAAGGGTTAGAGCCGAAAAAAACCAAGAAAAACAGAATTAGAGCTGAAAAAACCAAGAAAAACAGGGTTAGAACGGAAGAAAACCAAGAAAAACAGGGTTAGAGCCGAAAAAAACCAAGAAAAGCTGGGTTAGAACGGAAGAAAACCAAGAAAAGCCGGGTTAGAGCGGAAGTAAACCAAGAAAAACAGGGTTAGAGCCGAAGAAAACCAAGGAAAGCAGGGTTAGAGGCGAATAACACCAAGAAAAACAGGGTTAGAGACGGAAAAAAACAAGAGAAGCCGGGTTAGAACGGAAGAAAACCAAGAAAAACAGGGTTAGAGCCGAAAAAAACCAAGAAAAACAGGGTTAGACCGGAAGAAAACCAAGAAAAGCCGGGTTAGAACGGAAGAAAACCAAGAAAAACAGGGTTAGAGCGGAAGAAAACCAAGAAAAGCCGGGTTAGAGCGGAAGTAAACCAAGAAAAAAAACCCTAACCCTAACCCTAACCCTAACCCTAACCCTAGCCCAAACCCTAACCCTAACCCTAACCCTAACCCTAAGCCTAACCCTAACCCTACTCTAGCCCTAACCCTAACCCTAACCCTAACCCTAACCCTAACCCTAACCCTAACCCTAACCCTAACCCTAACCCTAACCCTAACCCTAACCCTAACCCTAACCCTAACCCTAGCCCTAACCCTAACCCTAACCCTAACCCTAACCCTACCCTAACCCTAATCCTAACCCTAACCCTAACCCTAACCCTAACCCTAACCCTAACCCTAACCCTAGCCCTAACCCTAACCCTAACCCTAACCCTAACCCTAACCCTACCCCTAACACTAACCCTAACCCCAACCCTAACCCTAACCCTAACCCTAACCTTAACCCTAACCCTAACCCTAACCCTACTCTAGCCCTAACCCTAACCCTAACCCTAACCCTAACCCTAACCCTAACCCTAACCCTAACCCTAACCCTAACCCTAACCCTAACCCTAACCCTTACCCTACCCGTACCCCTAACCCTAACCCTAACCCTAACCCTAACCCTAACCCTAACCCTAACCCTAACCCTAACCTTACCCTAACCCTAACCCTACTCTAGCCCTAACCCTACCCCTAAACCTAACCCTAACCCTAACCCCTTTTTTCTACTCTAACCCTGTTTCTCTTGGTTTTCTTCCGTTCTAACCCGGCTTTTCTCGTTTTTTTTTCGGCTCTAACCCTGTTTTTCTTGTTTTTTTTCGGCTCTAACCCTGCTTTCCTTGTTTTTCTCCGGCTCTAACCCTGTTTTTATTCGTTTTCTTCCGCTCTAACCCTGTTTTTCTTGTTTTTTTTCGGCTCTAACCCTGTTTTTCTTGGTGTTTTTTCGGCTCTAACCCTGTTTTTCTTGGTTTTCTTCCGCTCTAACCCTGTTTTTCTTGGTTTTTTTCTCAAGAAAAACAGGGTTAGAGCCAAAAAAAACCCAAGAAAAACAGGGTTAGAACCGAAAAAAACCAAGAAAAGCCAAGTTAGAACGGAAGAAAACCAAGAAAAACAGGGTTAGAGCCGAAAAGAAACAAGAAAACCAGGGTTAGAGCCGAAAAAAACCAAGAAAACCAGGGTTAGATCCGAAAAAAAACCAAGAAAAACAGGATTAGAAAGGAAGAAAACCAAGAAAAGCCGGGTTAGAATGGAAGAAAACCAAGAAAAACAGAGTTACACCGGAAGAAAACCAAGAAAAGCCGGATTAGAACGGAAGAAAAGCAAGAAAAACAGGGTTAGAGCCGAAAATAACCAAGAAAAACAGGGTTAGAGCGGAAAAAAACCAAGAAAAACAGGGCTATATCCGGAGAAAACCAAGGAAAGCAGGGTTAGAGCGGAAGAAAACCAAGAAAAGCAGGCTTAGAGCCGAAAAAAACCAAGAAAAGCCGGATTGGAATGGAAGAAAACCAAGAAAAACATGGTTAGAGCCGAAAAAAACCAAGAAAAACAGGGTTAGAGCGGAAGAAAACCAAGAAAAACAGGGCTAGATCCAGAGAAAACCAAGGAAAGCAGGGTTAGAGCGGAAGAAAACTAAGAAAAGCAGAATAAGAGCCGAAAAAAACCAAGAAAAACAGGGTTTAGAGCCTAAAAGAACAAGAAAAGCTGGGTTAGAACGGAAGAAAACCAAGAAAAACAGGGTTAGAGCCGAAGAAAACCAAGAAAAACAGGGTTAGATCCGAAAAAAACCAAGAAAAACAGGGTTAGAGCAGAAGAAAACCAAGAAAAGCCGGGTTAGAACGGAAGAAAACCAAGAAAAACAGGGTTAGACCGGAAGAAAACCAAGAAAAATAGGGTTAGAATGGAAGAAAACCAAGAAAAGCCGGATTAGAACGGAAGAAAACAAAGAAAAACGGGGTTAGAGCCCGAAAAAAACCAAGAAAAACAGAATTAGAGCCGAAAAAAACAAGAAAAACTGGGTTAGAACGGAAGAAAACCAAGAAAAGCAGGGTTAGAGCGGAAGAAAACCAAGAAAAACAGGGATAGAGCCGAAAAAAACCAAAAAAAACAGGGTTAAAGCCGAAAAAAACAAAGAAAAGCCGGGTTAGAACAGAAGAAAACCAAGAAAAACAGGGTTAGAGCCGAAAAAAACCAAGAAAAGCTGGGTTAGAACGGAAGAAAACCAAGAAAAGCCGGGTTAGAGCGGAAGTAAACCAAGAAAAAACAGGGTTAGAGCCGAAGAAAACCAAGGAAAGCAGGGTTAGAGGCGAATAACACCAAGAAAAACAGGGTTAGAGACGAAAAAAAACAAGAGAAGCCGGGTTAGAACGGAAGAAAACCAAGAAAAACAGGGTTAGAGCCGAAAAAAACCAAGAAAAACAGGGTTAGACCGGAAGAAAACCAAGAAAAGCCGGGTTAGAACGGAAGAAAACCAAGAAAAACAGGGTTAGAGCGGAAGAAAACCAAGAAAAGCCGGGTTAGAGCGGAAGTAAACCAAGAAAAAAAACCCTAACCCTAACCCTAACCCTAACCCTAGCCCTAACCCTAACCCTAACCCTAACCCTAACCCTAACACTAACCCTAACCCTAACCCTAACCCTAACCCTAACCCTAACCCTAACCCTAACCCTAACCCTAACCCTAACCCTA
>NW_028188946.1:424849-542349 GCF_054131305.1 Coturnix japonica
AACCCTAACCCTAACCCTAACCCTAACCCTAACCCTAACCCTAACCCTAACCCTAACCCTAACCCTAACCCTAACCCTAACCTACAGCCCTAACCCTAACCCTAACCCTAACCCTAACCCTAAGCCTAAGCCTAAGCCTAACCCTAACCCTAACCCTAACCCTACTCTAGCCCTAACCCTAACCCTAAACCTAACCCTAACCCTAACCCTAACCCTAACCCCTAACCCTAACCCTAACCCTAACCCTAACCCTAACCTAACCCTAGCCCTAACCCTAACCCTAACCCTAACCCTAACCCTACCCTAACCCTAACCCTAACCCTAACCCTAACCCTAACCCTAATCCTAACCCTAACCCTAACCCTAGCCCTAACACTAACCCTAACCCTAACCCTAACCCTAACCCTACCCCTAACCCTAACCCTAACCCCAACCCTAACCCTAACCCTAACCCTAACCCTAACCCTAACCCTAACCTTAACCCTAACCCTAACCCTAACCCTAACCCTAACCCTAAGCCTAACCCTAACCCTACTCTAGCCCTAACCCTAGCCCTAACCCTAACCCTAACCCTAACCCTAACCCTAACCCTAACCTTACCCTAACCCTAACCCTACTCTAGCCCTAATCCTAACCCTAAACCTAACCCTAACCCTAACCCCTTTTTTCTGCTCTAACCCTGTTTCTCTTGGTTTTCTTCCGTTCTAACCCGGCTTTTCTCGTTTTTTTTCGGCTCTAACCCTGTTTTTCTTGGTTTTTTTTCGGCTCTAACCCTGCTTTCCTTGGTTTTCTCCGGCTCTAACCCTGTTTTCTTGGCTTTCTTCCGCTCTAACCCTGTTTTTCTTGGTTTTATTCGGCTCTAACCCTGTTTTTCTTGGTGTTTATTCGGATCTAACCCTGTTTTTCTTGGTTTTCTTCCGCTCTAACCCTGTTTTTCTTGTTTTTTTTCTCAAGAAAAACAGGGTTAGAGCCAAAAAAAAACCCAAGAAAAACAGGGTTAGAACCGAAAAAAACCAAGAAAAGCCAAGTTAGAACGGAAGAAAACCAAGAAAAACAGGGATAGAGCCGAAAATAAACAAGAAAACCAGGGTTAGAGCCGAAAAAAACCAAGAAAACCAGGGTTAGATCGAAAAAAAACAAAGAAAAACAGGATTAGAAAGGAAGAAAACCATGAAAAGCCGGGTTAGAACGGAATTAAACCAAGAAAAACAGGGTTAGACTGGAAGAAAACCAAGAAAAACAGGGTTAGAACGGGAAGAAAACCAAGAAAAACAGGGTTAGAGCCAAAGATAACCAAGAAATACCGGGTTAGATCCGAAAAAAACGAAGAAAACCAGGGTTAGAGCGGAAGAAAAGCAAGAAAAACAGGGTTAGAGCCGAAGAAAACCAAGAAAAACAGGGTTAGAGCCGAAAAAAACAAAGAAAAACAGGGTTAGAGCAAAAGAAAACCAAGAAAAACAGGGTTAGGACTATAGAAAAGCAAGAAAAACAGGGTTAGAGCGGAAGAAAACCAAGAAAAACAGGGTTAGAGCAGAAGAAAACCAAAAAAAGACAGGTTAGAACAGAAGAAAACAAAGAAAAACTGGGTTAGACCGGAAGAAAACCAAGAAAAACAAGGTTAGAAAGGGAGAAATCCAAGAAAAGCTTGGTTTGAACGGAAGAAAACCAAGAAAAACAGGGTTACACCGGAAGAAAACCAAGAAAAACAGGGTTAGAGCGGAAGAAAACCAAGAAAAGCCGGATTAGATCAAAAGAAAACCAAGAAAAATGGGGTTAGAGCAGAGGAAAACCAAGAAAAACAGGGTTAGAGCCGAAGAAAACCAAGAAAAACAGGGTTAGAGCCGAAGAAAACCAAGAAAAACAGGGTTAGAGCCAGAAAAAACCAAGAAAACCATGGTTAGAGCCGAAAAAAAACAAGAAAAACAGGGTTAGATCGGAAAAAATACAAGAAAAACAGGATTAGAAAGGAAGAAAACCAAGAAAAGCCGGGTTAGAACAGAAGAAAAGCAAGAAAAACAGAGTTACACCGGAAGAAAACCAAGAAAAGCCGGATTAGAACGGAAGAAAAGCAAGAAAAACAGGGTTAGAGCCGAAAAAAACCAAGAAAAACAGGGTTAGAGCGGAAAAAAACCAAGAAAAACAGGGCTATATCCGGAGAAAACCAAGGAAAGCAGGGTTAGAGCGGAAGAAAACCAAGAAAAACAGGGTTATGACTATAGAAAAGCAAGAAAAGCCGGGCTAGTGCGGACGAAAACCAAGAAAAACACGGTTAGAGCAGAAGAAAACCAAGAAAAGCCGGGTTAGAATGGAAGAAAACCAAGAAAAACTGGGTTAAACCGGAAGAAAAACCAAGAAAAACAGGGTTAGAAAGGAAGAAAACCAAGAAAAGCCGGATTAGAACGGAAGAAAACCAAGAAAAACGGGGTTAGAGCCGAAGAAAACCAAGAAAAGCAGGGTTAGAGCGGAAGAAAACCAAGAAAAACATGGTTAGAGCCGAAAAAAACCCAAGAAAAACAGGGTTAGAGCCGAAAAAAACCAAGAAAAACAGGGTTAGATCGGAAGAAAACCAAGAAAAGCAGGGTTAGAGCGGAAGAAAACCAAGAAAAACAGGGATAGAGCCGAAAAAAACCAAGAAAAACAGGGTTAAAGCCGAAAAAAAACCAAGAAAAACAGGGTTAGATTTGAAAAAAACCAAGAAAAGCCGGGTAGAACAGAAGAAAACGAAGAAAAACAGGGTTAGAGCCAAATAAAAGCAAAAAAAACAGGGTTAGAGCCGGAAAACACCAAGAAAAACAGGGTTAGAGCTGAAAATAACCAAGAAAAGCTGGGTTAGAACGGAAGAAAACCAAGAAAAACAGGGTTAGACCGGAAGAAAACCAAGAAAAGCAGGGTTAGAGCTGAAGAAAACCAAGAAAAGCAGGGTTAGAGCCGAAAAAAACCAAGAAAAACAGGGTTAGAGCAGAAGAAAACCAAGGAAAGCAGGGTTAGAGGCGAATAACACCACGAAAAACAGGGTTAGAGCCGAAAAAAACCAAGAGAAGCCGGGTTAGAACGGAAGAAAACCAAGAAAAACAGGGTTAGAGCCGAAAAAAAACCAAGAAAAACAGGGGTAGACCGGAAGAAAACCAAGAAAAACAAGGTTAGAAAGGGAGAAATCCAAGAAAAGCCGGGTTCGAACGGAAGAAAACCAAGAAAAACAGGGTTACACCGGAAGAAAACCAAGAAAAACAGGGTTAGAGCGGAAGAAAACCAAGAAAAGCCGGATTAGATCAAAAGAAAACCAAGAAAAATGGGGTTAGAGCAGAGGAAAACCAAGAAAAACAGGGTTAGAGCCGAAGAAAACCAAGAAAAACAGGGTTGGAGCCGAAGAAAACCAAGAAAAACAGGGTTAGAGCCAGAAAAAACCAAGAAAACCAGGGTTAGAGCCGAAAAAAAACAAGAAAAACAGGGTTAGATCGGAAAAAATACAAGAAAAACAGGATTAGAAAGGAAGAAAACCAAGAAAAGCCGGGTTAGAACAGAAGAAAACCAAGAAAAACAGAGTTACACCGGAAGAAAACCAAGAAAAGCCGGATTAGAACGGAAGAAAAGCAAGAAAAACAGGGTTAGAGCCGAAAAAAACCAAGAAAAACAGGGTTAGAGCGGAAAAAAACCAAGAAAAACAGGGCTATATCCGGAGAAAACCAAGGAAAGCAGGGTTAGAGCGGAAGAAAACCAAGAAAAACAGGGTTATGACTATAGAAAAGCAAGAAAAGCCGGGCTAGAGCGGACGAAAACCAAGAAAAACACGGTTAGAGCAGAAGAAAACCAAGAAAAGCCGGGTTAGAATGGAAGAAAACCAAGAAAAACTGGGTTAGACCGGAAGAAAACCAAGAAAAACAGGGTTAGAAAGGAAGAAAACCAAGAAAAGCCGGATAAGAACGGAAGAAAACCAAGAAAAACGGGGTTAGAGCCGAAGAAAACCAAGAAAAGCAGGGTTAGAGCGGAAGAAAACCAAGAAAAACATGGTTAGAGCCGAAAAAAAACCAAGAAAAACAGGGTTAGAGCCGAAAAAAACCAAGAAAAACAGGGTTAGATCGGAAGAAAACCAAGAAAAGCAGGGTTAGAGCGGAAGAAAACCAAGAAAAACAGGGATAGAGCCGAAAATAAACAAGAAACCCAGGGTTAGAGCCGAAAAAAACCAAGAAAACCAGGGTTGGATCGGAAAAAAACAAAGAAAAACAGGATTAGAAAGGAAGAAAACCATGAAAAGCCGGGTTAGAACGGAATTAAACCAAGAAAAACAGGGTTAGACCGGAAGAAAAATAAGAAAAACAGGGTTAGAACGGAAGAAAACCAAGAAAAACAGGGTTAGAGCCGAAGATAACCAAGAAATACCAGGTTAGATCCGAAAAAAACGAAGAAAACCAGGGTTAGAGCGGAAGAAAACCAAGAAAAACAGGGTTAGAGCCGAAGAAAACCAAGAAAAACAGGGTTAGAGCCGAAAAAAACAAAGAAAAACAGGGTTAGAGCAAAAGAAAACCAAGAAAAACAGGGTTAGGACTATAGAAAAGCAAGAAAAACAGGGTTAGAGCGGAAGAAAACCAAGAAAAACAGGGTTACAGCAGAAGAAAACCAAAAAAAGACAGGTTAGAACAGAAGAAAACCAAGAAAAACTGGGTTAGACCGGAAGAAAACCAAGAAAAACAAGGTTAGAAAGGGAGAAATCCAAGAAAAGCCGGGTTCGAACGGAAGAAAACCAAGATAAACAGGGTTACACCGGAAGAAAACCAAGAAAAACAGGGTTAGAGCGGAAGAAAACCAAGAAAAGCCGGATTAGATCAAAAGAAAACCAAGAAAAATGGGGTTAGAGCAGAGGAAAACCAAGAAAAACAGGGTTAGAGCCGAAGAAAACCAAGAAAAACAGGGTTAGAGCCGAAGAAAACCAAGAAAAACGGGGTTAGAGCCAGAAAAAAACAAGAAAACCAGGGTTAGAGCCGAAAAAAAACAAGAAAAACAGGGTTAGATCGGAAAAAATACAAGAAAAACAGGATTAGAAAGGAAGAAAACCAAGAAAAGCCGGGTTAGAACGGAAGAAAACAAAGAAAAACAGAGTTACACGGGAAGAAAACCAAGAAAAGCCGGATTAGAACGGAAGAAAAGCAAGAAAAACAGGGTTAGAGCCGAAAAAAACCAAGAAAAACAGGGTTAGAGCGGAAAAAAACCAAGAAAAACAGGGCTATATCCGGAGAAAACCAAGGAAAGCAGGGTTAGAGCGGAAGAAAACCAAGAAAAGCGGGGTTAGAGCCAAAAAAAAACCAAGAAAAACAGGGTTTAGAGCCGAAAAAAACCAAGAAAAGCTGGGTTAGAACGGAAGAAAACCAAGAAAAACAGGGTTAGAGCCGAAGAAAACGAAGAAAAACAGGGTTAGATCCGAAAAAAACAAAGAAAAACAGGGTTAGAGCGGAAGAAAACCAAGAAAAACAGGGTTAGGACTATAGAAAAGCAAGAAAAGCCGGGTTAGAGCAGAAGAAAACCAAGAAAAACAGGGTTAGAGCAGAAGAAAACCAAGAAAAGCCGGGTTAGAACGGAAGAAAACCAAGAAAAACTGGGTTAGACCGGAAGAAAACCAAGAAAAACAGGGTTAGAATGGAAGAAAACCAAGAAAAGCCGGATTAGAACGGAAGAAAACCAAGAAAAACGGGGTTAGAGCCGAAGAAAAGCAAGAAAAGCAGGGCTAGAACGGAAGAAAACCAAGAAAAACAGGGTTAGAGCCGAAAAAAAACAAGAAAAACAGGGTTAGACCGGAAGAAAACCAAGAAAAGCCGGGTTAGAACGGAAGAAAACCAAGAAAAACAGGGTTAGAGCGGAAGAAAACCAAGAAAAGCCGGGTTAGAGCGGAAGTAAACCAAGAAAAAAAACCCTAACCCTAACCCTAACCCTAACCCTAACCCTAACCCTAACCCTAACCCTAACCCTAACCCTAACCCTAACCATAACCCTAACCCTAACCCTAACCCTAACCCTAACCCTAACCCTAACCCTAGCCCAAACCCTAACCCTAACCCTAACCCTAACCCTAACCCTAACCGTAACCCCAACCCTAACCCTACTCTAGCCCTAACCCTAACCCTAACCCTAACCCTAACCCTAAACCTAACCCTAACCCTAACCCTTACCCTAACCCTACCCCTAACCCTAACCCTAACCCTAACCCTAACCCTAACCCTAACCCTAACCCTAACCCTAACCCTACCCTAACCCTAACCCTAACCCTAACCCTAACCCTATCCCTAACCCTAACCCAAACCCTAACCTTACCCTAACCCTAACCCTACTCTAGCCCTAAACCTAACCCTAAACCTAACCCTAACCCTAACCCCTTTTTTCTACTCTAACCCTGTTTCTCTTGGTTTTCTTCCGTTCTAACCCTTTGTTTCTCGTTTTTTTTCGGCTCTAACCCTGTTTTTCTTGTTTTTTTTCGGCTCTAACCCTGCTTTCCTTGGTTTTCCCCGGCTCTAACCCTGTTTTTCTTGGTTTTCTTCCGCTCTAACCCTGTTTTTCTTGGTTTTTTTCGGCTCTAACCCTGTTTTTCTTGGTTTATTTTCGGCTCTAACCCTGCTTTCCTTGGTTTTCTCCGGCTCTAACCCTGATTTTCTCAAGAAAAACAGGGTTAGAGCCAAAAAAAACCTAAGAAAAACAGGGTTAGATCCGAAAAAAAACAAGAAAAGCCAAGTTAGAACGGAAGAAAACCAAGAAAAACAAAGTTAGAGCCGAAAAGAAACAAGAAAACCAGGGTTAGAGTCGAAAAAAACCAAGAAAACCAGGGTTAGATCGGAAAAAAACCAAGAAAAACAGGATTAGAAAGAAAGAAAACCATGAAAAGCCGGGTTAGAACGGAATTAAACCAAGAAAAACAGGGTTAGACCGGAAGAAAACCAAGAAAAACAGGGTTAGAACGGAAGAAAACCAAGAAAAACAGGGTTAGAGCCGAAGATAACCAAGAAATACCGGGTTAGATCCGAATAAAACGAAGATCACCAGGGTTAGACCGGAAGAAAACAAAGAAAAACAGGGTTAGAGCCGAAGAAAACCAAGAAAAACAGGGTTAGAGCCGAAAAAAACAAAGAAAAACAGGGTTAGAGCGGAAGAAAACCAAGAAAAACAGGGTTAGGACTATAGAAAAGCAAGAAAAGCCGGGTTAGAGCGGAAGAAAACCAAGAAAAACAGGGTTAGAGCAGAAGAAAACCAAGAAAAGCCGGGTTAGAACGGAAGAAAACCAAGAAAAACTGGGTTAGACCGGAAGAAAACCAAGAAAAACAGGGTTAGAATGGAAGAAAACCAAGAAAAGCCGGATTAGAACGGAAGAAAACCAAGAAAAACGGGGTTAGAGCCGAAGAAAAGCAAGAAAAGCAGGGTTAGAGCGGAAGAAAACCAAGAAAAACAGGGCTAGATCCGGAGAAAACCAAGGAAAGCAGGGTAAGAGCGGAAGAAAACTAAGAAAAGCAGAATAAGAGCCGAAAAAAACCAAGAAAAACAGGGTTTAGAGCCGAAAAAAAACAAGAAAAACTGGGTTAGAACAGAAGAAAACCAAGAAAAACAGGGTTAGAGCCGAAGAAAACCAAGAAAAACAGGGTTAGATCCGAAAAAAACAAAGAAGAACAGGGTTAGAGCGGAAGAAAACCAAGAAAAACAGGGTTCGGACTATAGAAAAGCAAGAAAAGCCGGGTTAGAGCGGAAGAAAACCAAGAAAAACAGGGTTAGAGCAGAAGAAATCCAAGAAAAGCCGGGTTAGAACGGAAGAAAACCAAGAAAAACTGGGTTAGACCGGAAGAAAACCAAGAAAAACAGGGTTAGAATGGAAGAAAACCAAGAAAAGCCGGATTAGAACGGAAGAAAACCAAGAAAAACGGGGTTAGAGCCGAAGAAAAGCAAGAAAAGCAGGGTTAGAATGGAAGAAAAGCAAGAAAAACAGGGATAGAGCCGAAAAAAACCAAGAAAAACAGGGTTAGAGCCGAAAAAAACCAAGAAAAACAGGGTTAGATCGGAAGAAAACCAAGAAAAACAGGGATAGAGCCGAAAATAAACCAAGAAAAACAGGGTTAAAGCCGAAAAAAATCAAGAAAAACAGGGTTAGAGTTGAAAAAAACCAAGAAAAACAGGGTTAGAGTTGAAAAAACCAAGAAAAGCCGGGTTAGAACAGAAGAAAACCAAGAAAAACAGGGTTAGAGTTGAAAAAAACCAAGAAAAGCCGGGTTAGAACAGAAGAAAACCAAGAAAAACAGGGTTAGAGCCGAAAAAAACCAAGAAAAACAGGGTTAGAGCCGGAAAACACCAAGAAAAACAGGGTTAGAGCTGAAAAAAACCAAGAAAAGCTGGGTTAGAACGGAAGAAAACCAAGAAAAACAGGGTTAGACCGGAAGAAAACCAAGAAAAGCAGGGTTAGAGCTGAAGAAAACCAAGAAAAGCAGGGTTAGAGCCGAAAAAAACCAAGAAAAACAGGGTTAGAGCGGAAGAAAACCAAGGAAAGCAGGGTTAGAGGCGAATAACACCAAGAAAAACAGGGTTAGAGACGAAAAAAAAACAAGAGAAGCCGGGTTAGAACGGAAGAAAACCAAGAAAAACAGGGTTAGAGCCGAAAAAAACCAAGAAAAACAGGGTTAGAGCGGAAGAAAACCAAGAAAAGCCGGGTTAGAGCGGAAGTAAACCAAGAAAAACAGGGTTAAAGCCGAAAAAAACCAAGAAAAACAGGGTTAGAGCGGAAGAAAACCAAGAAAAGCCGGGTTAGAGCGGAAGTAAACCAAGAAAAACAGGGTTAAAGCCGAAAAAAACCAAGAAAAAAAACCCTAACCCTAACCCTAACCCTAACCCTAACCCTAACCCTAACCCTAACCCTAACCCTAACCCTAACCCTAACCCTAACCCTAACCCTAACCCTAACCCTAACCCTAAGCCTAACCCTAACCCTAACCCTAACCCTAACCCTAACCCTAACCCTAACCCTAACCCTAGCCCTAACCCTAACCCTAACCCTAACCCTAACCCTAACCCTAACCCTAACCCTAGCCCTAACCCTAACCCTAACCCTAACCCTAACCCTAACCCTAACCCTAACCCTAACCCTAACCCTAACCCTAACCGTAACCCTAACCCTAACCGTAACCCTAACCCTAACCCTAACCCTATCCCTAACCCTAACCCTAACCCTAACCTTACCCTAACCCTAACCCTACTCTAGCCCTAACCCTAACCCTAAACCTAACCCTAACCCCTTTTTTCTACTCTAACATTGTTTCTCTTGGTTTTCTTCCGTTCTAACCCGGCTTTTCTCGTATTTTTTCGGATCTAACCCTGTTTTTCTTGTTTTATTTCGGCTCTAACCCTGCTTTCCTTGGTTTTCTCCGGCTCTAACCTTGTTTTTCTAGGTTTTCTTCCGCTCTAACCCTGTTTTTCTTGTTTTTTTTCGGCTCTAACCCTGTTTTACTTGGTGTTTTTTCGGCTCTAACCCTGTTTTTCTTGGTTTTCTTCCGCTCTAACCCTGTTTTTCTTGGTTTTTTTCGGCTCTAACCCTGTTTTTCTTGGTTTTCTTCGGCTCTAACCCTGGTTTTCTTGGTTTTATTCTGCTCTAACCCTGGTTTCTTTTTTTTTTTTTCGGCTCTAACCCTGTTTTTCTTGGTTTTCTTCCGCTCTAACCCTGTTTTTCTTGGTTTTCTTCAGCTCTTACCCTGTTTTTCTTGGTTTTATCCGTTCTAACCCGGCTTTTCTTGGTTTTCTTCCGCTCTAACCCTGTTTTTCTTGGTTTTCTTCCGTTCTAAACCGGCTTTTCTTGGGTTTTTTTGGCTCTAACCCGGTTTTTCTTGGGTTTTTTTCGGCTCTAAAGCTGTTTTTCTTCTTTTTTTTCGGATCTAACCCTGTTTTTCTTGGTTTTCTTCCGCTCTAACCCTGCTTTGATTGGTTTTCTTCCGCTCTAACCCTGTTTTTCTTGATTTTTTTCCGCTCTAACCCTGTTTTTTCTTGGTTTTCTTCCGTTCTAACCCGGATTTTCTTGGTTTTTTTCGGCTCTAACCCTGTTTTTCTTGGTTTTTTTCAGCTCTAACCCTGTTTTTCTTGGTTTTCTTCCGTTCTAACCCGGCTTTTCTTGGTTTTTTTAGGCTCTAACCCTATTTTTCTTGGTTTTCTTCCATTCCAACCCTGCTTTTCTTGGTTTTCTTCCGTTCTAACCCGGCTTTTCTTGGTTTTTTTCGGCTCTAAACCTGTTTTTCTTGGTTTTCTTCTGCTCTAACCCTGATTTTCTTGGGTTTTTTCGGCTCTAACCCTGTTTTTCTTGGTTTTTTTTCGGCTCTAACCCTGCTTTCCTTGGTTTTCTCCGGCTCTAACCCTGATTTTCTCAAGAAAAACAGGGTTAGAGCCAAAAAAACCCCAAGAAAAACAGGGTTAGAGCCGAAAAAAACCAAGAAAAGCCAAGTTAGAACGGAAGAAAATCAAGAAAAACATGGTTAGAGCCGAAAAGAAACAAGAAAACCAGAATTAGAGCCGAAAAAAACCAAGAAAACCAGGGTTAGATCGGAAAAAAACCAAGAAAAACAGGATTAGAAAGGAAGAAAACCAAGAAAAGCCGTGTTAGAACGGAATTAAACCAAGAAAAACACGGTTAGACCGGAAGAAAACCAAGAAAAGCAGGGTTAGAACGGAAGAAAAACAAGAAAAACAGGGTTAGATCCGAAAAAAACCAAGAAAAACAAGGTTAGAGCGGAAGAAAACCAAGAAAAACAGGGTTAGAGTGGAAGAAAACCAAGAAAAACAGGGTTAGAGCCGAAAAATCCAAGAAAAACAGGGTTAGAGCAGAAGAAAACCACGAAAAACAGGGTTAGGACTATAGAAAAGCAAGAAAAGCCAGGTTAGAGCGGAAGAAAACCTAGAAAAACAGGGTTAGAGCAGAAGAAAACCAAAAAAAGACAGGTTAGAACGGAAGAAAACCAAGAAAAACTGGGTTAGACCGGAAGAAAACCAAGAAAAACAAGGTTAGAAAGGGAGAAAACCAAGAAGAGCCGGGTTAGAACGGAAGAAAACCAAGAAAAACAGGGTTACATTGGAAGAAAACCAAGAAAAACAGGGTTAGAGCCGAAGAAAACCAAGAAAAGCCGGGTTAGAACGGAAGAAAACCAAGAAAAATGGGGTTAGAGCCGAAGAAAACCAAGAAAAACAGGGTTAGAGCCGAAGAAAACCAAGAAAAACAGGGTTAGATTTGAAGAAAACCAAGAAAAACAGGGTTAGAGCCAGAAAAAAACAAGAAAAACAGGGTTAGATCGAAAAAAAAACCAAGAAAAACAGGATTAGAAAGGAAGAAAACCAAGAAAAGCCGGGTTAGAACGGAAGAAAACCAAGAAAAACAGAGTTACACCGGAAGAAAACCAAGGAAAGCCGGATTAGAACGGAAGAAAAGCAAGAAAAACAGGGTTAGAGCCGAAAAAAACCAAGAAAACCAGGGTTAGAGCGGAAAAAAACCAAGGAAAACAGGGCTATATCCGGAGAAAACCAAGGAAAGCAGGGTTAGAGCGGAAGAAAACCAAGAAAAGCAGGGTTAGAGCCGAAAAAAACCAAGAAAAGCCGGATTGGAACGGAAGAAAATCAAGAAAAACATGGTTAGAGCCGAAAAAAAACAAGAAAAACAGGGTTAGAGCGGAAGAAAACCAAGAAAAACAGGGCTAGATCCGAAGAAAACCAAGGAAAGCAGGGTAAGAGCGGAAGAAAACTAAGAAAAGCAGAATAAGAGCCGAAAAAAACCAAGAAAAACAGGGTTTAGAGCCAAAAAAAAACAAGAAAAGCTGGGTTAGAACGGAAGAAAACCAAGAAAAACAGGGTTAGAGCCAAAGAAAACCAAGAAAAACAGGGTTAGATCCGAAAAAAACAAAGAAAAAGAGGGTTAGAGCGGAAGAAAACCAAGAAAAACAGGGTTGGACTATAGAAAAGCAAGAATAGCCGGGTTAGAGCGGAAGAAAACCAAGAAAAACAGGGTTAGAGCAGAAGAAAACCAAGAAAAGCCGGGATAGAACAAAAGAAAACCAAGAAAAACTGGGTTAGACCGGAAGAAAACCAGGAAAAACAGGGTTAGAATGGAAGAAAACCAAGAAAAGCCGGATTAGAACCGAAGAAAACCAAGAAAAACGGGGTTAGAGCCGAAGAAAAGCAAGAAAAGCAAAGTTAGAACGGAAGAAAAGCAAGAAAAAAAGGGTGAGAGCCGAAAAAAACCAAGAAAAACAGAATTAGAGCCGCAAAAACCAAGAAAAACAGGGTTAGATCGAAAGAAAACCAAGAAAAGCAGGGTTAGAGCGGAAGTAAACCAAGAAAAACAGGGATAGAGCCGAAAAAAACCAAGAAAAACAGGGTTAAAGCCGAAAAAAACCAAGAAAAACAGGGTTAGATTTGAAAAAAACCAAGAAAAGCCGGGTTAGAACAGAAGAAAACCAAGAAAAACAGGGTTAGAGCCGAAAAAAACCAAGAAAAATAGGGTTAGAGCCGGAAAACACCAAGAAAAACAGGGTTAGAGCTGAAAAAAACCAAGAAAAGCTGGGTTAGAACGGTAGAAAACCAAGAAAAACAGTGTTAGACCGGAAGAAAACCAAGAAAAGCAGGGTGAGAGCCGAAAAAAAAAAAGAAAAACAGGGTTAGAGCGGAAGAAAACCAAGGAAAGCAGGGTTAGAGGCGAATAACACCAAGAAAAACAGGGTTAGAGACGAAAAAAACCAAGAAAAACAGGGTTAGACCGGAAGAAAACAAAGAAAAGCCGGGTTAGAGCGGAAGTAAACCAAGAAAAACAGGGTTAGAGCCGAAAAAAACCAAGAAAAAAAACCTTAACCCTAACCCTAACCCTAACCCTAAGCCTAACCCTAACCCTAACCCTAACCCTAACCCTAACCCTAACCCTAACCCTAACCCTAACCCTAAGCCTAAGCCTAACCCTAACCCTACTCTAGCCCTAACCCTAACCCTAACCCTAACCCTAACCCTAACCCTAACCCTAACCCTAACCCTAACCCTAACCCTAACCCTAACCCTAACCCTAACCCTAACCCTAACCCTAACCCTAACCATAGCCCTAACCCTAACCCTAAACCTAACCCTAAACCTAAGCCTAACCCTAACCCTACTCTAGCCCTAACCCTAACCCTAACCCTAACCCTAACCCTAACCCTAACCCTAACCCTAACCCTAACCCTAACCCTAACCCTAACCCTAACCCTAACCCTAACCCTAACCCTAACCCTAACCCTAACCCTAACCCTACCCTAACCCTAACCCTAACCCTAACCCTAACCCTAACCCTAGCCCTAACCCTAACCCTAACCCTAACCCTAACCCTAACCCTAACCTTAACCCTAACCCTAACCCTAACCCTAACCCTAACCCTAACCCTAACCCTACCCTAACCCTAACCCTAACCCTAACCCTAACCCTATCCCTAACCCTAACCCTAACCCTAACCCTAACCCTAACCCTACTCTAGCCCTAACCCTAACCCTAACCCTAAACCTAACCCTAACCCCTTTTTTCTACTCTAACATTGTTTCTCTTGGTTTTCTTCCGTTCTAACCCGGCTTTTCTCGTTTTTTTTCGGATCTAACCCTGTTTTTCTTGTTTTATTTCGGCTCTAACCCTGCTTTCCTTGGTTTTCTCCGGCTCTAACCCTGTTTTTCTTGGTTTTCTTCCGCTCTAACCCTGATTTTCTTGTTTTTTTTCGGCTCTAACCCTATTTTACTTGGTGTGTTTTCGGCTCTAACCCTGTTTTTCTTGGTTTTCTTCCGCTCTAACCCTGTTTTTCTTGGTTTTTTTCGGCTCTAACCCTGTTTTTCTTGGTTTTCTTCGGCTCTAACCCTGGTTTTCTTGGTTTTATCCGTTCTAACCCGGCTTTTCTTGGTTTACTTCCGCTCTAACCCTGTTTTTCTTGGTTTTCTTCCGTTCTAAACCGGCTTTTCTTGGGTTTTTTTGGCTCTAACCCGGTTTTTCTTGGGTTTTTTTCGGCTCTAACCCTGTTTTTCTTCTTTTTTTTCGGATCTAACCCTGTTTTTCTTGGTTTTCTTCCGCTCTAACCCTGCTTTTATTGGTTTTCTTCCGCTCTAACCCTGTTTTTCTTGATTTTTTTCCGCTCTAACCCTGTTTTTTCTTGGTTTTCTTCCGTTCTAACCCGGATTTTCTTGGTTTTTTTCGGCTCTAACCCTGTTTTTCTTGGTTTTTTTCAGCTCTAACCCTGTTTTTCTTGGTTTTCTTCCGTTCTAACCCGGCTTTTCTTGGTTTTTTTAGGCTCTAACCCTATTTTTCTTGGTTTTCTTCCATTCTAACCCTGCTTTTCTTGGTTTTCTTCCGTTCTAACCCGGCTTTTCTTGGTTTTTTTCGGCTCTAAACCTGTTTTTCTTGGTTTTCTTCTGCTCTAACCCTGATTTTCTTGGGTTTTTTCGGCTCTAACCCTGTTTTTCTTGGTTTTTTTTCGGCTCTAACCCTGCGTTCCTTGGTTTTCTCCGGCTCTAACCCTGATTTTCTCAAGAAAAACAGGGTTAGAGCCAAAAAAACCCCAAGAAAAACAGGGTTAGAGCCGAAAAAAACCAAGAAAAGCCAAGTTAGAACGGAAGAAAATCAAGAAAAACAGGGTTAGAGCCAAAAAGAAACAAGAAAACCAGAATTAGAGCCGAAAAAAACCAAGAAAACCAGGGTTAGATCGGAAAAAAAACAAGAAAAACAGGATTAGAAAGGAAGAAAACCAAGAAAAGCCGTGTTAGAACGGAATTAAACCAAGAAAAACAGGGTTAGACCGGAAGAAAACCAAGAAAAGCAGGGTTAGAACGGAAGAAAAACAAGAAAAACAGGGTTAGATCCGAAAAAAACCAAGAAAAACAGGGTTAGAGCGGAAGAAAACCAAGAAAAACAGGGTTAGAGTGGAAGAAAACCAAGAAAAACAGGGTTAGAGCCGAAAAAAACCAAGAAAAACAGGGTTAGAGCAGAAGAAAACCACGAAAAACAGGGTTAGGACTATAGAAAAGCAAGAAAAGCCGGGTTAGAGCGGAAGAAAACCTAGAAAAACAGGGTTAGAGCAGAAGAAAACCAAAAAAAGACAGGTTAGAACGGAAGAAAACCAAGAAAAACTGGGTTAGACCGGAAGAAAACCAAGAAAAACAATGTTAGAAAGGGAGAAAACCAAGAAGAGCCGGGTTAGAACGGAAGAAAACCAAGAAAAACAGGGTTACATTGGAAGAAAACCAAGAAAAACAGGGTTAGAGCCGAAAAAAACCAAGAAAAACAGGGTTAGAGTTGAAAAAACCAAGAAAAGCCGGGTTAGAACAGAAGAAAACCAAGAAAAACAGGGTTAGAGTTGAAAAAAACCAAGAAAAGCCGGGTTAGAACAGAAGAAAACCAAGAAAAACAGGGTTAGAGCCGAAAAAAACCAAGAAAAACAGGGTTAGAGCCGGAAAACACCAAGAAAAACAGGGTTAGAGCTGAAAAAAACCAAGAAAAGCTGGGTTAGAACGGAAGAAAACCAAGAAAAACAGGGTTAGACCGGAAGAAAACCAAGAAAAGCAGGGTTAGAGCTGAAGAAAACCAAGAAAAGCAGGGTTAGAGCCGAAAAAAACCAAGAAAAACAGGGTTAGAGCGGAAGAAAACCAAGGAAAGCAGGGTTAGAGGCGAATAACACCAAGAAAAACAGGGTTAGAGACGAAAAAAAAACAAGAGAAGCCGGGTTAGAACGGAAGAAAACCAAGAAAAACAGGGTTAGAGCCGAAAAAAACCAAGAAAAACAGGGTTAGAGCGGAAGAAAACCAAGAAAAGCCGGGTTAGAACGGAAGAAAACCAAGAAAAACAGGGTTAAAGCCGAAAAAAACCAAGAAAAAAAACCCTAACCCTAACCCTAACCCTAACCCTAACCCTAACCCTAACCCTAACCCTAACCCTAACCCTAACCCTAACCCTAACCCTAACCCTAACCCTAACCCAAACCCTAACCCTAACCCTAACCCTAACCCTAACCCTAACCCTAACCCTAACCCTAACCCTAACCCTAGCCCTAACCCTAACCCTAACCCTAACCCTAACCCTAACCCTAACCCTAACCCTAGCCCTAACCCTAACCCTAACCCTAACCCTAACCCTAACCCTAACCCTACCCCTAACCCTATCCCTAACCCCAACCCTAACCCTAACCCTAACCCTAACCCTAACCTTAACCTAACCCTACCCTAACCCTACTCTAGCCCAACCCCTAACCCTAACCCTAACCCTAACACTAACCCTAACCCTAACCCTAACCCTAACCCTAACCCTAACCCTAACCCTAACCCTAACCGTAACCCTAACCCTAACCGTAACCCTAACCCTAACCCTAACCCTATCCCTAACCCTAACCCTAACCCTAACCTTACCCTAACCCTAACCCTACTCTAGCCCTAACCCTAACCCTAAACCTAACCCTAACCCCTTTTTTCTACTCTAACATTGTTTCTCTTGGTTTTCTTCCGTTCTAACCCGGCTTTTCTCGTTTTTTTTCGGATCTAACCCTGTTTTTCTTGTTTTATTTCGGCTCTAACCCTGCTTTCCTTGGTTTTCTCCGGCTCTAACCCTGTTTTTCTAGGTTTTCTTCCGCTCTAACCCTGTTTTTCTTGTTTTTTTTCGGCTCTAACCCTGTTTTACTTGGTGTTTTTTCGGCTCTAACCCTGTTTTTCTTGGTTTTCTTCCGCTCTAACCCTGTTTTTCTTGGTTTTTTTCGGCTCTAACCCTGTTTTTCTTGGTTTTCTTCGGCTCTAACCCTGGTTTTCTTGGTTTTATTCTGCTCTAACCCTGGTTTCTTTTTTTTTTTTTCGGCTCTAACCCTGTTTTTCTTGGTTTTCTTCCGCTCTAACCCTGTTTTTCTTGGTTTTCTTCAGCTCTTACCCTGTTTTTCTTGGTTTTATCCGTTCTAACCCGGCTTTTCTTGGTTTTCTTCCGCTCTAACCCTGTTTTTCTTGGTTTTCTTCCGTTCTAAACCGGCTTTTCTTGGGTTTTTTTGGCTCTAACCCGGTTTTTCTTGGGTTTTTTTCGGCTCTAAAGCTGTTTTTCTTCTTTTTTTTCGGATCTAACCCTGTTTTTCTTGGTTTTCTTCCGCTCTAACCCTGCTTTTATTGGTTTTCTTCCGCTCTAACCCTGTTTTTCTTGATTTTTTTCCGCTCTAACCCTGTTTTTTCTTGGTTTTCTTCCGTTCTAACCCGGATTTTCTTGGTTTTTTTCGGCTCTAACCCTGTTTTTCTTGGTTTTTTTCAGCTCTAACCCTGTTTTTCTTGGTTTTCTTCCGTTCTAACCCGGCTTTTCTTGGTTTTTTTAGGCTCTAACCCTATTTTTCTTGGTTTTCTTCCATTCTAACCCTGCTTTTCTTGGTTTTCTTCCGTTCTAACCCGGCTTTTCTTGGTTTTTTTCGGCTCTAAACCTGTTTTTCTTGGTTTTCTTCTGCTCTAACCCTGATTTTCTTGGGTTTTTTCGGCTCTAACCCTGTTTTTCTTGGTTTTTTTTCGGCTCTAACCCTGCTTTCCTTGGTTTTCTCCGGCTCTAACCCTGATTTTCTCAAGAAAAACAGGGTTAGAGCCAAAAAAACCCCAAGAAAAACAGGGTTAGAGCCGAAAAAAACCAAGAAAAGCCAAGTTAGAACGGAAGAAAATCAAGAAAAACATGGTTAGAGCCGAAAAGAAACAAGAAAACCAGAATTAGAGCCTAAAAAAACCAAGAAAACCAGGGTTAGATCGGAAAAAAACCAAGAAAAACAGGATTAGAAAAAAAGAAAACCAAGAAAAGTCGTGTTAGAACGGAATTAAACCAAGAAAAACACGGTTAGACCGGAAGAAAACCAAGAAAAGCAGGGTTAGAACGGAAGAAAAACAAGAAAAACAGGGTTAGATCCGAAAAAAAACAAGAAAAACAGGGTTAGAGCGGAAGAAAACCAAGAAAAACAGGGTTAGAGTGGAAGAAAACCAAGAAAAACAGGGTTAGAGCCGAAAAAAACCAAGAAAAACAGGGTTAGAGCAGAAGAAAACCACGAAAAACAGGGTTAGGACTATAGAAAAGCAAGAAAAGCCGGGTTAGAGCGGAAGAAAACCTAGAAAAACAGGGTTAGAGCAGAAGAAAACCAAAAAAAGACAGGTTAGAACGGAAGAAAACCAAGAAAAACTGGGTTAGACCGGAAGAAAACCAAGAAAAACAAGGTTAGAAAGGGAGAAAACCAAGAAGAGCCGGGTTAGAACGGAAGAAAACCAAGAAAAACAGGGTTACATTGGAAGAAAACCAAGAAAAACAGGGTTAGAGCCGAAGAAAACCAAGAAAAGCCGGGTTAGAACGGAAGAAAACCAAGAAAAATGGGGTTAGAGCCGAAGAAAACCAAGAAAAACAGGGTTAGAGCCGAAGAAAACCAAGAAAAACAGGGTTAGATTTGAAGAAAACCAAGAAAAACAGGGTTAGAGCCAGAAAAAACCAAGAAAAACAGGGTTAGATCGGAAAAAAAACCAAGAAAAACAGGATTAGAAAGGAAGAAAACCAAGAAAAGCCGGGTTAGAACGGAAGAAAACCAAGAAAAACAGAGTTACACCGGAAGAAAACCAAGGAAAGCCGGATTAGAACGGAAGAAAAGCAAGAAAAACAGGGTTAGAGCCGAAAAAAACCAAGAAAAACAGGGTTAGAGCGGAAAAAAACCAAGGAAAACAGGGCTATATCCGGAGAAAACCAAGGAAAGCAGGGTTAGAGCGGAAGAAAACCAAGAAAAGCCGGATTGGAACGGAAGAAAACCAAGAAAAACATGGTTAGAGCCGAAAAAAAACAAGAAAAACAGGGTTAGAGCGGAAGAAAACCAAGAAAAACAGGGCTAGATCCGAAGAAAACCAAGGAAAGCAGGGTAAGAGCGGAAGAAAACTAAGAAAAGCAGAATAAGAGCCGAAAAAAACCAAGAAAAACAGGGTTTAGAGCCGAAAAAAAACAAGAAAAGCTGGGTTAGAACGGAAGAAAACCAAGAAAAACAGGGTTAGAGCCAAAGAAAACCAAGAAAAACAGGGTTAGACCGGAAGAAAACCAAGAAAAGCCGGGTTAGAGCGGAAGTAAACCAAGAAAAACAGGGTTAAAGCCGAAAAAAACCAAGAAAAAAAACCCTAACCCTAACCCTAACCCTAACCCTAACCCTAACCCTAACCCTAACCCTAACCCTAACCCTAACCCTAACCCTAACCCTAACCCTAACCCAAACCCTAACCCTAACCCTAACCCTAGCCCTAACCCTAACCCTAACCCTAACCCTAACCCTACCCTAACCCTAACCCTAACCCTAACCCTAACCCTAACCCTAACCCTAGCCCTAACCCTAACCCTAACCCTAACCCTAAGCCTAACCCTAACCCTACCCCTACCCCTAACCCTAACCCCAACCCTAACCCTAACCCTAACCCTAACCCTAACCTTAACCCTAACCCTACCCTAACCCTACTCTAGCCCAACCCCTAACCCTAACCCTAACCCTAACCCTAACCCTAACCTTAACCCTAACCCTAACCCTAACCCTAACCGTAACCCTAACCCTAACCCTATCCCTAACCCTAACCCTAACCCTAACCTTACCCTAACCCTAACCCTACTCTAGCCCTAACCCTAACCCTAAACCTAACCCTAACCCCTTTTTTCTACTCTAACATTGTTTCTCTTGGTTTTCTTCCGTTCTAACCCGGCTTTTCTCGTTTTTTTTCGGATCTAACCCTGTTTTTCTTGTTTTATTTCGGCTCTAACCCTGCTTTCCTTGGTTTTCTCCGGCTCTAACCCTGTTTTTCTAGGTTTTCTTCCGCTCTAACCCTGTTTTTCTTGTTTTTTTTCGGCTCTAACCCTGTTTTACTTGGTGTTTTTTCGGCTCTAACCCTGTTTTTCTTGGTTTTCTTCCGCTCTAACCCTGTTTTTCTTGTTTTTTTTCGGCTCTAACCCTGTTTTTCTTGGTTTTCTTCGGCTCTAACCCTGGTTTTCTTGGTTTTATTCCGCTCTAACCCTGGTTTTCTTTTTTTTTTTTCGGCTCTAACCCTGTTTTTCTTGGTTTTCTTCCGCTCTAACCCTGTTTTTCTTGGTTTTCTTCAGCTCTTACCCTGTTTTTCTTGGTTTTATCCGTTCTAACCCGGCTTTTCTTGGTTTTCTTCCGCTCTAACCCTGTTTTTCTTGGTTTTCTTCCGTTCTAAACCGGCTTTTCTTGGGTTTTTTTGGCTCTAACCCGGTTTTTCTTGGGTTTTTTTCGGCTCTAACCCTGTTTTTCTTCTTTTTTTTCGGATCTAACCCTGTTTTTCTTGGTTTTCTTCCGCTCTAACCCTGCTTTTATTGGTTTTCTTCCGCTCTAACCCTGTTTTTCTTGATTTTTTTCCGCTCTAACCCTGTTTTTTCTTGGTTTTCTTCCGTTCTAACCCGGATTTTCTTGGTTTTTTTCGGCTCTAACCCTGTTTTTCTTGGTTTTTTTCAGCTCTAACCCTGTTTTTCTTGGTTTTCTTCCGTTCTAACCCGGCTTTTCTTGGTTTTTTTAGGCTCTAACCCTATTTTTCTTGGTTTTCTTCCATTCTAACCCTGCTTTTCTTGGTTTTCTTCCGTTCTAACCCGGCTTTTCTTGGTTTTTTTCGGCTCTAAACCTGTTTTTCTTGGTTTTCTTCTGCTTTAACCCTGATTTTCTTGGGTTTTTTCGGCTCTAACCCTGTTTTTCTTGGTTTTTTTTCGGCTCTAACCCTGCTTTCCTTGGTTTTCTCCGGCTCTAACCCTGATTTTCTCAAGAAAAACAGGGTTAGAGCCAAAAAAACCCCAAGAAAAACAGGGTTAGAGCCGAAAAAAACCAAGAAAAGCCAAGTTAGAACGGAAGAAAATCAAGAAAAACAGGGTTAGAGCCGAAAAGAAACAAGAAAACCAGAATTAGAGCCGAAAAAAACCAAGAAAACCAGGGTTAGATCGGAAAAAAACCAAGAAAAACAGGATTAGAAAGGAAGAAAACCAAGAAAAGCCGTGTTAGAACGGAATTAAACCAAGAAAAACACGGTTAGACCGGAAGAAAACCAAGAAAAGCAGGGTTAGAACGGAAGAAAAACAAGAAAAACAGGGTTAGATCCGAAAAAAACCAAGAAAAACAAGGTTAGAGCGGAAGAAAACCAAGAAAAACAGGGTTAGAGTGGAAGAAAACCAAGAAAAACAGGGTTAGAGCCGAAAAATCCAAGAAAAACAGGGTTAGAGCAGAAGAAAACCACGAAAAACAGGGTTAGGACTATAGAAAAGCAAGAAAAGCCAGGTTAGAGCGGAAGAAAACCTAGAAAAACAGGGTTAGAGCAGAAGAAAACCAAAAAAAGACAGGTTAGAACGGAAGAAAACCAAGAAAAACTGGGTTAGACCGGAAGAAAACCAAGAAAAACAAGGTTAGAAAGGGAGAAAACCAAGAAGAGCCGGGTTAGAACGGAAGAAAACCAAGAAAAACAGGGTTACATTGGAAGAAAACCAAGAAAAACAGGGTTAGAGCCGAAGAAAACCAAGAAAAGCCGGGTTAGAACGGAAGAAAACCAAGAAAAATGGGGTTAGAGCCGAAGAAAACCAAGAAAAACAGGGTTAGAGCCGAAGAAAACCAAGAAAAACAGGGTTAGATTTGAAGAAAACCAAGAAAAACAGGGTTAGAGCCAGAAAAAAACAAGAAAAACAGGGTTAGATCGAAAAAAAAACCAAGAAAAACAGGATTAGAAAGGAAGAAAACCAAGAAAAGCCGGGTTAGAACGGAAGAAAACCAAGAAAAACAGAGTTACACCGGAAGAAAACCAAGGAAAGCCGGATTAGAACGGAAGAAAAGCAAGAAAAACAGGGTTAGAGCCGAAAAAAACCAAGAAAAACAAGGTTAGAGCGGAAGAAAACCAAGAAAAGCAGGGTTAGAACGGAAGAAAAACAAGAAAAACAGGGTTAGATCCGAAAAAAACCAAGAAAAACAAGGTTAGAGCGGAAGAAAACCAAGAAAAACAGGGTTAGAGTGGAAGAAAACCAAGAAAAACAGGGTTAGAGCCGAAAAATCCAAGAAAAACAGGGTTAGAGCAGAAGAAAACCACGAAAAACAGGGTTAGGACTATAGAAAAGCAAGAAAAGCCAGGTTAGAGCGGAAGAAAACCTAGAAAAACAGGGTTAGAGCAGAAGAAAACCAAAAAAAGACAGGTTAGAACGGAAGAAAACCAAGAAAAACTGGGTTAGACCGGAAGAAAACCAAGAAAAACAAGGTTAGAAAGGGAGAAAACCAAGAAGAGCCGGGTTAGAACGGAAGAAAACCAAGAAAAACAGGGTTACATTGGAAGAAAACCAAGAAAAACAGGGTTAGAGCCGAAGAAAACCAAGAAAAGCCGGGTTAGAACGGAAGAAAACCAAGAAAAATGGGGTTAGAGCCGAAGAAAACCAAGAAAAACAGGGTTAGAGCCGAAGAAAACCAAGAAAAACAGGGTTAGATTTGAAGAAAACCAAGAAAAACAGGGTTAGAGCCAGAAAAAAACAAGAAAAACAGGGTTAGATCGAAAAAAAAACCAAGAAAAACAGGATTAGAAAGGAAGAAAACCAAGAAAAGCCGGGTTAGAACGGAAGAAAACCAAGAAAAACAGAGTTACACCGGAAGAAAACCAAGGAAAGCCGGATTAGAACGGAAGAAAAGCAAGAAAAACAGGGTTAGAGCCGAAAAAAACCAAGAAAAACAGGGTTAGAGCGGAAAAAAACCAAGGAAAACAGGGCTATATCCGGAGAAAACCAAGGAAAGCAGGGTTAGAGCGGAAGAAAACCAAGAAAAGCAGGGTTAGAGCCGAAAAAAACCAAGAAAAGCCGGATTGGAACGGAAGAAAACCAAGAAAAACATGGTTAGAGCCGAAAAAAAACAAGAAAAACAGGGTTAGAGCGGAAGAAAACCAAGAAAAACAGGGCTAGATCCGAAGAAAACCAAGGAAAGCAGGGTAAGAGCGGAAGAAAACTAAGAAAAGCAGAATAAGAGCCGAAAAAAACCAAGAAAAACAGGGTTTAGAGCCGAAAAAAAACAAGAAAAGCTGGGTTAGAACGGAAGAAAACCAAGAAAAACAGGGTTAGAGCCAAAGAAAACCAAGAAAAACAGGGTTAGATCCGAAAAAAACAAAGAAAAAGAGGGTTAGAGCGGAAGAAAACCAAGAAAAACAGGGTTGGACTATAGAAAAGCAAGAATAGCCGGGTTAGAGCGGAAGAAAACCAAGAAAAACAGGGTTAGAGCAGAAGAAAACCAAGAAAAGCCGGGATAGAACAAAAGAAAACCAAGAAAAACTGGGTTAGACCGGAAGAAAACCAGGAAAAACAGGGTTAGAATGGAAGAAAACCAAGAAAAGCCGGATTAGAACCGAAGAAAACCAAGAAAAACGGGGTTAGAGCCGAAGAAAAGCAAGAAAAGCAAAGTTAGAACGAAAGAAAAACAAGAAAAAAAGGGTGAGAGCCGAAAAAAACCAAGAAAAACAGAATTAGAGCCGCAAAAACCAAGAAAAACAGGGTTAGATCGGAAGAAAACCAAGAAAAGCAGGGTTAGAGCGGAAGTAAACCAAGAAAAACAGGGATAGAGCCGAAAAAAACCAAGAAAAACAGGGTTAAAGCCGAAAAAAACCAAGAAAAACAGGGTTAGATTTGAAAAAAACCAAGAAAAGCCGGGTTAGAACAGAAGAAAACCAAGAAAAACAGGGTTAGAGCCGAAAAAAACCAAGAAAAACAGGGTTAGAGCCGGAAAACACCAAGAAAAACAGGGTTAGAGCTGAAAAAAACCAAGAAAAGCTGGGTTAGAACGGTAGAAAACCAAGAAAAACAGTGTTAGACCGGAAGAAAACCAAGAAAAGCAGGGTGAGAGCCGAAAAAAAAAAAGAAAAACAGGGTTAGAGCGGAAGAAAACCAAGGAAAGCAGGGTTAGAAGCGAATAACACCAAGAAAAACAGGGTTAGAGACGAAAAAAACCAAGAAAAACAGGGTTAGACCGGAAGAAAACAAAGAAAAGCCGGGTTAGAGCGGAAGTAAACCAAGAAAAACAGGGTTAGAGCCGAAAAAAACCAAGAAAAAAAACCTTAACCCTAACCCTAACCCTAACCCTAACCCTAACCCTAACCCTAACCCTAACCCTAACCCTAAGCCTAAGCCTAACCCTAACCCTACTCTAGCCCTAACCCTAACCCTAACCCTAACCCTAACCCTAACCCTAACCCTAACCCTAACCCTAACCCTAACCCTAACCCTAACCCTAACCCTAACCCTAACCATAGCCCTAACCCTAACCCTAAACCTAACCCTAAACCTAAGCCTAACCCTAACCCTACTCTAGCCCTAACCCTAACCCTAACCCTAACCCTAACCCTAACCCTAACCCTAACCCTAACCCTAACCCTAACCCTAACCCTAACCCTAACCCTAACCCTAACCCTACCCTAACCCTAACCCTAACCCTAACCCTAACCCTAACCCTAGCCCTAACCCTAACCCTAACCCTAACCCTAACCCTAACCCTAACCCTAACCCTAACCCTAACCCTAACCCTAACCCTACCCTAACCCTAACCCTAACCCTAACCCTAACCCTATCCCTAACCCTAACCCTAACCCTAACCCTAACCCTAACCCTACTCTAGCCCTAACCCTAACCCTAACCCTAAACCTAACCCTAACCCCTTTTTTCTACTCTAACATTGTTTCTCTTGGTTTTCTTCCGTTCTAACCCGGCTTTTCTCGTTTTTTTTCGGATCTAACCCTGTTTTTTTTGTTTTATTTCGGCTCTAACCCTGCTTTCCTTGGTTTTCTCCGGCTCTAACCCTGTTTTTCTTGGTTTTCTTCCGCTCTAACCCTGATTTTCTTGTTTTTTTTCGGCTCTAACCCTATTTTACTTGGTGTTTTTTCGGCTCTAACCCTGTTTTTCTTGGTTTTCTTCCGCTCTAACCCTGTTTTTCTTGGTTTTTTTCGGCTCTAACCCTGTTTTTCTTGGTTTTCTTCGGCTCTAACCCTGGTTTTCTTGGTTTTATTCCGCTCTAACCCTAGTTTTCTTATTTTTTTTTCGGCTCTAACCCTGTTTTTCTTGGTTTTCTTCCGCTCTAACCCTGTTTTTCTTGGTTTTCTTCAGCTCTTACCCTGTTTTTCTTGGTTTTATCCGTTCTAACCCGGCTTTTCTTGGTTTACTTCCGCTCTAACCCTGTTTTTCTTGGTTTTCTTCCGTTCTAAACCGGCTTTTCTTGGGTTTTTTTGGCTCTAACCCGGTTTTTCTTGGGTTTTTTTCGGCTCTAACCCTGTTTTTCTTCTTTTTTTTCGGATCTAACCCTGTTTTTCTTGGTTTTCTTCCGCTCTAACCCTGCTTTTATTGGTTTTCTTCCGCTCTAACCCTGTTTTTCTTGATTTTTTTCCGCTCTAACCCTGTTTTTTCTTGGTTTTCTTCCGTTCTAACCCGGATTTTCTTGGTTTTTTTCGGCTCTAACCCTGTTTTTCTTGGTTTTTTTCAGCTCTAACCCTGTTTTTCTTGGTTTTCTTCCGTTCTAACCCGGCTTTTCTTGGTTTTTTTAGGCTCTAACCCTATTTTTCTTGGTTTTCTTCCATTCTAACCCTGCTTTTCTTGGTTTTCTTCCGTTCTAACCCGGCTTTTCTTGGTTTTTTTCGGCTCTAAACCTGTTTTTCTTGGTTTTCTTCTGCTCTAACCCTGATTTTCTTGGGTTTTTTCGGCTCTAACCCTGTTTTTCTTGGTTTTTTTTCGGCTCTAACCCTGCTTTCCTTGGTTTTCTCCGGCTCTAACCCTGATTTTCTCAAGAAAAACAGGGTTAGAGCCAAAAAAACCCCAAGAAAAACAGGGTTAGAGCCGAAAAAAACCAAGAAAAGCCAAGTTAGAACGGAAGAAAATCAAGAAAAACAGGGTTAGAGCCGAAAAGAAACAAGAAAACCAGAATTAGAGCCGAAAAAAACCAAGAAAACCAGGGTTAGATCGGAAAAAAAACAAGAAAAACAGGATTAGAAAGGAAGAAAACCAAGAAAAGCCGTGTTAGAACGAAATTAAACCAAGAAAAACAGGGTTAGACCGGAAGAAAACCAAGAAAAGCAGGGTTAGAACGGAAGAAAAACAAGAAAAACAGGGTTAGATCCGAAAAAAACCAAGAAAAACAGGGTTAGACCGGAAGAAAACCAAGAAAAACAGGGTTAGAGCGGAAGAAAACCAAGAAAAACAGGGTTAGAGCCGAAAAAAACCAAGAAAAACAGGGTTAGAGCAGAAGAAAACCACGAAAAACAGGGTTAGGACTATAGAAAAGCAAGAAAAGCCGGGTTAGAGCGGAAGAAAACCTAGAAAAACAGGGTTAGAGCAGAAGAAAACCAAAAAAAGACAGGTTAGAACGGAAGAAAACCAAGAAAAACTGGGTTAGACCGGAAGAAAACCAAGAAAAACAAGGTTAGAAAGGGAGAAAACCAAGAAGAGCCGGGTTAGAACGGAAGAAAACCAAGAAAAACAGGGTTACATTGGAAGAAAACCAAGAAAAACAGGGTTAGAGCCGAAGAAAACCAAGAAAAGCCGGGTTAGAACGGAAGAAAACCAAGAAAAATGGGGTTAGAGCCGAAGAAAACCAAGAAAAACAGGGTTAGAGCCGAAGAAAACCAAGAAAAACAGGGTTAGATTTGAAGAAAACCAAGAAAAACAGGGTTAGAGCCAGAAAAAACCAAGAAAACCAGGGTTAGATCGGAAAAAAAACCAAGAAAAACAGGATTAGAAAGGAAGAAAACCAAGAAAAGCCGGGTTAGAACGGAAGAAAACCAAGAAAAACAGAGTTACACCAGAAGAATACCAAGAAAAGCCGGATTAGAACGGAAGAAAAGCAAGAAAAACAGGGTTAGAGCCGAAAAAAACCAAGAAAAACAGGGTTAGAGCGGAAAAAAACCAAGGAAAACAGGGCTATATCCGGAGAAAACCAAGGAAAGCAGGGTTAGAGCGGAAGAAAGCCAAGAAAAGCAGGGTTAGAGCCGAAAAAAACCAAGAAAAGCCGGATTGGAACGGAAGAAAACCAAGAAAAACATGGTTAGAGCCGAAAAAAAACAAAAAAAACAGGGTTAGAGCTGAAGAAAACCAAGAAAAACAGGGCTAGATCCGAAGAAAACCAAGGAAAGCAGGGTAAGAGCGGAAGAAAACTAAGAAAAGCAGAATAAGAGCCGAAAAAAACCAAGAAAAACAGGGTTAGGAGCCGAAAAAAAACAAGAAAAGCTGGGTTAGAACGGAAGAAAACCAAGAAAAACAGGGTTAGAGCCAAAGAAAACCAAGAAAAACAGGGTTAGATCCGAAAAAAACAAAGAAAAAGAGGGTTAGAGCGGAAGAAAACCAAGAAAAACAGGGTTGGACTATAGAAAAGCAAGAATAGCCGGGTTAGAGCGGAAGAAAACCAAGAAAAACAGGGTTAGAGCAGAAGAAAACCAAGAAAAGCCGGGATAGAAAAAAAGAAAACAAAGAAAAACTGGGTTAGACCGGAAGAAAACCAGGAAAAACAGGGTTAGAATGGAAGAAAACCAAGAAAAGCCGGATTAGAACCGAAGAAAACCAAGAAAAACGGGGTTAGAGCCGAAGAAAAGCAAGAAAAGCAAAGTTAGAACGGAAGAAAAGCAGGAAAAAAAGGGTGACAGCCGAAAAAAACCAAGAAAAACAGAATTAGAGCCGCATAAACCAAGAAAAACAGGGTTAGATCGGAAGAAAACCAAGAAAAGCAGGGTTAGAGCGGAAGTAAACCAAGAAAAACAGGGATAGAGCCGAAAAAAACCAAGAAAAACAGGGTTAAAGCCGAAAAAAACCAAGAAAAACAGGGTTAGAGTTGAAAAAAACCAAGAAAAGCCGGGTTAGAACAGAAGAAAACCAAGAAAAACAGGGTTAGAGCCGAAAAAAACCAAGAAAAACAGGGTTAGAGCCGGAAAACACCAAGAAAAACAGGGTTAGAGCTGAAAAAAACCAAGAAAAGCTGGGTTAGAACGGTAGAAAACCAAGAAAAACAGTGTTAGACCGGAAGAAAACCAAGAAAAGCAGGGTGAGAGCCGGAAAAAAAAAAGAAAAACAGGGTTAGAGCGGAAGAAAACCAAGGACAGCAGGGTTCGAGGCGAATAACACCAAGAAAAACAGGGTTAGAGACGAAAAAAACCAAGAAAAACAGGTTTAGACCGGAAGAAAACAAAGAAAAGCCGGGTTAGAACGGAAGAAAACCAAGAAAAACAGGGTTAGAGCGGAAGAAAACCAAGAAAAGCCGGGTTAGAGCGGAAGTAAACCAAGAAAAACAGGGTTAGAGCCGAAAAAAACCAAGAAAAAAAACCCTAACCCTAACCCTAACCCTAACCCTAACCCTAACCCTAACCCTAACCCTAACCCTAACCCTAACCCTAACCCTAACCCTAACCCTAACCCTAACCCTAACCCTAACCCTAACCCTAACCCTAACCCTAGCCCTAACCCTAACCCTAACCCTAACCCTAAGCCTAAGCCTAACCCTAACCCTACTCTAGCCCTAACCCTAACCCTAACCCTAACCCTAACCCTAACCCTAACCATAACCCTAACCCTAACCCTAACCCTAACCCTAACCCTAGCCCTAACCCTAACCCTAACCCTAAACCTAAGCCTAACCCTAACCCTAACCCTAACCCTAACCCTAACCCTAACCCTAGCCCTAACCCTAACCCTAACCCTAACCCTAACCCTAACCCCTAACCCTAACCCTAACCCCAACCCTAACCCTAACCCTAACCCTAACCCTAACCTTAACCCTAACCCTACCCTAACCCTACTCTAGCCCAACCCCTACCCCTACCCCTACCCCTACCCCTACCCCTAACCCTAACCCTAACCCTAACCCTAACCCTAACCCTAACCCTAACCCTAACCCTAACCCTAACCCTAACCCTAACCCTAACCCTAACCCTACCCTAACCCTAACCCTAACCCTAACCCTAACCCTATCCCTAACCCTAACCCTAACCCTAACCTTACCCTAACCCTAACCCTACTCTAGCCCTAACCCTAACCCTAAACCTAACCCTAAACCTAACCCCTTTTTTCTACTCTAACATTGTTTCTCTTGGTTTTCTTCCGTTCTAACCCGGCTTTTCTCGTTTTTTTTCGGATCTAACCCTGTTTTTCTTGTTTTATTTCGGCTCTAACCCTGCTTTCCTTGGTTTTCTCCGGCTCTAACCCTGTTTTTCTTGGTTTTCTTCCGCTCTAACCCAGTTTTTCTTGTTTTTTTTCGGCTCTAACCCTGTTTTACTTGGTGTTTTTTCGGCTCTAACCCTGTTTTTCTTGGTTTTCTTCCGCTCTAACCCTGTTTTTCTAGTTTTTTTTCGGCTCTAACCCTGTTTCTCTTGGTTTTCTTCGGCTCTAACCCTGTTTTTCTTGGTTTTCTTCGGCTCTAACCCTGTTTTTCTTGGTTTTCTTCAGCTCTTACCCTGTTTTTCTTGGTTTTATCCGTTCTAACCCGGCTTTTCTTGGTTTTCTTTCGCTCTAACCCTGTTTTTCTTGGTTTTCTTCCGTTCTAAACCGGCTTTTCTTGGGTTTTTTTGGCTCTAACCCGGTTATTCTTGGTTTTTTTTCGGCTCTAACCCTGTTTTTCATGGTTTTCTTCCGCTCTAACCCTGCTTTTCTTGGTTTTCTTCCGATGTAACCCTGCTTTTATTGGTTTTCTTCCGCTCTAACCCTGTTTTTCTTGATTTTTTTCCGCTCTAACCCTGTTTTTTCTTGGTTTTCTTCCGTTCTAACCCGGATTTTCTTGGTTTTTTTCGGCTATAACCCTGTTTTTCTTGGTTTTCTTCCATTCTAACCCTGCTTTTCTTGGTTTTCTTCCATTCTAACCCGGCTTTTCTTGGTTTTTTTCGGCTCTAAACCTGTTTTTCTTGGTTTTCTTCTGCTCTAACCCTGTTTTTCTTGGTTTTTTTCGGCTCTAACCCTGTTTTTCTTGGTTTTTTTTCGGCTCTAACCCTGCTTTCCTTGGTTTTCTCCGGCTCTAACCCTGATTTTCTCAAGAAAAACAGGGTTAGAGCCAAAAAAACCCCAAGAAAACCAGAATTAGAGCCGAAAAAAACCAAGAAAACCAGGGTTAGATCGGAAAAAAACCAAGAAAAACAGGATTAGAAAGGAAGAAAACCAAGAAAAGCCGTGTTAGAACGGAATTAAACCAAGAAAAACAGGGTTAGACCGGAAGAAATCCAAGAAAAGCAGGGTTAGAACGGAAGAAAAACAAGAAAAACAGGGTTAGATCCGAAAAAAACCAAGAAAAACAAGGTTAGAGCGGAAGAAAACCAAGAAAAGCAGGGTTAGAACGGAAGAAAAACAAGAAAAACAGGGTTAGAGCCGAAAAAAACCAAGAAAAACAGGGTTAGAGCAGAAGAAAACCACGAAAAACAGGGTTAGGACTATAGAAAAGCAAGAAAAGCCGGGTTAGAGCGGAAGAAAACCTAGAAAAACAGGGTTAGAGCGGAAGAAAACCAAAAAAAGACAGGTTAGAACGGAAGAAAACCAAGAAAAACTGGGTTAGACCGGAAGAAAACCAAGAAAAACAAGGTTAGAAAGGGAGAAAACCAAGAAGAGCCAAGTTAGAACGGAATAAAACCAAGAAATACAGGGTTACATTGGAAGAAAACCAAGAAAAACAGGGTTAGAGCAGAAGAAAAGCATGAAAAGCCGGGTTAGAACGGAAGAAAACCAAGAAAAATGGGGTTAGAGCCGAAGAAAACCAAGAAAAACAGGGTTAGAGCCGAAGAAACCCAAGAAAAACAGGGTTAGATTTGAAGAAAACCAAGAAAAACAGGGTTAGAGCCAGAAAAAACCAAGAAAACCAGGGTTAGATCGGAAAAAAAACCAAGAAAAACAGGATTAGAAAGGAAGAAAACCAAGAAAAGCCGGGTTAGAACGGAAGAAAACCAAGAAAAACAGAGTTACACCGGAAGAAAACCAAGAAAAGCCGGATTTGAACGGAAGAAAAGCAAGAAAAACAGGGTTAGAGCCGAAAAAAACCAAGAAAAACAGGGTTAGAGCGGAAAAAAACCAAGGAAAACAGGGCTATATCTGGAGAAAACAAAGGAAAGCAGGGTTAGAGCGGAAGAAAACCAAGAAAAGCAGGGTTAGAGCCGAAAAAAACCAAGAAAAGCCGGATTGGAACGGAAGAAAACCAAGAAAAACATGGTTAGAGCCGAAAAAAAACAAGAAAAACAGGGTTAGAGCGGAAGAAAACCAAGAAAATCAGGGCTAGATCTGAAGAAAACCAAGGAAAGCAGGGTAAGAGCGGAAGAAAACTAAGAAAAGCAGAATAAGAGCCGAAAAAAACCAAGAAAAACAGGGTTTAGAGCCGAAAAAAAACAAGAAAAGCTGGGTTAGAACGGAAGAAAACCAAGAAAAACAGGGTTAGAGCGGAAGAAAACCAAGAAAAACAGGGTTAGATCCGAAAAAAACAAAGAAAAAGAGGGTTAGAGCGGAAGAAAACCAAGAAAAACAGGGTTGGACTATAGAAAAGCAAGAATAGCCGGGTTAGAGCGGAAGAAAACCAAGAAAAACAGGGTTAGAGCAGAAGAAAAGCAGGAAAAGCAAAGTTAGAACGGAAGAAAAGCAAGAAAAAAAGGGTGAGAGCCGAAAAAAACCAAGAAAAACAGAATTAGAGCCGCAAAAACCAGGAAAAACAGGGTCAGATAGGAAGAAAACCAAGAAAAGCAGGGTTAGAGCGGAAGTAAACCAAGAAAAACAGGGATAGAGCCGAAAAAAACCAAGAAAAACAGGGTTAAAGCCGAAAAAAACCAAGAAAAACAGGGTTAGAGTTGAAAAAAACCAAGAAAAGCCGGGTTAGAACAGAAGAAAACCAAGAAAAAAAGGGTTAGAGCCGAAAAAAACCAAGAAAAACAGGGTTAGAGCCGGAAAACACCAAGAAAAACAGGGTTAGAGCTGAAAAAAACCAAGAAAAGCTGGGTTAGAACGGTAGAAAACCAAGAAAAACAGTGTTAGACCGGAAGAAAACCAAGAAAAGCAGGGTTAGAGCCGAAAAAAAAAAAGAAAAACAGGGTTAGAGCAGAAGAAAATCAAGGAAAACAGGGTTAGAGGCGAATAACACCAAGAAAAACAGGGTTAGAGACGGAAAAAACCAAGAAAAACAGGTTTAGACCGGAAGAAAACAAAGAAAAGCCGGATTAGAACGGAAGAAAACCAAGAAAAACAGGGTTAGAGCGGAAGAAAACCAAGAAAAGCCGGGTTAGAGCGGAAGTAAACCAAGAAAAACAGGGTTAGAGCCGAAAAAAACCAAGAAAAAAAACCCTAACCCTAACCCTAACCCTAACCCTAACCCTAACCCTAACCCTAACCCTAACCCTAACCCTAACCCTAACCCTAACCCTAGCCCTAACCCTAACCCTAACCCTAACCCTAACCCTAAGCCTAAGCCTAACCCTAACCCTACTCTAGCCCTAACCCTAACCCTAACCCCAACCCTAACCCTAACCCTAACCCTAACCCTAACCCTAACCCTAACCCTAAACCTAACCCTAACCCTAACCCTAACCCTAAACCTAACCCTAACCCTAACCCTAACCCTAACCATAGCCCTAACCCTAACCCTAACCCTAACCCTAACCCTACCCTAACCCTAACCCTAACCCTAACCCTAACCCTAACCCTAACCCTACCCTAACCCTAACCCTAACCCCAACCCTAACCCTAACCCTAACCCTAACCTTAACCCTAACCCTAACCCTAACCCTAACCCTACTCTAGCCCTAACCCTAACCCTAACCCTACCCTAACCCTAACCCTAACCCTAACCCTAACCCTAACCCTAGCCCTAACCCTAACCTTACCCTAACCCTAACCCTACTCTAGCCCTAACCCTAACCCTAAACCTAACCCTAACCCTAACCCCTTTTTTCTACTCTAACCCTGTTTCTCTTCGTTTTCTTCCGTTCTAACCCGGCTTTTCTCATTTTTTTTCGGCTCTAACCCTATTTTTCTCGTTTTTTTTCGCCTCTAACCCTGCTTTCCTTGGTTTTCTCCGGCTCTAACCCTGTTTTTCTTGGTTTTCTTCCGCTCTAACCCTGTTTTTCTTGTTTTTTTTCGGCTCTAACCCTGTTTTTCTTGGTTTTTTTTCGGCTCTAACCCTGCTTTCCTTGGTTTTCTCCGGCTCTAACCCTGATTTTCTCAAGAAAAACAAGGTTAGAGCCAAAAAAAACCCAAGAAAAACAGGGTTAGAGCCGAAAAAAACCAAGAAAAGCCAAGTTAGAATGGAAGAAACCCAAGAAAAACAGGGTTAGAGCCGAAAAGAAACAAGAAAACCAGGGTTAGAGCCGAAAAAAACCAAGAAAACCAGGGTTAGATCAAAAAAAGCAAGAAAAACAGGATTGGAAAGGAAGAAAACCATGAAAAGCCGGGTTAGAACGGAATTAAACCAAGAAAAACAGGGTTAGACCGGAAGAAAACCAAGAAAAACAGGGTTACACCGGAAGAAAACCAAGAAAAACAGGGTTAGAGCCGAAGATAACCAAGAAATACCAGGTTAGATCAGAAAAAAACGAAGAAAACCAGGGTTAGAGCGGAAGAAAACCAAGAAAAACAGGGTTAGAGCAGAAGAAAACCAAAAAAAGATGGGTTAGAACGGAAGAAAACCAAGAAAAAATGGGTTAGACCGGAAGAAAACCAAGAAAAACTAGGTTAGAAAGGGAGAAAACCAAGAAAAGCCGGGTTAGAACGGAAGAAAACCAAGAAAAACAGGGCTAGATCCGGAGAAAACCAAGGAAAGCAGGGTAAGAGCGGAAGAAAACTAAGAAAAGCAGAATAAGAGCCGAAAATAACCAAGAAAAACAGGGTTTAGAGCCGAAAAAAAAACAAGAAAAGCTGGGTTAGAACGGAAGAAAACCAAGAAAAACAGGGTTCGAGCCAGAAAAAACCAAGAAAAGCCGGGTTAGAGCCGAAAAAAAACAAGAAAACCAGGGTTAGATCGGAAAAAAACCAAGAAAAACAGGATTAGAAAGGAAGAAAACCAAGAAAAGCCGGGTTAGAAAGGAAGAAAACAAAGAAAAACAGAGTTACACCGGAAGAAAACCAAGAAAAGCCGGATTATAACGGAAGAAAAGCAAGAAAAACAGGGTTAGAGCCGAAAAAAACAAGAAAAACAGGGTTAGAGCGGAAAAAAACCAAGAAAAACAGGGCTATATCCGGAGAAAACCAAGGAAAGCAGGGTTAGAGCGGAAGAAAACCAAGAAAAGCAGGGTTAGAGCCGAAAAAAACCAAGAAAAGCCGAATTGGAACGGAAGAAAACCAAGAAAAACATGGTTAGAGCCGAAAAAAAACAAGAAAAACAGGGTTAGAGCGGAAGAAAACCAAGAAAAACAGGGCTAGATCCGGAGAAAACCAAGGAAAGCAGGGTTAGAGCGGAAGAAAACTAAGAAAAGCAGAATAAGAGCCGAAAAAAACCAAGAAAAACAGGGTTTAGAGCCGAAAAATACAAGAAAAGCAGGGTTAGAACGGAAGAAAACCAAGAAAAACAGGGTTAGAGCCGAAGAAAACCAAGAAAAACAGGGTTAGAGCCGAAAAAAACAAAGAAAAACAGGGTTAGAGTGGAAGAAAACCAAGAAAAACAGGGTTCGGACTATAGAAAAGCAAGAAAAGCCGGGTTAGAGCGGAAGAAAACCAAGAAAAACAGGGTTAGAGCAGAAGAAAACCAAGAAAAGCCGGGTTAGAACGGAAGAAAACCAAGAAAAACGGGGTTAGAGCCGAAGAAAAGCAAGAAAAGCAGGGTTAGAACGCAAGAAAAGCAAGAAAAACAGGGATAGAGCCGAAAAAAACCAAGAAAAACAGGGTTAGAGCGGAAGAAAACCAAGGAAAGCAGGGTTAGAGGCGAATAACACCAAGAAAAACAGGGTTAGAGACGAAAAAAAACAAGAGAAGCCGGGTTAGAACGGAAGAAAACCAAGAAAAACAGGGTTAGAGCCGAAAAAAACCAAGAAAAACAGGGTTAGACCAGAAGAAAACCAAGAAAAGCCGGGTTAGAACGGAAGAAAACCAAGAAAAACAGGGTTAGAGCGGAAGAAAACCAAGATAAGGCGGGTTAGAGCGGAAGTAAACCAAGAAAAACAGGGTTAGAGCCGAAAAAAACCAAGAAAAAAACCCCTAACCCTAACCCTAACCCTAACCCTAACCCTAACCCTAACCCTAACCCTAACCCTAACCCTAACCCTAACCCTAACCCTAACCCTAGCCCTAACCCTAACCCTAACCCTAACCCTAACCCTAACCCTACACCTAACCCTAACCCTAACCCCAACCCTAACCCCAACCCTAACCCTAACCCTAACCTTGACCCTAACCCTAACCCTAACCCTACTCTAGCCCTAACCCTAACCCTAACCCTAACCCTAACCCTAACCCTAACCCTAACCCTAACCCTTACCCTAACCCTACCCCTAACCCTAACCCTAACCCTAACCCTAACCCTAACCCTAACCCTAACCCTAACCCTAACCCTAACCCTAACCCTAACCTTACCCTAACCCTAACCCTACTCTAGCCCTAACCCTAACCCTAATCCTAACCCTAACCCTAACCCCTTTTTTCTACTCTAACCCTGTTTCTCTTGGTTTTCTTCCGTTCTAACCCGGCTTTTCTCGTTTTTTTTTCGGCTCTAACCCTGTTTTTCTTGTTTTTTTTTCGGCTCTAACCCTGCTTTCCTTGGTTTTCTCCGGCTCTAACCCTGTTTTTCTTGTTTTTGTTCCGCTCTAAGCCTGTTTTTCTTGGTTTTTTTCGGCTCTAACCCTGTTTTTCTTGTTGTTTTTTCGGCTCTAACCCTGTTTTTCTTGGTTTTCTTCCGCTCTAACCCTGTTTTTCTTGGTTTTTTTCGGCTCTAACCCTGTTTTTCTTGGTTTTCTTCCGCTCTAACCCTGTTTTTCTTGGTTTTCTTCTGCTCTTACCCTGTTTTACTTGGTTTTATCCGTTCTAACCCGTCTTTTCTTGGTTTTCTTCCGCTCTAACCCTGTTTTTCTTGGTTTTCTTCCGTTCTAAACCGGCTTTTCTTTGGTTTTTTTGGCTCTAACCCCGTTTTTCTTGGATTTTTTCGGCTCTAACCCTGTTTTTCTTCTTTTTTTTCGGATCTAACCCTGTTTTTCTTGGTTTTCTTCCGCTCTAACCCTGCTTTTATTGGTTTTCTTCCGCTCTAACCCTGTTTTTCTTGATTTTTTTCCGCTCTAACCCTGTTTTTTCTTGGTTTTCTTCCGTTCTAACCCGGCTTTTCTTGGTTTTTTTTCGGCTCTAACCCTGTTTTTCTTGGTTTTTTTCGGCTCTAACCCTGTTTTTCTTGGTTTTCTTCTGTTCTAACCCGGCTTTTCTTGGTTTTTTTCGGCTCTAACCCTGTTTTTCTTGGTTTTCTTCCATTCTAACCCTGCTTTTCTTGGTTTTCTTCCGTTCTAACCCGGCTTTTCTTGGTTTTTTTCGGCTCTAAACCTGTATTTCTTGGTTTTCTTCTGCTCTAACCCTGCTTTTCTTGGTTTTCTTCGGCTCTAACCCTGTTTTTCTTGGTTCTTTTTCGACTCTAACCCTGCTTTCCTTGGTTTTCTCCGGCTCTAACCCTGATTTTCTCAAGAAAAACAGGGTTAGAGCAAAAAAAAAACCCAAGAAAAACAGGGTTAGAGCCGAAAAAACCAAGAAAAGCAAAGTTATAACGGAAGAAAACCAAGAAAAACAGGGTTAGAGCCGAAAAGAAGCAAGAAAACCAGGGTTAGAGCCGAAAAAAACCAAGAAAACCAGGGTTAGATCGGAAAAAAACCAAGAAAAATAGGATTAGAAAGGAAGAAAACCAAGAAATGCCAAGTTAGAACGGAATTAAACAAAGAAAAACAGGGTTAGACCGGAAGAAAACCAAGAAAAACAGGGTTAGAACGGAAAAAAACCAAGAAAAACAGGGTTAGAGCCGAAGAAAACCAAGAAAAACAGGGTTAGAGCCGAAAAAAACAAAGAAAAACAGGGTTAGAGCGGAAGAAAACCAAGAAAAACAGGGTTAGGACTATAGAAAAGCAAGAAAAGCCGGGTTAGAGCGGAAGAAAACCAAGTAAAACAGGGTTAGAGCGGAAGAAAACCAAGAAAAACAGGGTTAGAACGGAAGAAAACCAAGAAAAACAGGGTTAGGACTATAGAAAAGCAAGAAAAGCCGGGTTAGAGCGGAAGAAAACCAAGAAAAACAGGGTTAGAGCAGAAGAAAACCAAGAAAAGCCGGGTTAGAACGGAAGAAAACCAAGAAAAACTGGGTTAGATCGAAAGAAAACCAAGAAAAACAGGGTTAGAATGGAAGAAAACCAAGAAAAGCCGGATTAGAACGGAAGAAAACCAAGAAAAACGGGGTTAGAGCCAGAAAACACCAAGAAAAACAGGGTTAGAGCCGAAAAAAACCAAGAAAAGCCGGGTTAGAACGGAAGAAAACCAAGTAAAGCAGGGTTAGAGCGGAAGAAAACCAAGAAAAGCCGGGTTAGAACGGAAAAAAACCAAGAAAAACTGGGTTAGAGCGGAAGAAAACCAAGAAAAACAGGGTTAGAGCGGAAGAAAACAAAGAAAAACAGTGTTAGAGCCGAAAAAAACCAAGAAAAACAGGGTTAGAGCCAGAAAACACCAAGAAAAACAGGGTTAGAGCCGAAAAAAAACAAGAAAAGCTGGGTTAGAACGGAAGAAAACCAAGAAAAACAGGGTTAGACCGGAAGAAAACCATGAAAAGCAGGGTTAGAGCCGAAAGAAACCAAGAAAAGCCGTTTTAGTACGGAAGAAAACAAAGAGAAACAGGGTTAGAGCCGAAGAGAACCAAGAAAAACAGGGTTAGAGCGGAAGAAAACCAAGAAAAACAGGGTTAGAGCCGAAAAAAACCAAGAAAAACAGGGTTAGAGCTGAAAAAAAAGAAGAAAAGCCAGGTTAGAGCTGGAAGAAAACCAAGAAAAACAGGGTTAGAGCCGAAAAAAACAAAGAAAAACAGGGTTAGAGCGGAAGAAAACCAAGAAAAACAGGGTTAGAGACGAAAAAAAACAAGAAAAACTGGGTTAGACCGGAAGAAAACCAAGAAAAGCCAGGTTAGAACAGAAGAAAACCAAGAAAAACAGGGTTAGAGCGGAAAAAAACCAAGAAAAACGGCGTTAGAGCCGAAGTAAACCAAGAAAAACAGGGTTAGAGCATATGAAAACCAAGAAAAGCCGGGTTAGAACCAAAAAAAACCAAGAAATACAGGGTTAGAGCCGATAATAACCAAGAAAACCAGGGTTTGAGTCGAAGAAAACCAAGGAAAACAGGGTTAGAAAGGAAGAAAACCAAGGAAAGCCGGGTTAGAACGGAAGAAAACCAAGAAAAACAGGGTTACACCGGAAGAAAACCAAGAAAAACAGGGTTAGAGCCGGAAAAATACCAAGAAAAACAGGGTTAGAGCTGAAAAAAACAAGAAAAACAGGGTTAGATCCGGAGAAAACCAAGGATAGCAGGGTTAGAGCGGAAGAAATCCAAGAAAAGCAGGGTTAGACCGGAAGAAAACCAAGAAAAGCAGGGTTAGAGCGGAATAAAACCAAGAAAAGCCGGTTTAGAGCAGAAAAAAACCAAGAAAAACAGTGTTAGAGCCGAAAAAACCAAGAAAAACAGGGTTAGAGCCGATAATAACCAAGAAAACCAGGGTTTGAGTCGAAGAAAACCAAGGAAAACAGGGTTAGAAAGGAAGAAAACCAAGGAAAGCCGGGTTAGAACGGAAGAAAACCAAGAAAAACAGGGTTAGGGCCAAAAAAAAACAAGAAAAACAAGGTTAGATCCGAAAAAAAACGAGAAAAACATGGTAAGAGCCGAAAAAAACCAAGAAAAACAGGGTTATATCGGAAGAAAACCAAGAAAAACAGGGTAAGAGCCAAAAAAAACCAAGAAAAAAAACCCTAACTTTAACCCTAACCCTAACCCTAACCCTAACAGTAACCCAAACCCTAACCCTAACCCTAACCCTAACCCTAACCCTAACCCTAACCCTAACCCTACCCTAGCCGTAACCCTAACCCTAACCCTAACCCTAACCCTAACCCTAACCCTAACCCTAACCCTAACCCTAACCCTAACCCTAACCCTAACCCTAACCCTAACCCTACCCTAGCCGTAACCCTAACCCTAACCCTAACCCTAACCCTAACCCTAACCCTAACCCTAACCCTAACCTTTTTTTTCTACTCTAACCCTGTTTTTCTTGGATTTCTTCCGTTCTAACCCGCCTTTTCTCGTGTTTTTTCGGCTCTAACCCTGTTTTTCTTGTTTTTTTTCGGCTCTAACCCTGTTTTCCTTGGTTTTCTCCGGCTCTAACCCTGTTTTTCTTGGTTTTTTTCGACTCTAACCCTGTTTTTCTTGGTTTTTTTCGGCTCTAACCCTGTTTTTATTGGTTTTATTCCGCTCTAACCCTGGTTTTCTTGTTTTTTTTTCGGCTCTAACCCTGTTTTTCTTGGTTTTCTTCGGCTCTTACCCCGTTTTTCTTGGTTTTCTTCGGCTCTAACCCGTTTTTCTTGGTTTTCTTCCGTTCTAAACCGGCTTTTCTTGGGTTTTTTTGCCTCTAACCCTGTTTTTCTTGGTTTTTTTCGGCTCTAACCCTGTTTTCCTTGGTTTTTTTTCGGATCTAACCCTGTTTTTCTTGGTTTTCTTCCGTTCTAACCCGGTTTTTCTTGGTTTTTTTCGGATCTAACCCTGTTTTTCTTGGTTTTTTTCGGCTCTAACCCTGCTTTTCTTGGTTTTCTTCCGCTCTAACCCTGTTTTTCTTGGTTTTCTTCCGCTCTAACCCTGTTTTTCTTGGTTTTCTTCCGTTCAAACCTGGCTTTTCTTGGTTTTTTTCGGCTCTAACCCTGTTTTTCTTGGTTTTTTTTCGGCTCTAACCCTGTTTTTCTTGGTTTTCTTCCGCTCTAACCCTGTTTTTCTTGTTTTTTTTCGGCTCTAACCCTGTTTTTCTTGGTTTTTTTCGGCTCTAACCCTTCTTTTCTTGGTTTTCTTCCGCTCTAACCCTGTTTTTCTTGGTTTTCTTCCGTTCTAACCCGGTTTTTCTTGTTTTTTTCGGCTCTAACCCTGTTTTTCTTGTTTTTTTTGGGCTCTAACCCTGCTTTTCTTGGTTTTCTTCCGCTCTAACCCTGTTTTTCTTGGTTTTCTTCCGTTCTAACCCGGTTTTTCTAGGTTTTTTTCGGCTCCAACCCTGTTTTTCTTGTTTTCTTTCGGCTCTAACCCTGCTTTTCTTGGTTTTCTTCAGCTCTAACCTTGTTTTTCTTGGTTTTCTTCTGCTCTAACCCTGCTTTTCATGTTTTTTTTCGGCTCTAACCCTGATTTTCTTGGTTTTTTTCGGCTCTAACTCTGTTTTTCTTGGTTTTTTTCGGCTCTAACCAGGCTTTTCTAGGTTTTCTTTTGCTCTAACCCTGTTTTTCTTGGTTTTCTTCCGTTCTAACCCAACTTTTCTTGTTTTATTTCGGCTCTAACCCCGTTTTTCTTGGTTTTCTTCCGTTCTAACCCGGCTTTTCTTGATTTTTTTCGGCTCTAACCCTGTTTTTCTTGGTTTTCTTCCGCTCTACCCTGCTTTTCTCGGTTATCTTCTGCTCTAACCACTTTTTTCTTGGATTTTCAGCTCTAACCCTGTTTTTCTTGGTTTTCTTCGGCTCTAACCCTGTTTTTCTTGGTTTTCTTCCATTCTAACCCGGCTTTTCTTGGTTTATTTCGGTTCTAACCCTGTTTTTCTTGGTTTCTTTTGTTCTAACACAGATTTTCTTGATTTTTTTCGGCTCTAACCCTGTTTTTCTTGGTTTTCTTTTGTTCTAACACGGCTTTACTTGGTTTTTTTCGGCTCTAACCCTGTTTTTCTTGGTTTATTTCGGCTCTAACCCTGTTTTTCTTGGTTTTCTTCCTTTCTAACCCTGCTTTTCTTGGTTTTCTTCAGCACTAACCCTGTTTTTCTTGGTTTTTTTCGGCTCTAACCCTGTTTTTCTTGGTTTTCTTCCGTTCTAACCCGGTTTTTCTAGGTTTTTTTCGGCTCCAACCCTGTTTTTCTTGTTTTCTTTCGGCTCTAACCCTGCTTTTCTTGGTTTTCTTCAGCTCTAACCTTGTTTTTCTTGGTTTTCTTCTGTTCTAACCCTGTTTTTCTTGGTTTACTTCCACTCTAACCCTGTTTTTCTTGGTTTTCTTCCGTTCTGACCCGGCTTCTCTTGTTTTTTTTCGGCTCTAACCCTGTTTATCTTGGTGTTATTCGGCTCTAACCCTGCTTTCCTTGGTTTTCTCCGGCTCTAACCCTGTTTTTCTTGGTTTTCTTCTGCTCTAACCCTGTTTTTCTTGGTTTTCTTCCGCTCTAACCCTGTTTTTCTTGGTTTTTTGCGGCTCTAACCCTGTTTTTCTTGGTTTTCTTCAGCTCTAACCTTGTTTTTCTTGGTTTTCTTCTGTTATAACCCGGATTTTCTTGGTTTTCTTCGGCTCTAACCCTGTTTTTCTTGGTTTTCTTCCGCTCTTACCCTGTTTTTCTTGGTTCTCTTCGGCTCTAACCCCGTTTTTCTTGGTTTTCTTCCGTTCTAACCCGGCTTTTCTTGGTTTTCTTCCGCTCTAACCCTGTTTTTATTGCTTTTTTTCGGCTCTAACCCTGTTTTTCTTGTTTTTTTTCGGCTCTAACCCTGTTTTTCTTGGTTTTTTTCGGCTCTAACCCTGTTTTTCTTGGTTCTCCTCCGCTCTAAACCTCTTTTTCTTAGTTTTCTTCCAATCTAACCCTGTTTTTCTTGGTTTTCTTCCGCTCTAACCCTGTTTTTCTTGGTTTTTTTCGGCTCTAACCCTGCTTTTCTTGGTTTTCTTCCGTTCTAATCCTATTTTTCTTGGTTTTCTTCCGCTCTAACCCGGCTTTTTTTGGTTTTTTTCGGCTCTAACCCTGTTTTTCTTGGTTTTCTTTTGCTCTAACCCTGTTTTTCTTGGATTTCTTCCGCTCTAACCCTGTTTTTTTTTATTTTTTTCGGCTCTAACCCAGTTTTTCTTGGTTTTCTTCCGCTCTAACCCATTTTTCTTGGTTTTTTTCGGCTCTAACCCTGTTTTTATTGGTTTTCTTCTGTTCTAACCCGGCTTTTCTTGTTTTTTTCGGCTCTAACCCTGTTTTTATTGGTTTTCTTTTGTTCTAACCTGGCTTTTCTTGGTTTTCTTCGGCTCTAACCCTGTTTTTCTTGGTTTATTTCGGCTCTAACCCTGTTTTCCTTGGTTTTATTCGGCTCTAACCCTGTTTTTCTTGGTTTTCTTTTGTTCTATCCCGGCTTTTCTTGGTTTTCCTCCGCTCTAACCCTGTTTTTCTTGGTTTCTTACAGCTCGAACCCTGTTTTTCTTGGTTTTTTTCAACTCTAACCCTGTTTTTCTTGGTTTTCTTCTGCTCAAACCCTGGTTTTCTTGTTTTTTTTCGGCTTTAACCCTGTTTTTCTTGGTTTTCTTCTGCTCTAACCCTGTTTTTCTTGGTTTTCTTCGGCTCTAACCCTGTTTATCTTGGTTTTCTTTCGTTCTAACCCGGCTTTTCTTGGTTTTCTTCCGCTCTAACCCTGTTTTTTTTGGTTTTCATCCGATCTAACCTTGCTTTTCTTGGTTTTTTCGGCTCTAACCCTGATTTTCTTAGATTTTTCAGCTCTAACCCTGTTTTTCTTGTTTTTTTTCGGCTCTAACATTGCTTTTCTTGTTTTTCTCCGGCTCTAACCCTGTTTTTCTTGGTTTTCTTCTGCTCTAACCCTGTTTTTCTTGGTTTTCATCGGCTGTAACCCTGTTTCTCTTTGTTTTTTCCCGCTCTAACCAAGAAAAACAGGGTTATAGCCGAAGAAAACCAAGAAAAGCTGGGTTAGAATGGAAGCAAACCATGAAAAACGGGGTTAGAGCCGAAGAAAACCAAGAAAAACTAGGTTAGAGCGCAAGAAACCCAAGAAAAAAAGGTTAGAGCCGAAAGAAACCAAGAAAATCAGGGTTAGAGCCAAAAAAAACCTAGAAAAACAGGGTTAGAGCGGAATAAAACCAAGAAAAGCAGGGTTAGAGCGGAAAAAATCCCAGAAAAACAGGGTTAGAGCGGAAGAAAAGCAAGAAAAGCCGTTTTAGAACGAAAGAAAACCAAGAAAAACAGGGTTAGAGCGGAAGAAAACCAAGAAAAGCAGGGTTAGAGCCGGAAAACACCAAGAAAAACAGGGTTAGAGCTGAAAAAAACCAAGAAAAGCTGGGTTAGAACGGTAGAAAACCAAGAAAAACAGTGTTAGACCGGAAGAAAACCAAGAAAAACAGGGTTAGAGCCGAAAAAAACCAAGAAAAACAGGGTTAGAGCCGAAGAAAACCAAGAAAAACAGGGTTAGAGCGGAAGAAAACCAAGAAAAACAGGGTAAGAGCCAAAAAAAACCAAGAAAAGCCGGGTTAGAACGGAAGAAAACCAAGAAAAACAGGGTTAGGGCCAAAAAAAAACAAGAAAAACAAGGTTAGATCAAAAAAAAACGAGAAAAACATGGTAAGAGCCGAAAAAAACCAAGAAAAACAGGGTTATATCGGAAGAAAACCAAGAAAAACAGGGTAAGAGCCGAAAAAAAACCAAGAAAAAAAACCCTAACTTTAACCCTAACCCTAACCCTAACCCTAACACTAACACTAACCCAAACCCTAACCCTAACCCTAACCCTAACCCTAACCCTAACCCTAACCCTAACCCTAACCCTAACCCTAACCCTACCCTAGCCGTAACCCGAACCCTATCCCTAACCCTAACCCTAACCCTAACCCTAACCCTTACCCTAACCCTACGCTAGCCCTAACCCTAACCATAACCCTAACCCTAACCCTAACCCTAATCCTAACCCTAACCCTAACCCTAACCCTAACCCTAACCCTAACCCTAACCCTAACCCTAACCCTAACCCTAACCATAACCCTAACCCTAACCGTAACCCTAACCCTAACCCTAATCCTAACCCTAACCCTAACCCTAACCCTAGCCCAAACCCTAACCCTAACCCTAACCCTAACCCTAACCCTAACCCTAATCCTAACCCTACTCTAGCCCTAACCCTAACCCTAACCCTAACCCTAACCCTAACCCTAACCCTAACCCTAACATTAACCCTAACCCTAACCCTACCCTAGCCCTAACCCTAACCCTAACCCTAACCCTAACCCTAACCCTAACCCTAACCCTAACCCTAACCCTAACCCTAACCCTACCCTAACCCTAACCCTAACCCTAACCCTAACCCTAACCCTAACCCTAACCCTAACCCTAACCCTAACCCTAACCCTAACCCTACCCTAACCCTAACCCTACTCTAGCCCTAACCCTAACCCTAACCCTAACTTTAACCCTAACCCCTTTTTTCTACTCTAACCCTGTTTTTCTTGGTTTTCTTCCGTTCTAACCCGCCTTTTCTCGTGTTTTTTCGGCTCTAACCCTGTTTTTCTTGGTTTTTTTCGGCTCTAACCCTGCTTTCCTTGGTTTTCTCCGGCTCTAACCCTGTTTTTCTTGGTTTTTTTCGGCTCTAACCCTGTTTTTCTTGGTTTTTTTCGGCTCTAACCCTGTTTTTCTTGGTTTTATTCCGCTCTAACCCTGGTTTTCTTGTTTTTTTTTCGGCTCTAACCCTGTTTTTCTTGGTTCTCTTCGGCTCTTACCCCGTTTTTCTTGGTTTTCTTCGGCTCTAACCCTGTTTTTCTTGGTTTTCTTCCGTTCTAAACCGGCTTTTCTTGGGTTTTTTTGGCTCTAACCCTGTTTTTCTTGTTTTTTTTCGGCTCTAACCCGGCTTTTCTTGGTTTTTTTCGGATCTAACCCTGTTTTTCTTGGTTTTCTTCCGTTCTAACCCGGTTTTTCTTGTTTTTTTCGGCTCTAACCCTGTTTTTCTTGGTTTTTTTCGGCTCTAACCCTGCTTTTCTTGGTTTTCTTCCGCTCTAACCCTGTTTTTCTTGGTTTTCTTTTGTTCTAACACGGCTTTATTTGGTTTTTTTCGGTTCTAACCCTGTTTTTCTTGGTTTCTTTCGGCTCTAACCCTGTTTTTCTTGGTTTTCTTCGGCTCTAACCCAGTTTTTCTTGGTTTTCTTCCGCTATAACCCTGTTTTTCTTGTTTTTTTTCAGCTCTAACCCTGTTTTTCTTGTTTTTTTTCGGATCTAACCCTGTTTTTCTTGGTTTTCTTCCGTTCTAACCCGGTTTTTCTAGGTTTTTTTCGGCTCTAACCCTGTTTTTCTTGGGTTTTTTTCGGCTCTAACCCTGCTTTTCTTGGTTTTCTTCCGCTCTAACCCTGTTTTTCTTGGTTTTCTTCGGCTCTAACCCTGTTTTTCTTGGTTTATTTCGGCTCTAACCCTGTTTTCCTTGGTTTTATTCGGCTCTAACCCTGTTTTTCTTGGTTTTCTTTTGTTCTATCCCGGCTTTTCTTGGTTTTCCTCCGCTCTAACCCTGTTTTTCTTGGTTTCTTACAGCTCGAACCCTGTTTTTCTTGGTTTTTTTCAACTCTAACCCTGTTTTTCTTGGTTTTCTTCTGCTCAAACCCTGGTTTTCTTGTTTTTTTTCGGCTTTAACCCTGTTTTTCTTGGTTTTCTTCTGCTCTAACCCTGTTTTTCTTGGTTTTCTTCGGCTCTAACCCTGTTTATCTTGGTTTTCTTTCGTTCTAACCCGGCTTTTCTTGGTTTTCTTCCGCTCTAACCCTGTTTTTTTTTGGTTTTCATCCGATCTAACCTTGCTTTTCCTGGTTTTTTCGGCTCTAACCCTGATTTTCTTGGATTTTTCAGCTCTAACCCTGTTTTTCTTGTTTTTTTTCGGCTCTAACATTGCTTTTCTTGTTTTTCTCCGGCTCTAACCCTGTTTTTCTTGGTTTTCTTCTGCTCTAACCCTGTTTTTCTTGGTTTTCATCGGCTGTAACCCTGTTTCTCTTTGTTTTTTCCCGCTCTAACCAAGAAAAACAGGGTTATAGCCGAAGAAAACCAAGAAAAGCTGGATTAGAATGGAAGCAAACCATGAAAAACGGGGTTAGAGCCGAAGAAAACCAAGAAAAACTAGGTTAGAGCGCAAGAAACCCAAGAAAAAAAGGTTAGAGCCGAAAGAAACCAAGAAAATCAGGGTTAGAGCCAAAAAAAACCAAGAAAAACAGGGTTAGAGCGGAATAAAACCAAGAAAAGCAGGGTTAGAGCGGAAAAAATCCCAGAAAAACAGGGTTAGAGCGGAAGAAAAGCAAGAAAAGCCGTTTTAGAACGGAAGAAAACCAAGAAAAACAGGGTTAGAGCGGAAGAAAACCAAGAAAAGCAGGGTTAGAGCGGAAGAAAACCAAGAAAAACAGGGTTAGAGCCGAAAAAAATCCAAGAAAAACAGGGTTAGAGCCGAAAAAAACCAAGAAAAACAGGGTTAGAGCCGAAAAAAACCAAGAAAAGCCGGGTTAGAACGGAAGAAAACCAAGAAAAACAGGGTTAGGGCCAAAAAAAAACAAGAAAAACAAGGTTAGATCAAAAAAAAACGAGAAAAACATGGTAAGAGCCGAAAAAAACCAAGAAAAACAGGGTTATATCGGAAGAAAACCAAGAAAAACAGGGTAAGAGCCGAAAAAAAACCAAGAAAAAAAACCCTAACTTTAACCCTAACCCTAACCCTAACCCTAACCCTAACACTAACCCAAACCCTAACCCTAACCCTAACGCTAACCCTAACCCTAACCCTAACCCTAACCCTAAGCCTAACCCTACCCTAGCCGTAACCCGAACCCTATCCCTAACCCTAACCCTAACCCTAACCCTAACCCTTACCCTAACCCTACGCTAGCCCTAACCCTAACCATAACCCTAACCCTAACCCTAACCCTAACCCTAACCCTAACCCTAACCCTAACACTAACCCTAACCCTAACCCTAACCCTAACCCTAACCGTAACCCTAACCCTAACCGTAACCCTAACCCTAACCCTAATCCTAACCCTAACCCTAACCCTAGCCCAAACCCTAACCCTAACCCTAACCCTAACCCTAACCCTAACCCTAATCCTAACCCTACTCTAGCCCTAACCCTAACCCTAACCCTAACCCTAACCCTAACCCTAACCCTAACCCTAACATTAACCCTAACCCTAACCCTACCCTAGCCCTAACCCTAACCCTAACCCTAACCCTAACCCTAACCCTAACCCTAACCCTAACCCTAACCCTAACCCTAACCCTAACCCTAACCCTAACCCTAACCCTAACCCTACCCTAACCCTAACCCTAACCCTAACCCTAACGCTAACCCTAACCCTAACCCTAACCCTAACCCTAACCCTAACCCTAACCCTAACCCTAACCCTACCCTAACCCTAACCCTACTCTAGCCCTAACCCTAACCCTAACCCTAACTTTAACCCTAACCCCTTTTTTCTACTCTAACCCTGTTTTTCTTGGTTTTCTTCCGTTCTATCCCGCCTTTTCTCGTGTTTTTTCGGCTCTAACCCTGTTTTTCTTGTTTTTTTTCGGCTCTAACCCTGCTTTCCTTGGTTTTCTCCGGCTCTAACCCTGTTTTTCTTGGTTTTTTTCGGCTCTAACCCTGTTTTTCTTGGTTTTATTCCGCTCTAACCCTGGTTTTCTTGTTTTTTTTTCGGCTCTAACCCTGTTTTTCTTGGTTTTCTTCGGCTCTTACCCCGTTTTTCTTGCTTTTCTTCGGCTCTAACCCTGTTTTTCTTGGTTTTCTTTTGTTCTAAACCGGCTTTTCTTGGGTTTTTTTGGCTCTTACCCTGTTTTTTTTGGTTTTTTTCGGCTCTTCCCCTGCTTTTCTTGGTTTTCATCGGCTCTAACCCTGCTTTTCTTGGTTTTCTTCTGCTCTAACCCGGTTTTTCTTGTTTTTCTTCCGCTCTAACCCAGTTTATCTTGGTTTTCTTCTGCTCTAATCCTCTTTTTCTTGGTTTTCTTCCGCTCTAACCCTGTTTTTCTTGGTTTTCTTCCGCTCTAACCCTGTTTTTCTTGGTTTTTTTCGGCTCTAACCCTTTTTTTCTTGGTTTTCTTCCGCTCTAACCCATTTTTCTTGGTTTCTTTCGGCTCTAACCCTGTTTCTCTTGTTTTTTTTCGGCTCTAACCCTATTTTTCTTGGTTTTTTTCGGATCTAACCCTGTTTTTCTTGGTTTTCTTCCCCTCTAACCCTGTTTTTCTTGGTTTTTTTCCGCTCTAACCCTGCGTTTCTTTTTTTTTTTCTGCTCTAACCCTCCTTTTCTAGGTTTTTTTCGGCTCTTACCCTGCTTTTCTTGGTTTTCTCCGGCTCTAACCCTGTTTTTCTTGGTTTTCTTCCGCTCTAACCCTGTTTTTCTTGGTGTTCTTCGGCTCTAACCCAGTTTATCCTGGTTTTTTCCGCTCTAACCCTGTTTTTCTTGGTGTTCTTCCGCTCTAACCCTGTTTTTCTTGGTTTTTTTCGGCTCTAACCCATTTCCTTGGTTTTCTTCCGCTCTAACCCTTATTTTCTTGGTTTTCTTTTGCTCTAACTCTGTTTTTCTTGGTTTTCTTCTGCTCTAACCCTGTTTTTCTTGGTTTTCTTCGGCTCTAACCCTGTTTATCTTGGTTTTCTTTCGTTCTAACCCGGCTTTTCTTGGTTTTCTTCCGCTCTAACCCTGTTTTTTTTGGTTTTCTTCCAATCTAACCTTGCTTTTCTTGGTTTTTTCAACTCTAACCCTGATTTTCGTGGTTTTTTTCAGCTCTAACCCAGTTTTTCTTGTCTTTTTTCGGCTCTAACCTTGCTTTTCTTGGTTTTCTCCGGCTCTAACCCTGTTTTTCTTGGTTTTCTTCTGCCCTAACCCTGTTTCTCTTAATTTTCTTCGGCTGTTACCCTGTTTTTCTTTGTTTTTTCCCACTCTAACCAAGAAAAACAGGGTTATAGCCGAAGAAAACCAAGAGAAGCCGGGTTAGAACGGAAAAAAACCAAGAAAAACAGGTTTATAGCCAAAAAAAACCAAGAAAAGCGGGCTTAGAAAAAAAGAAAACCAAGAAAAACAGGGTTTGAGCCGAAGAAAACCAATTAAAGCCGGGTTAGAACGAAAGAAAAGCAAGAAAAACGCGGTAGAGCCGAAAAAAACCAAGAAAAACAGGGTTAGAGCGGAAGAAACCCAAGAAAAAAAGGTTAGAGCCGAAAGAAACCAAGAAAATCAGGGTTATAGCCAAAAAAAACCAAGAAAAACAGGGTTAGAGCCGTAAAAAAACAAGAAAAACAGGGTTAGAGCAGAAAAAAACCAAGAAAAACAGGGTTAGAGCCGAAAAAAACCAAGAAAAGCCAGGTTGGAGCGGAAGAAAACCAAGAAAAACAGGATTAGTATGGAATAAAACCAAGAAAAATAGGGTTAGAGCGGAAAAAAATTAAGAAAAACAGGGTTAGAGCGGAATAAAACCAAGATAAACAGGGTTAGAGCCGAAGAAAACCAAGAAAAGCTGGGTTAGAACGGAAGAAAACCAAGAAAAACGGGGTTAGAGCCGAAGAAAACCAAGAAAAACTTGGTTAGAGTGGAAGAAAACCTAGAAAAACGGGGTTAGAGCCGAAAAAAACTAAGAAAAACAGGGGTAGAGCCGAAAAAAACCAAGAAAAACAGGGTTAGAGCCGAAGAAAACCAAGAAAAACAGGGTTAGAGCGGAAGAAAACCAAGAAAAGCCGGGTTAGAACGAAAGAAAACCAAGAAAAACAGAGTTAGAGCGGAATAAAACCAAGAAAAGCAGGGTTAGAGCGGAAAAAATCCCAGAAAAACAGGGTTAGAGCGGAAGAAAAGCAAGAAAAGCCGTTTTAGAACGGAAGAAAACCAAGAAAAACAGGGTTAGAGCGGAAGAAAACCAAGAAAAGCAGGGTTAGAGCGGAAGAAAACCAAGAAAAACAGGGTTAGAGCCGAAAAAAAACAAGAAAAACAGGGTTAGAGCCGAAAAAAACCAAGAACAACAGGGTTAGAGCCGAAGAAAACCAAGAAAAACAGGGTTACAGCGGAAGAAAACCAAGAAAAACAGGGTAAGAGCCGAAAAAAACCAAGAAAAGCCGGGTTAGATTGGAAGAAAACCAAGAAAAACAGGGTTAGGGCCAAAAAAAACCAAGAAAAACAAGGTTAGATCCGAAAAAAACCGAGAAAAACAGGGTAAGAGCCGAAAAAAACCAAGAAACACAGGGTTATATAGGAAGAAAACCAAGAAAAACAGGGTAAGAGCCAAAAAAAACCAAGAAAAAAAACCCTAAATTTAACCCTAACCCTAACCCTAACCCTAACCCTAACCCTAACCCTAACCCTAACCCTAACCCTAACCCTAACCCTAATCCTAACCCTAACCCGAACCCTAACCCTAGCCCTAACCCTAACCCTAACCCTAACCCTAACCCTAACCCTAACCCTAACCCTACTCTAGCCCTAACCCTAACCCTAACCCTAACCCTAACCCTAACCCTAACCCTAACCCTAACCCTAACCCTAACCCTAACCCTAACCCTAACCCTAACCCTAGCCCTAACCCTAACCCTAACCCTAACCCTAACCCTAACCCTAACCCTAACCCTACTCTAGCCCTAACCCTAACCCTAACCCTAACCCTAACCCTAACCCTAACCCTAACCCTAACCCTAACCCTAACCCTAACCCTAACCCTAACCCTAACCCTACCCTAACCCTAACCCTACCCTAACCCTAACCCTACTCTAGCCCTAACCCTAACCCTAACCCTAACCCTAACCCTAACCCCTTTTTTCTACTCTAACCCTGTTTTTCTTGGTTTTCTTCCGCTCCAACCCTGTTTTTCTTGGTTTTCTTCCGTTCTAAATCTGCTTTCCTTGGTGTTCTTGGGCTCTAACCCTGGTTTTCTTGGTTTTATTCCGCTCTAACCCTGGTTTTCTTGTTTTTTTTTCGGCTCTAACCCTGTTTTTCTTGGTTTTCTTCGGCTCTTACCCCGTTTTTCTTGGTTTTCTTCGGCTCTAACCCGTTTTTCTTGGTATTCTTCCGTTCTAAACCGGCTTTTCTTGGTTTTTTTTTTGCTCTAACCCTGTATTTCTTGGTTTTTTTTCAGCTCTAACCCTGTTTTTCTTGGTTTTTTTCGGCTCTAACCCTGTTTTTCTTGGGTTTTTTTCGGCTCTAACCCTGTTTTTCTTGGTATTCTTCTGCTCTAACCCGGTTTTTCTTGGTTTTTTTCGGCTCTAACCCTGTTTTTCTTGGTTTTTTTCGGATCTAACCCAGTTTTTCTTGGTTTTCTTCCGTTCTAACCCGGTTTTTCTAGGTTTTTTTCGGCTCTAACCCTGTTTTTCTTGGTTTTTTCCGGCTCTAACCCTGTTTTTCTTGGTTTTCTTCCGCTCTAACCCTGTTTTTCTTGGTTTTCTTCCGCTCTAACCCTGTTTTTCTTGGTTTTCTTCCGTTCTAACCTGGCTTTTCTTGGTTTTTTTCGGCTCTAACCCTGTTTTTCTTGGTTTTCTTCGGCTCTAACCCTGTTTTTCTTGGTTTTCTTCCGCTCTAACCCTGCTTTTCTTGGTTTTCTTCAGCACTAACTTTGTTTTTCTTGGTTTTTACGGCTCGAACCCTGTTTTTCTTGGTTTTTTTCGGCTTTAACCCTGCTTTTCTTGGTTTTCTTCAGCTCTAACCTTGTTTTTCTTGGTTTTCTTCTGTTCTAACCCTGTTTTTCTTGGTTTTCTTCCGCTCTAACCCTGTTTTTCTTGGTTTTCTTCCGTTCTAACCCGGCTTCTCTTGTTTTTTTTCGGCTCTAACCCTGTTTTTCTTGGTGTTATTCGGCTCTAACCCTGCTTTCCTTGGTTTTCTCCGGCTCCAACCCTGTTTTTCTTGGTTTTCTTCCGCTCTAACCCTGTTTTTCTTGGTTTTCTTCCGCTCTAACCCTGTTTTTCTTGGTTTTTTTCGGCTCTAACCTTGCTTTTCTTGGTTTTCTTCAGCTCTAACCTTGTTTTTCTTGGTTTTCTTCTGTTCTAACCCGGATTTTCTTGGTTTTCTTCGGCTCTAACTCTGTTTTTCTTGGTTTTCTTCCGCTCTAACTCTGTTTTTCTTGGTTCTCTTCGGCTCTAACCCCGTTTTTCTTGGTTTTCTTCCGTTCTAACCCGGCTTTTCTTGGTTTTCTTCCGCTCTAACCCTGTTTTTCTTGGTTTTTTTCGGCTCTAACCCAATTTTTCTTGGTTTTTTTCGGCTCTAACCCTGTTTTTCTTGGTTTTTTTCGGCTCTAACCCTGGCTTTTCTTGATTTTTTTTGGCTCTAACCCGGTTTTTCTTGGTTTTTTTCGGCTCTAACCCTGTTTTTCATGGTTCTCCTCCACTCTAACCCTGTTTTTCTTAGTTTTCTTCCGTTCTAACCCGGCTTTTCTTGGTTTTTTTCGGCTCTAACCCTGTTTTTCTTGTTTTTTTCCCGCTCTAACCCTATTTTTCTTGGTTTTCTTCCGTTCTAATCCTGTTTTTCTTGGTTTTCTTCCGCTCTAACCCGGCTTTTCTTGGTTTTTTTCGGCTCTAACCCTGTTTTTCTTGGTTTTCTTCCTTTCTAACCCGGCTTTTCTTGTTTTTTTTCGGCTCTAACCCTGTTTTTCTTGGTTTTCTTTTGTTCTAACCTGGCTTTTCTTGGTTTTTTTCGGCTCTAACCCTGTTTTTCTTGGTTTATTTCGGCTCTAACCCTGTTTTCCTTGGTTTTATTCGGCTCTAACCCTGTTTTTCTTGGTTTTCTTCCGTTCTAACCCGGCTTTTCTTGGTTTTCCTCCGCTCTAACCCTGTTTTTCTTGGTTTCTTACGGCTCGAACCCTGTTTTTCTTGGTTTTTTTCAACTCTAACCCTGTTTTTCTTGGTTTTCTTCCGCTCAAACCCTGGTTTTCTTGGTTTTTTTCGGCTCTAACCCTGTTTTTCTTGGTTTTCTTCTGCTCTAACCCTGTTTTTCTTGGTTTTCTCCGGCTCTAACCCTGTTTTTCTTGGTATTCTTCTGCTCTAACCCTGTTTTTCTTGGTTTACTTCCTCTCTAACCCGGCTTTTCTTGGTTTTCTTCCTTTCTAACACTGTTATTCTTGGTTTTCTTCCAGTCTAACCCTGCTTTTCTTGGTTTTCGTCCGCTCTAACCCCGTTTTTCTTGGTTTTCTTCCGTTCTAACCCGGCTTTTCTTGGTTTTCTTCCGCTCTAACCCTGTTTTTATTGCTTTTCTACTGTTCTAACATGGCTTTTCTTGGTTTTTTTCAACTCTAACCCTGCTTTCCTTGGTTTTCTCCGGCTCTAACCCTGTTTTTCTTGGTTTTCTTCCGCTCTAACACTGTTTTTCTTGGTTTTCTTCCGCTCTAACCCTGTTTTTCTTGGTTTTTTTCAACTCTAACCCTGTTTTTCTTGTTTTTTTTCGGCTCTAACCCTGTTTTTCTTGGTTTTATTCTGCTCTAACCCTGTTTTTCTTGTTTTTCTTCCGCTCTAACCCAGTTTATCTTGGTTTTCTTCAGCTCTAATCCTGTTTTTCTTGGTTTTCTTCCGCTCTAACCCTGTTTTTCTTTGTTTTCTTCCGCTCTAACTCTGTTTTTCTTGGTTTTTTTCGGCTCTAACCCTGTTTTTCTTGGTTTTCTTCCGTTCTAACCTGGCTTTTCTTGGTTTTTTTCGGCTCTAACCCTGCTTTCCTTGGTTTTCTCCGGCTCTAACCCTGTTTTTCTTGGTATTCTTCTGCTCTAACCCTGTTTTTCTTGGTTTACTTCCTCTCTAACCCGGATTTTCTTGGTTTTCTTCCTTTCTAACACTGTTATTCTTGGTTTTCTTCCAGTCTAACCCTGCTTTTCTTGGTTTTCTTCGGCTCTAACCCCGTTTTTCTTGGTTTTCTTCCGCTCTATCCCGGCTTTTCTTGGTTTTCTTCCGCTCCTACCCTGTTTTTATTGCTTTTCTTCTGTTCTAACATGGCTTTTCTTGGTTTTTTTCGGCTCTAAGCCTGCTTTCCTTGGTTTTCTCCGGCTCTAACCCTATTTTTCTTGGTTTTCTTCCGCTCTAACACTGTTTTTCTTGGTTTTCTTCCGCTCTAACCCTGTTTTTCTTGGTTTTTTTCAACTCTAACCCTGTTTTTCTTGTTTTTTTTCGGCTCTAACCCTGTTTTTCTTGGTTTTTTTCGGCTCTTACCCTGCTTTTCTTGGTTTTCTCCGGCTCTAACCCTGTTTTTCTTGGTTTTCTTCTGTTCTAACCCTGTTTTTCTTGTTTTTCTTCCGCTCTAACCCTGTTTATCTTGGTTTTCTTCTGCTCTAACACTGTTTTTCTTGGTTTTCTTCCGCTCTAACCCTGTTTTTCTTGGTTTTCTTCCGCTCTAACCCTGTTTTTCTTGGTTTTTTTCTGCTCTAACCCTTTTTTTCTTGGTTTTCTTCCGCTCTAACCCATTATTCTTGGTTTATTTCGGCTCTAACCCTTTTTTTCTTGGTTTTTTTCGGCTCTAACCCTGTTTTTCTTGGTTTTTTTCGGCTCTAACCCTGTTTTTCTTGGTTTTCTTCCCCTCTAACCCTGTTTTTCTTGGTTTTTTTCCGCTCTAACCCTGCGTTTCTTGGTTTTTTTCTGCTCTAACCCTCCTTTTCTTGTTTTTTTTCAGCTCTTACCCTGTTTTTCTTGGTTTTCTTCCGCTCTAACCCTGTTTTTCTTGGTGTTCTTCGGCTCTAACCCTGTTTATCATGGTTTTTTCCGCTCTAACCCTGTTTTTCTTGGTATTCTTCGGCTCTAACCCTGTTTTTCTTGGTTTTCTTCGGCTCTTACCCCGTTTTTCTTGGTTTTCTTCGGCTCTAACCCTGTTTTTCTTCGTTTTCTTCCGTTCTAAACCGGCTTTTCTTGGTTTTTTTGGCTCTAACCCTGTTTTTCTTGTTTTTTTTCGGCTCTAAACCTGTTTTTCTTGGTTTTTTTCGGATCTAACCCTGTTTTTCTTCGTTTTCTTCCGTTCTAACCCGGTTTTTCTAGGTTTTTTTCGGCTCTAACCCTATTTTTCTTGGTTTTTTTCGGCTCTAACCCTGCTTTTCTTGGTTTTCTTCCGCTCTAACCCTGTTTTTCTTGGTTTTCTTCGGCTCTAACCTTGTTTTTCTTGGTTTTCTTCCGTTCTATCCCGGCTTTTCTTGGTTTTCTTCCGCTCTAACCCTGTTTTTATTGCTTTTCTTCTGTTCTAACATGGCTTTTTTTGGTTTTTTTCGGCTCTAACCCTGCTTTCCTTGGTTTTCTCCGGCTCTAACCCTGTTTTTCTTGGTTTTCTTCCGCTCTAACACTGTTTTTCTTAGTTTTCTTCCGCTCTAACCCTGTTTTTCTTGGTTTTTTTCAACTCTAACCCTGTTTTTCTTGTTTTTTTTCAGCTCTTACCCTGTTTTTTTTGGTTTTTTTCGGCTCTTACCCTGCTTTTCTTGGTTTTCATCGGCTCTAACCCTGCTTTTCTTGGTTTTCTTCTGCTCTAACCCGGTTTTTCTTGTTTTTCTTCCGCTCTAACCCAGTTTATCTTGGTTTTCTTCTGCTCTAATCCTATTTTCTTGGTTTTCTTCCGCTCTAACCCTGTTTTTCTTGGTTTTCTTCCGCTCTAACCATGTTTTTCTTGGTTTTTTTCAGCTCTAACCCTTTTTTTCTTGGTTTTCTTCCGCTCTAACCCATTTTTCTTGGTTTCTTTCGGCTCTAACCCTGTTTCTCTTGTTTTTTTTCGGCTCTAACCCTATTTTTCTTGGTTTTTTTCGGATCTAACCCTGTTTTTCTTGGTTTTCTTCCCCTCTACCCCTGTTTTTCTTGGTTTTTTTCCGCTCTAACCCTGCGTTTCTTTTTTTTTTTCTGCTCTAACCCTCCTTTTCTAGGTTTTTTTCGGCTCTTACCCTGCTTTTCTTGGTTTTCTCCGGCTCTAACCCTGTTTTTCTTGGTTTTCTTCAGCTCTAACCCTGTTTTTCTTGGTGTTCTACGGCTCTAACCCTGTTTATTCTGGTTTTTTCCGCTCTAACCCTGTTTTTCTTGGTGTTCTTCCGCTCTAACCCTGTTTTTCTTGGTTTTTTTCGGCTCTAACCCATTTCCTTGGTTTTCTTCCGCTCTAACCCTTATTTTCTTGGTTTTCTTTTGCTCTAACCCTGTTTTTCTTGGTTTTTTTCGGCTCTAACACTGTTTTTCTTGTTTTTTTTCGGCTCTAACCCTGTTTTTCTTGGTATTCTCCTGCTCTAACCCTGTTTTTCTTGGTTTTCTTCTGCTCTAACCCTGCTTTTCTTGTTTTTTTTCGGCTCTAACCCTGCTTTTCTTGTTTTTTTTCGGCTCTAACCCTGTTTTTCTTGGTTTTCTTCGGCTCTAACCTTGTTTATCTTGGTTTTCTTTCGTTCTAACCGGGCTTTTCTTGGTTTTCTTCCGCTCTAACCCTGTTTTTTTTGGTTTTCTCCAGCTCTAACCCTGTTTTTCTTGGTTTTTTCGGCTCTAACCCTGATTTTCTTGGGTTTTTTCAGCTCTAACCCAGTTTTTCTTGTTTTTTTTTCGGCTCTAACCTTGCTTTTCTTGGTTATCTCCGGCTCTAACCCTGTTTTTCTTGGTTTTCTTCTGCTCTAACCCTGTTTTTCTTGGTTTTCTTCGGCTCTAACCCTGTTTATCTTGGTTTTCTTTCGTTCTAACCCGGCTTTTCTTGGTTTTCTTCCGCTCTAACCCTGTTTTTTTTGGTTTTCTTCCTATCTAACCTTGCTTTTCTTGGTTTTTTCAACTCTAACCCTGATTTTCGTGGGTTTTTTCAGCTCGAACCCAGTTTTTCTTGTCTTTTTTCGGCTCTAACCTTGCTTTTCTTGGTTTTCTCCGGCTCTAACCCTGTTTTTCTTGGTTTTCTTCTGCCCTAACCCTGTTTCTCTTAATTTTCTTCGGCTGTAACCCTGTTTTTCTTTGTTTTTTAGCGCTCTAACCAAGAAAAACAGGGTTATAGCCGAAGAAAACCAAGAGAAGCCGGGTTAGAACGGAAAAAAACCAAGAAAAACAGGGTTATAGCCAAAAAAAACCAAGAAAAGCGGGCTTAGAAAAAAAGAAAACCAAGAAAAACAGGGTGTGAGCCGAAGAAAACCAATTAAAGCCGGGTTAGAACGGAGGAAAAGCAAGAAAAACGGGGTAGAGCCGAAAAAAACCAAGAAAAACTAGGTTAGAGCGGAAGAAACCCAAGAAAAAAAGGTTAGAGCCGAAAGAAACCAAGAAAATCAGGGTTATAGCCAAAAAAAACCAAGAAAAACAGGGTTAGAGCCGTAAAAAAACAAGAAAAACGGGGTTAGAGCAGAAAAAAAACAAGAAAAACAGGGTTAGAGCCGAAAAAAACCAAGAAAAGCCAGGTTGGAGCGGAAGAAAACCAAGAAAAACAGGATTAGTACGGAATAAAACCAAGAAAAATAGGGTTAGAGCGGAAAAAAATTAAGAAAAACAGGGTTAGAGCGGAATAAAACCAAGATAAACAGGGTTAGAGCCAAAGAAAACCAAGAAAAGCTGGGTTAGAACGGAAGAAAACCAAGAAAAACGGGGTTAGAGCCGAAGAAAACCAAGAAAAACTTGGTTAGAGTGGAAGAAAACCTAGAAAAACGGGGTTAGAGCCGAAAAAAACTAAGAAAAACAGGGGTAGAGCCGAAAAAACCAAGAAAAACAGGGTTAGAGCCGAAGAAAACCAAGAAAAGCAGGGTTAGAGCGGAAGAAAACCAAGAAAAGCCGGGTTAGAACGAAAGAAAACCAAGAAAAACAGAGTTAGAGCGGAATAAAACCAAGAAAAGCAGGGTTAGAGCGGAAAAAATCCCAGAAAAACAGGGTTAGAGCGGAAGAAAAGCAAGAAAAGCCGTTTTAGAACGGAAGAAAACCAAGAAAAACAGGGTTAGAGCGGAAGAAAACCAAGAAAAGCAGGGTTAGAGCGGAAGAAAACCAAGAAAAACAGGGTTAGAGCCGAAAAAAAACAAGAAAAACAGGGTTAGAGCCGAAAAAAACCAAGAACAACAGGGTTAGAGCCAAAGAAAACCAAGAAAAACAGGGTTACAGCGGAAGAAAACCAAGAAAAACAGGGTAAGAGCCGAAAAAAACCAAGAAAAGCCGGGTTAGAACGGAAGAAAACCAAGAAAAACAGGGTTAGGGCCAAAAAAAACCAAGAAAAACAAGGTTAGATCCGAAAAAAACCGAGAAAAACAGGGTAAGAGCCGAAAAAAACCAAGAAACACAGGGTTATATCGGAAGAAAACCAAGAAAAACAGGGTAAGAGCCAAAAAAAACCAAGAAAAAAAACCCTAACTTTAACCCTAACCCTAACCCTAACCCTAACCCTAACCCTAACCCTAACCCTAACCCTAACCCTAACCCTAACCCTAACCCTAACCCTAACCCTAATCCTAACCCTAACCCGAACCCTAACCCTAGCCCTAACCCTAACCCTAACCCTAACCCTAACCCTAACCCTAACCCTAACCCTACTCTAGCCCTAACCCTAACCCTAACCCTAACCCTAACCCTAACCCTAACCCTAACCCTAACCCTAACCCTAACCCTAACCCTAACCCTAACCCTAACCCTAACCCTAACCCTAACCCTAACCCTAACCCTAACCCTAACCCTAACCCTAACCCTACTCTAGCCCTAACCCTAACCCTAACCCTAACCCTAACCCTAACCCTACCCTAACCCTAACCCTACCCTAACCCTAACCCTACTCTAGCCCTAACCCTAACCCTAACCCTAACCCTAACCCTAACCCTAACCCCTTTTTTCTACTCTAACCCTGTTTTTCTTGGTTTTCTTCCGCTCCAACCCTGTTTTTCTTGGTTTTCTTCCGTTCTAAATCTGCTTTCCTTGGTTTTCTTGGGCTCTAACCCTGGTTTTCTTGGTTTTATTCCGCTCTAACCCTGGTTTTCTTGTTTTTTTTTCGGCTCTAACCCTGTTTTTCTTGGTTTTTTCCGGCTCTAACCCTGTTTTTCTTGGTTTTCTTCCGCTCTAACGCTGTTTTTCTTGGTTTTCTTCCGCTCTAACCCTGTTTTTCTTGGTTTTCTTCCGTTCTAACCTGGCTTTTCTTGGTTTTTTTCGGCTCTAACCCTGTTTTTCTTGGTTTTCTTCCACTCTAACCCTGCTTTTCTTGGTTTTCTTCAGCACTAACTTAGTTTTTCTTGGTTTTTACGGCTCGAACCCTGTTTTTCTTGGTTTTTTTCGGCTTTAACCCTGCTTTTCTTGGTTTTCTTCAGCTCTAACCTTGTTTTTCTTGGTTTTCTTCTGTTCTAACCCTGTTTTTCTTGGTTTTCTTCCGCTCTAACCCTGTTTTTCTTGGTTTTCTTCCGTTCTAACCCGGCTTCTCTTGTTTTTTTTCGGCTCTAACCCTGTTTTTCTTGGTGTTATTCGGCTCTAACCCTGCTTTCCTTGGTTTTCTCCGGCTCCAACCCTGTTTTTCTTGGTTTTCTTCCGCTCTAACCCTGTTTTTCTTGGTTTTCTTCCGCTCTAACCCTGTTTTTCTTGGTTTTTTTCGGCTCTAACCTTGCTTTTCTTGGTTTTCTTCAGCTCTAACCTTGTTTTTCTTGGTTTTCTTCTGTTCTAACCCGGATTTTCTTGGTTTTCTTCGGCTCTAACTCTGTTTTTCTTGGATTTCTTCCGCTCTAACTCTGTTTTTCTTGGTTCTCTTTGGCTCTAACCCCGTTTTTCTTGGTTTTCTTCCGTTCTAACCCAGCTTTTCTTGGTTTTCTTCCGCTCTAACCCTGTTTTTCTTGGTTTTTTTCGGCTCTAACCCTGTTTTTCTTGGTTTTTTTCGGCTCTAACCCTGTTTTTCTTGGTTTTTTCCGGCTCTAACCCTGGCTTTTCTTGGTTTTTTTTGGCTCTAACCCGGTTTTTCTTGGTTTTTTTCGGCTCTAACCCTGTTTTTCTTGGTTCTCCTCCACTCTAACCCTGTTTTTCTTAGTTTTCTTCCGTTCTAACCCGGCTTTTCTTGGTTTTTTTCGACTCTAACCCTGTTTTTCTTGTTTTTTTCCCGCTCTAACCCTATTTTTCTTGGTTTTCTTTCGTTCTAATCCTGTTTTTCTTGGTTTTCTTCCGCTCTAACCCGGCTTTTCTTGGTTTTTTTTGGCTCTAACCCTGTTTTTCTTGGTTTTCTTCCGTTCTAACCCGGCTTTTCTTGTTTTTTTTCCGCGTCTAACCCTGTTTTTCTTGGTTTTCTTTTGTTCTAACCTGGCTTTTCTTGTTTTTCTTCGGCTCTAACCCTGTTTTTCTTGGTTTATTTCGGCTCTAACCCTGTTTTCCTTGGTTTTATTCGGCTCTAACCCTGTTTTTCTTGGTTTTCTTCCGTTCTAACCCGGCTTTTCTTGGTTTTCCTCCGCTCTAACCCTGTTTTTCTTGGTTTCTTACGGCTCGAACCCTGTTTTTCTTGGTTTTTTTCAACTCTAACCCTGTTTTTCTTGGTTTTCTTCCGCTCAAACCCTGGTTTTCTTGGTTTTTTTCGGCTCTAACCCTGTTTTTCTTGGTTTTCTTCTGCTCTAACCCTGTTTTTCTTGGTTTACTTCCTCTCTAACCCGGCTTTTCTTGGTTTTCTTCCTTTCTAACACTGTTATTCTTGGTTTTCTTCCAGTCCAACCCTGCTTTTCTTGGTTTTCTTCCGCTCTAACCCCGTTTTTCTTGGTTTTCTTCCGTTCTAACCCGGCTTTTCTTGGTTTTCTTCCGCTCTAACCCTGTTTTTATTGCTTTTCTACTGTTCTAACATGGCTTTTCTTGGTTTTTTTCGGCTCTAACCCTGCTTTCCTTGGTTTTCTCCGGCTCTAACCCTGTTTTTCTTGGTTTTCTTCCGCTCTAACACTGTTTTTCTTGGTTTTCTTCCGCTCTAACCCTGTTTTTCTTGGTTTTCTTCAACTCTAACCCTGTTTTTCTTGTTTTTTTTCGGCTCTAACCCTGTTTTTCTTGGTTTTATTCTGCTCTAACCCTGTTTTTCTTGTCTTTCTTCCGCTCTAACCCAGTTTATCTTGGTTTTCTTCAGCTCTAATCCTGTTTTTCTTGGTTTTCTTCCGCTCTAACCCTGTTTTTCTTTGTTTTCTTCCGCTCTAACTCTGTTTTTCTTGGTTTTTTTCGGCTCTAACCCTTTTTTTCTTGGTTTTCTTCCGCTCTAACCCATTTTTCTTGGTTTATTTCGGCTCTAACCCTGTTTTTCTTGTTTTTTTTCGGCTCTAACCCTGTTTTTCTTGGTTTTTTTCGGCTCTAACCCTGTTTTTCTTCGTTTTCTTCCGTTCTAACCCTGCTTTTCTTGGTTATCTTCTGCTCTAACCACTTTTTTCTTGGATTTTCGGCTCTAACCCTCTTTTTCTTGGTTTTCTTCGGCTCTAACCCTGTTTTTCTTGGTTTTCTTCCGTTCTAACCCGGTTTTTCTTGGTTTATTTCGGCTCTAACCATGTTTTTCTTGGTTTCTTTTGTTCTAACACGGCTTTTCTTGTTTTTTTTCGGCTCTAACCCTGTTTTTCTTGGTTTTCTTTTGTTCTAACACGGCTTTACTTGGTTTTTTTCGGCTCTAACCCTGTTTTTCTTGGTTTATTTCGGCTCTAACCCTGTTTTTCTTGGTTTTCTTCGGCTCTAACCCTGTTTTTCTTGGTTTTCTTCCGCTCTAACCCTGCTTTTCTTGGTTTTCTTCAGCACTAACTATGTTTTTCTTGGTTTTTTACGGCTCGAACCCTGTTTTTCTTGGTTTTTTTCGGCTTTAACCCTGATTTTCTTGGTTTTCTTCAGCTCTAACCTTGTTTTTCTTGGTTTTCTTCTGTTCTAACCCTGTTTTTCTTGGTTTTCTTCCGCTCTAACCCTGTTTTTCTTGGTTTTCTTCCGTTCTAACCCGGCTTCTCTTGTTTTTTTTCGGCTCTAACCTTGTTTTTCTTGGTGTTATTTGGCTCTAACCCTGCTTTCCTTGGTTTTCTCCGGCTCTAACCCTGTTTTTCTTGGTTATCTTCCGCTCTAACCCTGTTTTTCTTGGTTTTCTTCCACTCTAACCCTGTTTTTCTTTGTTTTTTTCGGCTCTAACTTTGTTTTTCTTGGTTTTCTTCCGCTCTAACCCTGTTTTTCTTGGTTCTCTTCGGCTCTAACCCCGTTTTTCTTGGTTTTCTTCCGTTCTAACCCGGCTTTTCTTGGTTTTTTTCGGCTCTAACCCTGTTTTTCTTGGTTTTTTTCGGCTCTAACCCTGTTTTTCTTGTTTTTTTTCGGCTCTAACCCTGTTTTTCTTGGTTTATTTCGGCTCTAACCCTGTTTTTCTTGGTTTTTTTCGGCTCTAACCCGGTTTTTCTTGGTTTTTTTCCGCTCTAACCCTGTTTTTCTTGGTTCTCCTCCGCTCTAACCCTGTTTTTCTTAGTTTTCTTCCGTTCTAACCCGGATTTTCTTGTTTTTTTTCGGCTCTAACCCTGTTTTTCTTGTTTTTTTCCGGCTCTAACCCTATTTTTCTTGGTTTTCTTCCGTTCTAATCCTGTTTTTCTTGGTTTTCTTCCGCTCTAACCCGGCTTTTCTTGGTTTTTTTCGGCTCTAACCCTGTTTTTCTTGGTTTTCTTCCGTTCTAACCCGGCTTTTCTTGTTTTTTTCGGCTCTAACCCTGTTTTTCTTGGTTTTGTTTTGCTCTAACCTGGCTTTTCTTGGTTTTTTTCAGCTCTAACCCTGTTTTTCTTGGTTTATTTCGGCTCTAACCCTGTTTTCCTTGGTTTTATTCGACTCTAACCCTGTTTTTCTTGGTTTTCTTCCGTTCTAACCTTATTTTTCTTGGTTTTCCTTCGCTCTAACCCTGTTTTTCTTGGTTTCTTACGGCTCGAACCCTGTTTTTCTTGGTTTTTTTCAACTCTAACCCTGTTTTTCTTTGTTTTCTTCCGCTCAAACCCTGGTTTTCTTGTGTTTTTCGGCTCTAACCCTGTTTTTCTTCGTTTTCTTCTGCTCTAACCCTGTTTTTCTTGGTTTTCTTCGGCTCTAACCCTGTTTATCTTGGTTTTCTTTCGTTCTAACCCGGCTTTTCATGGTTTTCTTCCGCTCTAACCCTGTTTTTTTTGGTTTTCTTCCGATCTAACCTTGCTTTTCTTGGTTTTTTCCCGCTCTAACCAAGAAAAACAGGGTTATAGCCAAAAAAAACCAAGAAAAGCAGGGTTAGAACAATAGAAAACCAAGAAAAACAGGGTTTGAGCCGAAGAAAACCAATTAAAGCCGGGTTAGAACGGAAGAAAACCAAGAAAGACGGGGTTAGAGCCGAAGAAAACCAAGAAAAACTAGGTTAGAGCGGAAGAAACCCAAGAAAAAAAGGTTAGAGCCGAAAGAAACCAAGAAAATCAGGGTTAGAGCCAAAAAAAACCCAAGAAAAACAGGGTTAGAGCCGAAAAAAACCAAGAAAAACAGGGTTAGAGCAGAAAAAAACCAAGAAAAACAGGGTTAGAGCCGAAAAAAACCAAGAAAAGCAGGGTTAGAGCGGAAGAAAACCAAGAAAAACGGGGTTAGAGCCGAAGAAAACCAAGAAAAACATAGTTAGAGTGGAAGAAAACCTAGAAAAACGGGGTTAGAGCCGAAAAAATCTAAGAAAAACAGGGGTAGAGCCGAAAAAAAACAAGAAAAACAGGGTTAGAGCCGAAGAAAACCAAGAAAAACAGGGTTAGAGCGGAAGAAAACCAAGAAAAGCCGGGTTAGAACGGAAGAAAACCAAGAAAAACAGAGTTAGAGCGGAATAAAACCAAGAAAAGCAGGGTTAGAGCGGAAAAAATCCCAGAAAAACAGGGTTAGAGCGGAAGAAAAGCAAGAAAAGCCGTTTTGGAACGGAAGAAAACCAAGAAAAACAGGGTTAGAGCGGAAGAAAACCAAGAAAAGCAGGGTTAGAGTGGAAGAAAACCAAGAAAAACAGGGTTAGAGCCGAAAAAAAACAAGAAAAACAGGGTTAGAGCCGAAAAAAACCAAGAACAACAGGGTTAGAGCCGAAGAAAACCAAGAAAAACAGGGTTACAGCGGAAGAAAACCAAGAAAAACAGGGTAAGAGCCGGAAAAAACCAAGAAAAGCCGGGTTAGAACAAAAGAAAACCAAGAAAAACAGGGTTAGGGCCAAAAAAAACCAAGAAAAACAAGGTTAGATCCGAAAAAAACAGAGAAAAACAGGGTAAGAGCCGAAAAAAACCAAGAAAAACAGGGTTATATCAGAAGAAAACCAACAAAAAAAGGGTAAGAGCCAAAAAAAACCAAGAAAAAAAACCCTAACTTCAACCCTAACCCTAACCCTAACCCTAACCCTAACCCTAACCCTAACCCTAACCCTAACCCTAACCCTAACCCTAATCCTAACCCTAACCCGAACCCTAACCCTAACCCTAACCCTCACCCTAACCCTAACCCTAACCCTAACCCTAACCCTACTCTAGCCCTAACCCTAACCCTAACCCTAACCCTTACCCTAACCCTAACCCTAACCCTAACCCTAACCCTAACCCTAACCCTAACCCTAACCCTAACCCTAACCCTAACCCTAACCCTACTCTAGCCCTAAACCTAACCCTAGCCCTAACCCTAACCCTAACCCTAACCCTAACCCTAACCCTAACCCTAACCCTAACCCTAACCCTAACCCTAACCCTAACCCTAACCCTAACCCTAACCCTAACCCTAACCCTAACCCTAACCCTAACCCTAACCCTAACCCTAACCCTACTCTAGCCCTAACCCTAACCCTAACCCTAACCCTAACCCTAACCCTAACCCTAACCCTAACCCTACCCTAACCCTAACCCTACTCTAGCCCTAACCCTAACCCTAACCCTAACCCTAACCCTAACCCTAACCCTAGCCCTAACCGTAACCCTAACCCTACCCTAACCCTAACCCTACTCTAGCCCTAACCCTAACCCTAACCCTAACCCCTTTTTTCTACTCTAACCCTGTTTTTCTTGGTTTTCTTCCGCTCTAACCCTGTTTTTCTTGGTTTTCTTCCGTTCTAAATCTGCTTTCCTTGGTTTTCTTGGGCTCTAACCCTGGTTTTCTTGGTTTTATTCCGCTCTAACCCTGGTTTTCTTGTTTTTTTTTCGGCTCTAACCCTGTTTTTCTTGGTTTTCTTCGGCTCTTACCCCGTTTTTCTTGGTTTTCTTCGGCTCTAACCCGTTTTTCTTGGTTTTCTTCCGTTCTAAACCGGCTTTTCTTGGTTTTTTTTTGCTCTAACCCTATATTTCTTGGTTTTTTTTCAGCTCTAACCCTGTTTTTCTTGTTTTTTTTCGGCTCTAACCCTGTTTTTCTTGGGTTTTTTTCGGCTCTAACCCTGTTTTTCTTGGTATTCTTCTGCTCTAACCCGGTTTTTCTTGGTTTTTTTCGGCTCTAACCCTGTTTTTCTTGGTTTTTTTCGGCTCTAACCCTGTTTTTCTTGGTTTTCTTCCGTTCTAACCCGGTTTTTCTAGGTTTTTTTCGGCTCTAACCCTGTTTTTCTTGGTATTCTTCTGCTCTAACCCGGTTTTTCTTGGTTTTTTTCGGCTCTAACCCTGTTTTTCTTGGTTTTTTTCGGATCTAACCCTGTTTTTCTTGGTTTTCTTCCGTTCTAACCCGGTTTTTCTAGGTTTTTTTCGGCTCTAACCCTGTTTTTCTTGGTTTTTTCCGGCTCTAACCCTGCTTTTCTTGGTTTTCTTCTGCTCTAACCCTGTTTTTCTTGGTTTTCTTCCGCTCTAACCCTGTTTTTCTTGGTTTTCTTCCGTTCTAACCTGGCTTTTCTTGGTTTTTTTCGGCTCTAACCCTGTTTTTCTTGGTTTTCTTCGGCTCTAACCCTGTTTTTCTTGGTTTTCTTCAGCTCTAACCCTGCTTTTCTTGGTTTTCTTCAGCACTAACTTTGTTTTTCTTGGTTTTTTACGGATCGAACCCTGTTTTTCTTGGTTTTTTCCGGCTTTAACCCTGCTTTTCTTGGTTTTCTTCAGCTCTAACCTTGTTTTTCTTGGTTTTCTTCTGTTCTAACCCTGTTTTTCTTGGTTTTCTTCCGCTCTAACCCTGTTTTTCTTGGTTTTCTTCCGTTCTAACCCGTCTTCTCTTGTTTTTTTTCGGCTCTAACCCTGTTTTTCTTGGTGTTATTCGGCTCTAACCCTGCTTTCCTTGGTTTTCTCCGGCTCTAACCCCGTTTTTCTTGGTTTTCTTCCGTTCTAACCCGGCTTTTCTTGGTTTTCTTCCGCTCTAACCCTGTTTTTCTTGGTTTTTTTCGGCTCTAACCCTGTTTTTCTTGGTTTTTTTCGGCTCTAACCCTGTTTTTCTTGGTTTTTTTCGGCTCTAACCCTGTTTTTCTTGGTTTTTTTCCGCTCTAACCCTGTTTTTCTTGGTTCTCCTCCGCTCTAACCCTGTTTTTCTTAGCTTTCTTCTGTTCTAACCCGGCTTTTCTTGGTTTTTTTTCGGCTCTAACCCTGTTTTTCTTGTTTTTTTCCGGCTCTAACCCTATTTTTCTTGGTTTTCTTCCGTTCTAATCCTGTTTTTCTTGGTTTTCTTCCGCTCTAACCCGGCTTTTCTTGGTTTTTTTCGGCTCTAACCCTGTTTTTCTTGGTTTTCTTCCGTTCTAACCCGGCTTTTCTTGTTTTTTTCGGCTCTAACCCTGTTTTTCTTGGTTTTCTTTTGCTCTAACCTGGCTTTTCTTGGTTTTTTTCAGCTCTAACCCTGTTTTTCTTGGTTTATTTCGGCTCTAACCCTGTTTTCCTTGGTTTTATTCGACTCTAACCCTGTTTTTCTTGGTTTTCTTCCGTTCTAACCTTATTTTTCTTGGTTTTCCTTCGCTCTAACCCTGTTTTTCTTGGTTTCTTACGGCTCGAACCCTGTTTTTCTTGGTTTTTTTCAACTCTAACCCTGTTTTTCTTGGTTTTCTTCCGCTCAAACCCTGGTTTTCTTGTGTTTATCGGCTCTAACCCTGTTTTTATTCGTTTTCTTCTGCTCTAACCCTGTTTTTCTTGGTTTTCTTCGGCTCTAACCCTGTTTATCTTGGTTTTCTTTCGTTCTAACCCGGCTTTTCTTGGTTTTCTTCCGCTCTAACCCTGTTTTTTTTGGTTTTCTTCCGATCTAACCTTGCTTTTCTTGGTTTTTTCCCGCTCTAACCAAGAAAAACAGGGTTATAGCCAAAAAAAACCAAGAAAAGCAGGGTTAGAACAATAGAAAACCAAGAAAAACAGGGTTTGAGCCGAAGAAAACCAATTAAAGCCGGGTTAGAACGGAAGAAAACCAAGAAAAACGGGGTTAGAGCCGAAGAAAACCAAGAAAAACTAGGTTAGAGCGGAAGAAACCCAAGAAAAAAAGGTTAGAGCCGAAAGAAACCAAGAAAATCAGGGTTAGAGCCAAAAAAACCCAAGAAAAACAGGGTTAGAGCCGAAAAAAACCAAGAAAAACAGGGTTAGAGCCGAAAAAAACCAAGAAAAGCAGGGTTAGAGCGGAAGAAAACCAAGAAAAACGGGGTTAGAGCCGAAGAAAACCAAGAAAAACATGGTTAGAGTGGAAGAAAACCTAGAAAAACGGGGTTAGAGCCGAAAAAATCTAAGAAAAACAGGGGTAGAGCCGAAAAAAAACAAGAAAAACAGGGTTAGAGCCGAAGAAAACCAAGAAAAACAGGGTTAGAGCGGAAGAAAACCAAGAAAAGCCGGGTTAGAACGGAAAAAATCCCAGAAAAACAGGGTTAGAGCGGAAGAAAAGCAAGAAAAGCCGTTTTAGAACGGAAGAAAACCAAGAAAAACAGGGTTAGAGCGGAAGAAAACCAAGAAAAGCAGGGTTAGAGTGGAAGAAAACCAAGAAAAACAGGGTTAGAGCCGAAAAAAAACAAGAAAAACAGGGTTAGAGCCGAAAAAAACCAAGAACAACAGGGTTAGAGCCGAAATAAACCAAGAAAAACAGGGTTAGAGCCGAAAAAAACCAAGAAAAGCCAGGTTGGAGCGGAAGAAAACCAAGAAAAACAGGATTAGTATGGAATAAAACCAAGAAAAATAGGGTTAGAGCGGAAAAAAATTAAGAAAAACAGGGTTAGAGCGGAATAAAACCAAGATAAACAGGGTTAGAGCCGAAGAAAACCAAGAAAAGCTGGGTTAGAACGGAAGAAAACCAAGAAAAACGGGGTTAGAGCCGAAGAAAACCAAGAAAAACTTGGTTAGAGTGGAAGAAAACCTAGAAAAACGGGGTTAGAGCCGAAAAAAACTAAGAAAAACAGGGGTAGAGCCGAAAAAAACCAAGAAAAACAGGGTTAGAGCCGAAGAAAACCAAGAAAAACAGGGTTAGAGCGGAAGAAAACCAAGAAAAGCCGGGTTAGAACGAAAGAAAACCAAGAAAAACAGAGTTAGAGCGGAATAAAACCAAGAAAAACAGGGTTAGAGCGGAAAAAATCCCAGAAAAACAGGGTTAGAGCGGAAGAAAAGCAAGAAAAGCCGTTTTAGAACGGAAGAAAACCAAGAAAAACAGGGTTAGAGCGGAAGAAAACCAAGAAAAGCAGGGTTAGAGCGGAAGAAAACCAAGAAAAACAGGGTTAGAGCCGAAAAAAAACAAGAAAAACAGGGTTAGAGCCGAAAAAAACCAAGAACAACAGGGTTAGAGCCGAAGAAAACCAAGAAAAACAGGGTTACAGCGGAAGAAAACCAAGAAAAACAGGGTAAGAGCCGAAAAAAACCAAGAAAAGCCGGGTTAGATTGGAAGAAAACCAAGAAAAACAGGGTTAGGGCCAAAAAAAACCAAGAAAAACAAGGTTAGATCCGAAACAAACCGAGAAAAACAGGGTAAGAGCCGAAAAAAACCAAGAAACACAGGGTTATATCGGAAGAAAACCAAGAAAAACAGGGTAAGAGCCAAAAAAAACCAAGAAAAAAAACCCTAAATTTAACCCTAACCCTAACCCTAACCCTAACCCTAACCCTAACCCTAACCCTAACCCTAACCCTAACCCTAACCCTAACCCTAACCCTAATCCTAACCCTAACCCGAACCCTAACCCTAGCCCTAACCCTAACCCTAACCCTAACCCTAACCCTAACCCTAACCCTAACCCTACTCTAGCCCTAACCCTAACCCTAACCCTAACCCTAACCCTAACCCTAACCCTAACCCTAACCCTAACCCTAACCCTAACCCTAACCCTAGCCCTAACCCTAACCCTAACCCTAACCCTAACCCTAACCCTAACCCTAACCCTACTCTAGCCCTAACCCTAACCCTAACCCTAACCCTAACCCTAACCCTAACCCTAACCCTAACCCTAACCCTAACCCTAACCCTACCCTAACCCTAACCCTACCCTAACCCTAACCCTACTCTAGCCCTAACCCTAACCCTAACCCTAACCCTAACCCTAACCCTAACCCCTTTTTTCTACTCTAACCCTGTTTTTCTTGGTTTTCTTCCGCTCCAACCCTGTTTTTCTTGGTTTTCTTCCGTTCTAAATCTGCTTTCCTTGGTGTTCTTGGGCTCTAACCCTGGTTTTCTTGGTTTTATTCCGCTCTAACCCTGGTTTTCTTGTTTTTTTTTCGGCTCTAACCCTGTTTTTCTTGGTTTTCTTCGGCTCTTACCCCGTTTTTCTTGGTTTTCTTCGGCTCTAACCCGTTTTTCTTGGTTTTCTTCCGTTCTAAACCGGCTTTTCTTGGTTTTTTTTTTGCTCTAACCCTGTATTTCTTGGTTTTTTTTCAGCTCTAACCCTGTTTTTCTTGGTTTTTTTCGGCTCTAACCCTGTTTTTCTTGGGTTTTTTTCGGCTCTAACCCTGTTTTTCTTGGTATTCTTCTGCTCTAACCCGGTTTTTCTTGGTTTTTTTCGGCTCTAACCCTGTTTTTCTTGGTTTTTTTCGGATCTAACCCAGTTTTTCTTGGTTTTCTTCCGTTCTAACCCGGTTTTTCTAGGTTTTTTTCGGCTCTAACCCTGTTTTTCTTGGTTTTTTCCGGCTCTAACCCTGTTTTTCTTGGTTTTCTTCCGCTCTAACCCTGTTTTTCTTGGTTTTCTTCCGCTCTAACCCTGTTTTTCTTGGTTTTCTTCCGTTCTAACCTGGCTTTTCTTGGTTTTTTTCGGCTCTAACCCTGTTTTTCTTGGTTTTCTTCGGCTCTAACCCTGTTTTTCTTGGTTTTCTTCCGCTCTAACCCTGCTTTTCTTGGTTTTCTTCAGCACTAACTTTGTTTTTCTTGGTTTTTACGGCTCGAACCCTGTTTTTCTTGGTTTTTTTCGGCTTTAACCCTGCTTTTCTTGGTTTTCTTCAGCTCTAACCTTGTTTTTCTTGGTTTTCTTCTGTTCTAACCCTGTTTTTCTTGGTTTTCTTCCGCTCTAACCCTGTTTTTCTTGGTTTTCTTCCGTTCTAACCCGGCTTCTCTTGTTTTTTTTCGGCTCTAACCCTGTTTTTCTTGGTGTTATTCGGCTCTAACCCTGCTTTCCTTGGTTTTCTCCGGCTCCAACCCTGTTTTTCTTGGTTTTCTTCCGCTCTAACCCTGGTTTTCTTGGTTTTCTTCCGCTCTAACCCTGTTTTTCTTGTTTTTTTTCGGCTCTAACCTTGCTTTTCTTGGTTTTCTTCAGCTCTAACCTTGTTTTTCTTGGTTTTCTTCTGTTCTAACCCGGATTTTCTTGGTTTTCTTCGGCTCTAACTCTGTTTTTCTTGGTTTTCTTCCGCTCTAACTCTGTTTTTCTTGGTTCTCTTCGGCTCTAACCCCGTTTTTCTTGGTTTTCTTCCGTTCTAACCCGGCTTTTCTTGGTTTTCTTCCGCTCTAACCCTGTTTTTCTTGGTTTTTTTCGGCTCTAACCCTGTTTTTCCTGGTTTTTTTCGGCTCTAACCCTGTTTTTCTTGGTTTTTTTCGGCTCTAACCCTGGCTTTTCTTGATTTTTTTTGGCTCTAACCCGGTTTTTCTTGGTTTTTTTCGGCTCTAACCCTGTTTTTCATGGTTCTCCTCCACTCTAACCCTGTTTTTCTTAGTTTTCTTCCGTTCTAACCCGGCTTTTCTTGGTTTTTTTCGGCTCTAACCCTGTTTTTCTTGTTTTTTTCCCGCTCTAACCCTATTTTTCTTGGTTTTCTTCCGTTCTAATCCTGTTTTTCTTGGTTTTCTTCCGCTCTAACCCGGCTTTTCTTGGTTTTTTTCGGCTCTAACCCTGTTTTTCTTGGTTTTCTTCCTTTCTAACCCGGCTTTTCTTGTTTTTTTTCGGCTCTAACCCTGTTTTTCTTGGTTTTCTTTTGTTCTAACCTGGCTTTTCTTGGTTTTTTTCGGCTCTAACCCTGTTTTTCTTGGTTTATTTCGGCTCTAACCCTGTTTTCCTTGGTTTTATTCGGCTCTAACCCTGTTTTTCTTGGTTTTCTTCCGTTCTAACCCGGCTTTTCTTGGTTTTCCTCCGCTCTAACCCTGTTTTTCTTGGTTTCTTACGGCTCGAACCCTGTTTTTCTTGGTTTTTTTCAACTCTAACCCTGTTTTTCTTGGTTTTCTTCCGCTCAAACCCTGGTTTTCTTGGTTTTTTTCGGCTCTAACCCTGTTTTTCTTGGTTTTCTTCTGCTCTAACCCTGTTTTTCTTGGTTTTCTCCGGCTCTAACCCTGTTTTTCTTGGTATTCTTCTGCTCTAACCCTGTTTTTCTTGGTTTACTTCCTCTCTAACCCGGCTTTTCTTGGTTTTCTTCCTTTCTAACACTGTTATTCTTGGTTTTCTTCCAGTCTAACCCTGCTTTTCTTGGTTTTCGTCCGCTCTAACCCCGTTTTTCTTGGTTTTCTTCCGTTCTAACCCGGCTTTTCTTGGTTTTCTTCCGCTCTAACCCTGTTTTTATTGCTTTTCTACTGTTCTAACATGGCTTTTCTTGGTTTTTTTCAACTCTAACCCTGCTTTCCTTGGTTTTCTCCGGCTCTAACCCTGTTTTTCTTGGTTTTCTTCCGCTCTAACACTGTTTTTCTTGGTTTTCTTCCGCTCTAACCCTGTTTTTCTTGGTTTTTTTCAACTCTAACCCTGTTTTTCTTGTTTTTTTTCGGCTCTAACCCTGTTTTTCTTGGTTTTATTCTGCTCTAACCCTGTTTTTCTTGTTTTTCTTCCGCTCTAACCCAGTTTATCTTGGTTTTCTTCAGCTCTAATCCTGTTTTTCTTGGTTTTCTTCCGCTCTAACCCTGTTTTTCTTTGTTTTCTTCCGCTCTAACTCTGTTTTTCTTGGTTTTTTTCGGCTCTAACCCTGTTTTTCTTGGTTTTCTTCCGTTCTAACATGGCTTTTCTTGGTTTTTTTCGGCTCTAACCCTGCTTTCCTTGGTTTTCTCCGGCTCTAACCCTGTTTTTCTTGGTATTCTTCTGCTCTAACCCTGTTTTTCTTGGTTTACTTCCTCTCTAACCCGGATTTTCTTGGTTTTCTTCCTTTCTAACACTGTTATTCTTGGTTTTCTTCCAGTCTAACCCTGCTTTTCTTGGTTTTCTTCGGCTCTAACCCCGTTTTTCTTGGTTTTCTTCCGCTCTATCCCGGCTTTTCTTGGTTTTCTTCCGCTCCTACCCTGTTTTTATTGCTTTTCTTCTGTTCTAACATGGCTTTTCTTGGTTTTTTTCGGCTCTAAGCCTGCTTTCCTTGGTTTTCTCCGGCTCTAACCCTATTTTTCTTGGTTTTCTTCCGCTCTAACACTGTTTTTCTTGGTTTTCTTCCGCTCTAACCCTGTTTTTCTTGGTTTTTTTCAACTCTAACCCTGTTTTTCTTGTTTTTTTTCGGCTCTAACCCTGTTTTTCTTGGTTTTTTTCGGCTCTTACCCTGCTTTTCTTGGTTTTCTCCGGCTCTAACCCTGTTTTTCTTGGTTTTCTTCTGTTCTAACCCTGTTTTTCTTGTTTTTCTTCCGCTCTAACCCTGTTTATCTTGGTTTTCTTCTGCTCTAACACTGTTTTTCTTGGTTTTCTTCCGCTCTAACCCTGTTTTTCTTGGTTTTCTTCCGCTCTAACCCTGTTTTTCTTGGTTTTTTTCTGCTCTAACCCTTTTTTTCTTGGTTTTCTTCCGCTCTAACCCATTATTCTTGGTTTATTTCGGCTCTAACCCTTTTTTTCTTGGTTTTTTTCGGCTCTAACCCTGTTTTTCTTGGTTTTTTTCGGCTCTAACCCTGTTTTTCTTGGTTTTCTTCCCCTCTAACCCTGTTTTTCTTGGTTTTTTTCCGCTCTAACCCTGCGTTTCTTGGTTTTTTTCTGCTCTAACCCTCCTTTTCTTGTTTTTTTTCAGCTCTTACCCTGTTTTTCTTGGTTTTCTTCCGCTCTAACCCTGTTTTTCTTGGTGTTCTTCGGCTCTAACCCTGTTTATCATGGTTTTTTCCGCTCTAACCCTGTTTTTCTTGGTATTCTTCGGCTCTAACCCTGTTTTTCTTGGTTTTCTTCGGCTCTTACCCCGTTTTTCTTGGTTTTCTTCGGCTCTAACCCTGTTTTTCTTCGTTTTCTTCCGTTCTAAACCGGCTTTTCTTGGTTTTTTTGGCTCTAACCCTGTTTTTCTTGTTTTTTTTCGGCTCTAAACCTGTTTTTCTTGGTTTTTTTCGGATCTAACCCTGTTTTTCTTCGTTTTCTTCCGTTCTAACCCGGTTTTTCTAGGTTTTTTTCGGCTCTAACCCTGTTTTTCTTGGTTTTTTTCGGCTCTAACCCTGCTTTTCTTGGTTTTCTTCCGCTCTAACCCTGTTTTTCTTGGTTTTCTTCGGCTCTAACCTTGTTTTTCTTGGTTTTCTTCCGTTCTATCCCGGCTTTTCTTGGTTTTCTTCCGCTCTAACCCTGTTTTTATTGCTTTTCTTCTGTTCTAACATGGCTTTTTTTGGTTTTTTTCGGCTCTAACCCTGCTTTCCTTGGTTTTCTCCGGCTCTAACCCTGTTTTTCTTGGTTTTCTTCCGCTCTAACACTGTTTTTCTTAGTTTTCTTCCGCTCTAACCCTGTTTTTCTTGGTTTTTTTCAACTCTAACCCTGTTTTTCTTGTTTTTTTTCAGCTCTTACCCTGTTTTTTTTGGTTTTTTTCGGCTCTTACCCTGCTTTTCTTGGTTTTCATCGGCTCTAACCCTGCTTTTCTTGGTTTTCTTCTGCTCTAACCCGGTTTTTCTTGTTTTTCTTCCGCTCTAACCCAGTTTATCTTGGTTTTCTTCTGCTCTAATCCTATTTTCTTGGTTTTCTTCCGCTCTAACCCTGTTTTTCTTGGTTTTCTTCCGCTCTAACCCTGTTTTTCTTGGTTTTTTTCAGCTCTAACCCTTTTTTTCTTGGTTTTCTTCCGCTCTAACCCATTTTTCTTGGTTTCTTTCGGCTCTAACCCTGTTTCTCTTGTTTTTTTTCGGCTCTAACCCTATTTTTCTTGGTTTTTTTCGGATCTAACCCTGTTTTTCTTGGTTTTCTTCCCCTCTACCCCTGTTTTTCTTGGTTTTTTTCCGCTCTAACCCTGCGTTTCTTTTTTTTTTTCTGCTCTAACCCTCCTTTTCTAGGTTTTTTTCGGCTCTTACCCTGCTTTTCTTGGTTTTCTCCGGCTCTAACCCTGTTTTTCTTCGTTTTCATCAGCTCTAACCCTGTTTTTCTTGGTGTTCTACGGCTCTAACCCTGTTTATTCTGGTTTTTTCCGCTCTAACCCTGTTTTTCTTGGTGTTCTTCCGCTCTAACCCTGTTTTTCTTGGTTTTTTTCGGCTCTAACCCATTTCCTTGGTTTTCTTCCGCTCTAACCCTTATTTTCTTGGTTTTCTTTTGCTCTAACCCTGTTTTTCTTGGTTTTTTTCGGCTCTAACACTGTTTTTCTTGTTTTTTTTCGGCTCTAACCCTGTTTTTCTTGGTATTCTCCTGCTCTAACCCTGTTTTTCTTGGTTTTCTTCTGCTCTAACCCTGCTTTTCTTGTTTTTTTTCGGCTCTAACCCTGCTTTTCTTGTTTTTTTTCGGCTCTAACCCTGTTTTTCTTGGTTTTCTTCGGCTCTAACCTTGTTTATCTTGGTTTTCTTTCGTTCTAACCGGGCTTTTCTTGGTTTTCTTCCGCTCTAACCCTGTTTTTTTTGGTTTTCTCCAGCTCTAACCCTGTTTTTCTTGGTTTTTTCGGCTCTAACCCTGATTTTCTTGGGTTTTTTCAGCTCTAACCCAGTTTTTCTTGTTTTTTTTTCGGCTCTAACCTTGCTTTTCTTGGTTATCTCCGGCTCTAACCCTGTTTTTCTTGGTTTTCTTCTGCTCTAACCCTGTTTTTCTTGGTTTTCTTCGGCTCTAACCCTGTTTATCTTGGTTTTCTTTCGTTCTAACCCGGCTTTTCTTGGTTTTCTTCCGCTCTAACCCTGTTTTTTTTGGTTTTCTTCCTATCTAACCTTGCTTTTCTTGGTTTTTTCAACTCTAACCCTGATTTTCGTGGGTTTTTTCAGCTCGAACCCAGTTTTTCTTGTCTTTTTTCGGCTCTAACCTTGCTTTTCTTGGTTTTCTCCGGCTCTAACCCTGTTTTTCTTGGTTTTCTTCTGCCCTAACCCTGTTTCTCTTAATTTTCTTCGGCTGTAACCCTGTTTTTCTTTGTTTTTTAGCGCTCTAACCAAGAAAAACAGGGTTATAGCCGAAGAAAACCAAGAGAAGCCGGGTTAGAACGGAAAAAAACCAAGAAAAACAGGGTTATAGCCAAAAAAAACCAAGAAAAGCGGGCTTAGAAAAAAAGAAAACCAAGAAAAACAGGGTGTGAGCCGAAGAAAACCAATTAAAGCCGGGTTAGAACGGAGGAAAAGCAAGAAAAACGGGGTAGAGCCGAAAAAAACCAAGAAAAACAGGGTTAGAGCGGAAGAAACCCAAGAAAAAAAGGTTAGAGCCGAAAGAAACCAAGAAAATCAGGGTTATAGCCAAAAAAAACCAAGAAAAACAGGGTTAGAGCCGTAAAAAAACAAGAAAAACGGGGTTAGAGCAGAAAAAAAACAAGAAAAACAGGGTTAGAGCCGAAAAAAACCAAGAAAAGCCAGGTTGGAGCGGAAGAAAACCAAGAAAAACAGGATTAGTACGGAATAAAACCAAGAAAAATAGGGTTAGAGCGGAAAAAAATTAAGAAAAACAGGGTTAGAGCGGAATAAAACCAAGATAAACAGGGTTAGAGCCAAAGAAAACCACGAAAAGCTGGGTTAGAACGGAAGAAAACCAAGAAAAACGGGGTTAGAGCCGAAGAAAACCAAGAAAAACTTGGTTAGAGTGGAAGAAAACCTAGAAAAACGGGGTTAGAGCCGAAAAAAACTAAGAAAAACAGGGGTAGAGCCGAAAAAACCAAGAAAAACAGGGTTAGAGCCGAAGAAAACCAAGAAAAACAGGGTTAGAACGGAATAAAACCAAGAAAAGCCGGGTTAGAACGAAAGAAAACCAAGAAAAACAGAGTTAGAGCGGAATAAAACCAAGAAAAGCAGGGTTAGAGCGGAAAAAATCCCAGAAAAACAGGGTTAGAGCGGAAGAAAAGCAAGAAAAGCCGTTTTAGAACGGAAGAAAACCAAGAAAAACAGGGTTAGAGCGGAAGAAAACCAAGAAAAGCAGGGTTAGAGCGGAAGAAAACCAAGAAAAACAGGGTTAGAGCCGAAAAAAAACAAGAAAAACAGGGTTAGAGCCGAAAAAAACCAAGAACAACAGGGTTAGAGCCAAAGAAAACCAAGAAAAACAGGGTTACAGCGGAAGAAAACCAAGAAAAACAGGGTAAGAGCCGAAAAAAACCAAGAAAAGCCGGGTTAGAACGGAAGAAAACCAAGAAAAACAGGGTTAGCGCCAAAAAAAACCAAGAAAAACAAGGTTAGATCCGAAAAAAACCGAGAAAAACAGGGTAAGAGCCGAAAAAAACCAAGAAACACAGGGTTATATCGGAAGAAAACCAAGAAAAACAGGGTAAGAGCCAAAAAAAACCAAGAAAAAAAACCCTAACTTTAACCCTAACCCTAACCCTAACCCTAACCCTAACCCTAACCCTAACCCTAACCCTAACCCTAACCCTAACCCTAACCCTAACCCTAACCCTAACCCTAACCCTAATCCTAACCCTAACCCGAACCCTAACCCTAGCCCTAACCCTAACCCTAACCCTAACCCTAACCCTAACCCTAACCCTAACCCTACTCTAGCCCTAACCCTAACCCTAACCCTAACCCTAACCCTAACCCTAACCCTAACCCTAACCCTAACCCTAACCCTAACCCTAACCCTAACCCTAACCCTAACCCTAACCCTAACCCTAACCCTAACCCTAACCCTACTCTAGCCCTAACCCTAACCCTAACCCTAACCCTAACCCTAACCCTAACCCTACCCTAACCCTAACCCTACCCTAACCCTAACCCTACTCTAGCCCTAACCCTAACCCTAACCCTAACCCTAACCCTAACCCTAACCCCTTTTTTCTACTCTAACCCTGTTTTTCTTGGTTTTCTTCCGCTCCAACCCTGTTTTTCTTGGTTTTCTTCCGTTCTAAATCTGCTTTCCTTGGTTTTCTTGGGCTCTAACCCTGGTTTTCTTGGTTTTATTCCGCTCTAACCCTGGTTTTCTTGTTTTTTTTTCGGCTCTAACCCTGTTTTTCTTGGTTTTTTCCGGCTCTAACCCTGTTTTTCTTGGTTTTCTTCCGCTCTAACGCTGTTTTTCTTGGTTTTCTTCCGCTCTAACCCTGTTTTTCTTGGTTTTCTTCCGTTCTAACCTGGCTTTTCTTGGTTTTTTTCGGCTCTAACCCTGTTTTTCTTGGTTTTCTTCCGCTCTAACCCTGCTTTTCTTGGTTTTCTTCAGCACTAACTTAGTTTTTCTTGGTTTTTACGGCTCGAACCCTGTTTTTCTTGGTTTTTTTCGGCTTTAACCCTGCTTTTCTTGGTTTTCTTCAGCTCTAACCTTGTTTTTCTTGGTTTTCTTCTGTTCTAACCCTGTTTTTCTTGGTTTTCTTCCGCTCTAACCCTGTTTTTCTTGGTTTTCTTCCGTTCTAACCCGGCTTCTCTTGTTTTTTTTCGGCTCTAACCCTGTTTTTCTTGGTGTTATTCGGCTCTAACCCTGCTTTCCTTGGTTTTCTCCGGCTCCAACCCTGTTTTTCTTGGTTTTCTTCCGCTCTAACCCTGTTTTTCTTGGTTTTCTTCCGCTCTAACCCTGTTTTTCTTGGTTTTTTTCGGCTCTAACCTTGCTTTTCTTGGTTTTCTTCAGCTCTAACCTTGTTTTTCTTGGTTTTCTTCTGTTCTAACCCGGATTTTCTTGGTTTTCTTCGGCTCTAACTCTGTTTTTCTTGGATTTCTTCCGCTCTAACTCTGTTTTTCTTGGTTCTCTTCGGCTCTAACCCCGTTTTTCTTGGTTTTCTTCCGTTCTAACCCAGCTTTTCTTGGTTTTCTTCCGCTCTAACCCTGTTTTTCTTGGTTTTTTTCGGCTCTAACCCTGTTTTTCTTGGTTTTTTTCGGCTCTAACCCTGTTTTTCTTGGTTTTTTCCGGCTCTAACCCTGGCTTTTCTTGGTTTTTTTTGGCTCTAACCCGGTTTTTCTTGGTTTTTTTCGGCTCTAACCCTGTTTTTCTTGGTTCTCCTCCACTCTAACCCTGTTTTTCTTAGTTTTCTTCCGTTCTAACCCGGCTTTTCTTGGTTTTTTTCGGCTCTAACCCTGTTTTTCTTGTTTTTTTCCCGCTCTAACCCTATTTTTCTTGGTTTTCTTTCGTTCTAATCCTGTTTTTCTTGGTTTTCTTCCGCTCTAACCCGGCTTTTCTTGGTTTTTTTTGGCTCTAACCCTGTTTTTCTTGGTTTTCTTCCGTTCTAACCCGGCTTTTCTTGTTTTTTTTCGGCTCTAACCCTGTTTTTCTTGGTTTTCTTTTGTTCTAACCTGGCTTTTCTTGGTTTTTTTCAGCTCTAACCCTGTTTTTCTTGGTTTATTTCGGCTCTAACCCTGTTTTCCTTGGTTTTATTCGACTCTAACCCTGTTTTTCTTGGTTTTCTTCCGTTCTAACCCTGTTTTTCTTGGTTTTCCTCCGCTCTAACCCTGTTTTTCTTGGTTTCTTACGGCTCGAACCCTGTTTTTCTTGGTTTTTTTCAACTCTAACCCTGTTTTTCTTGGTTTTCTTCCGCTCAAACCCTGGTTTTCTTGGTTTTTTTCGGCTCTAACCCTGTTTTTCTTGGTTTTCTTCTGCTCTAACCCTGTTTTTCTTGGTTTACTTCCTCTCTAACCCGGCTTTTCTTGGTTTTCTTCCTTTCTAACACTGTTATTCTTGGTTTTCTTCCAGTCCAACCCTGCTTTTCTTGGTTTTCTTCCGCTCTAACCCCGTTTTTCTTGGTTTTCTTCCGTTCTAACCCGGCTTTTCTTGGTTTTCTTCCGCTCTAACCCTGTTTTTATTGCTTTTCTACTGTTCTAACATGGCTTTTCTTGGTTTTTTTCGGCTCTAACCCTGCTTTCCTTGGTTTTCTCCGGCTCTAACCCTGTTTTTCTTGGTTTTCTTCCGCTCTAACACTGTTTTTCTTGGTTTTCTTCCGCTCTAACCCTGTTTTTCTTGGTTTTCTTCAACTCTAACCCTGTTTTTCTTGTTTTTTTTCGGCTCTAACCCTGTTTTTCTTGGTTTTATTCTGCTCTAACCCTGTTTTTCTTGTTTTTCTTCCGCTCTAACCCAGTTTATCTTGGTTTTCTTCAGCTCTAATCCTGTTTTTCTTGGTTTTCTTCCGCTCTAACCCTGTTTTTCTTTGTTTTCTTCCGCTCTAACTCTGTTTTTCTTGGTTTTTTTCGGCTCTAACCCTTTTTTTCTTGGTTTTCTTCCGCTCTAACCCATTTTTCTTGGTTTATTTCGGCTCTAACCCTGTTTTTCTTGTTTTTTTTCGGCTCTAACCCTGTTTTTCTTGGTTTTTTTCGGCTCTAACCCTGTTTTTCTTCGTTTTCTTCCGTTCTAACCCTGCTTTTCTTGGTTATCTTCTGCTCTAACCACTTTTTTCTTGGATTTTCGGCTCTAACCCTGTTTTTCTTGGTTTTCTTCGGCTCTAACCCTGTTTTTCTTGGTTTTCTTCCGTTCTAACCCGGTTTTTCTTGGTTTATTTCGGCTCTAACCATGTTTTTCTTGGTTTCTTTTGTTCTAACACGGCTTTTCTTGTTTTTTTTCGGCTCTAACCCTGTTTTTCTTGGTTTTCTTTTGTTCTAACACGGCTTTACTTGGTTTTTTTCGGCTCTAACCCTGTTTTTCTTGGTTTATTTCGGCTCTAACCCTGTTTTTCTTGGTTTTCTTCGGCTCTAACCCTGTTTTTCTTGGTTTTCTTCCGCTCTAACCCTGCTTTTCTTGGTTTTCTTCAGCACTAACTATGTTTTTCTTGGTTTTTTACGGCTCGAACCCTGTTTTTCTTGGTTTTTTTCGGCTTTAACCCTGCTTTTCTTGGTTTTCTTCAGCTCTAACCTTGTTTTTCTTGGTTTTCTTCTGTTCTAACCCGGTTTTCTTGGTTTTCTTCCGCTCTAACCCTGTTTTTCTTGGTTTTCTTCCGTTCTAACCCGGCTTCTCTTGTTTTTTTTCGGCTCTAACCTTGTTTTTCTTGGTGTTATTTGGCTCTAACCCTGCTTTCCTTGGTTTTCTCCGGCTCTAACCCTGTTTTTCTTGGTTATCTTCCGCTCTAACCCTGTTTTTCTTGGTTTTCTTCCACTCTAACCCTGTTTTTCTTTGTTTTTTTCGGCTCTAACTTTGTTTTTCTTGGTTTTCTTCCGCTCTAACCCTGTTTTTCTTGGTTCTCTTCGGCTCTAACCCCGTTTTTCTTGGTTTTCTTCCGTTCTAACCCGGCTTTTCTTGGTTTTTTTCGGCTCTAACCCTGTTTTTCTTGGTTTTTTTCGGCTCTAACCCTGTTTTTCTTGTTTTTTTTCGGCTCTAACCCTGTTTTTCTTGGTTTATTTCGGCTCTAACCCTGTTTTTCTTGGTTTTTTTCGGCTCTAACCCGGTTTTTCTTGGTTTTTTTCCGCTCTAACCCTGTTTTTCTTGGTTCTCCTCCGCTCTAACCCTGTTTTTCTTGGTTTTCTTCCGTTCTAACCCGGCTTCTCTTGTTTTTTTTCGGCTCTAACCCTGTTTTTCTTGGTGTTATTCGGCTCTAACCCTGCTTTCCTTGGTTTTCTCCGGCTCCAACCCTGTTTTTCTTGGTTTTCTTCCGCTCTAACCCTGTTTTTCTTGGTTTTCTTCCGCTCTAACCCTGTTTTTCTTGGTTTTTTTCGGCTCTAACCTTGCTTTTCTTGGTTTTCTTCAGCTCTAACCTTGTTTTTCTTGGTTTTCTTCTGTTCTAACCCGGATTTTCTTGGTTTTCTTCGGCTCTAACTCTGTTTTTCTTGGATTTCTTCCGCTCTAACTCTGTTTTTCTTGGTTCTCTTCGGCTCTAACCCCGTTTTTCTTGGTTTTCTTCCGTTCTAACCCAGCTTTTCTTGGTTTTCTTCCGCTCTAACCCTGTTTTTCTTGGTTTTTTTCGGCTCTAACCCTGTTTTTCTTGGTTTTTTTCGGCTCTAACCCTGTTTTTCTTGGTTTTTTCCGGCTCTAACCCTGGCTTTTCTTGGTTTTTTTTGGCTCTAACCCGGTTTTTCTTGGTTTTTTTCGGCTCTAACCCTGTTTTTCTTGGTTCTCCTCCACTCTAACCCTGTTTTTCTTAGTTTTCTTCCGTTCTAACCCGGCTTTTCTTGGTTTTTTTCGGCTCTAACCCTGTTTTTCTTGTTTTTTTCCCGCTCTAACCCTATTTTTCTTGGTTTTCTTTCGTTCTAATCCTGTTTTTCTTGGTTTTCTTCCGCTCTAACCCGGCTTTTCTTGGTTTTTTTTGGCTCTAACCCTGTTTTTCTTGGTTTTCTTCCGTTCTAACCCGGCTTTTCTTGTATTTTTTCGGCTCTAACCCTGTTTTTCTTGGTTTTCTTTTGTTCTAACCTGGCTTTTCTTGGTTTTTTTCAGCTCTAACCCTGTTTTTCTTGGTTTATTTCGGCTCTAACCCTGTTTTCCTTGGTTTTATTCGACTCTAACCCTGTTTTTCTTGGTTTTCTTCCGTTCTAACCCTGTTTTTCTTGGTTTTCCTCCGCTCTAACCCTGTTTTTCTTGGTTTCTTACGGCTCGAACCCTGTTTTTCTTGGTTTTTTTCAACTCTAACCCTGTTTTTCTTGGTTTTCTTCCGCTCAAACCCTGGTTTTCTTGGTTTTTTTCGGCTCTAACCCTGTTTTTCTTGGTTTTCTTCTGCTCTAACCCTGTTTTTCTTGGTTTACTTCCTCTCTAACCCGGCTTTTCTTGGTTTTCTTCCTTTCTAACACTGTTATTCTTGGTTTTCTTCCAGTCCAACCCTGCTTTTCTTGGTTTTCTTCCGCTCTAACCCCGTTTTTCTTGGTTTTCTTCCGTTCTAACCCGGCTTTTCTTGGTTTTCTTCCGCTCTAACCCTGTTTTTATTGCTTTTCTACTGTTCTAACATGGCTTTTCTTGGTTTTTTTCGGCTCTAACCCTGCTTTCCTTGGTTTTCTCCGGCTCTAACCCTGTTTTTCTTGGTTTTCTTCCGCTCTAACACTGTTTTTCTTGGTTTTCTTCCGCTCTAACCCTGTTTTTCTTGGTTTTCTTCAACTCTAACCCTGTTTTTCTTGTTTTTTTTCGGCTCTAACCCTGTTTTTCTTGGTTTTATTCTGCTCTAACCCTGTTTTTCTTGTTTTTCTTCCGCTCTAACCCAGTTTATCTTGGTTTTCTTCAGCTCTAATCCTGTTTTTCTTGGTTTTCTTCCGCTCTAACCCTGTTTTTCTTTGTTTTCTTCCGCTCTAACTCTGTTTTTCTTGGTTTTTTTCGGCTCTAACCCTTTTTTTCTTGGTTTTCTTCCGCTCTAACCCATTTTTCTTGGTTTATTTCGGCTCTAACCCTGTTTTTCTTGTTTTTTTTCGGCTCTAACCCTGTTTTTCTTGGTTTTTTTCGGCTCTAACCCTGTTTTTCTTCGTTTTCTTCCGTTCTAACCCTGCTTTTCTTGGTTATCTTCTGCTCTAACCACTTTTTTCTTGGATTTTCGGCTCTAACCCTGTTTTTCTTGGTTTTCTTCGGCTCTAACCCTGTTTTTCTTGGTTTTCTTCCGTTCTAACCCGGTTTTTCTTGGTTTATTTCGGCTCTAACCATGTTTTTCTTGGTTTCTTTTGTTCTAACACGGCTTTTCTTGTTTTTTTTCGGCTCTAACCCTGTTTTTCTTGGTTTTCTTTTGTTCTAACACGGCTTTACTTGGTTTTTTTCGGCTCTAACCCTGTTTTTCTTGGTTTATTTCGGCTCTAACCCTGTTTTTCTTGGTTTTCTTCGGCTCTAACCCTGTTTTTCTTGGTTTTCTTCCGCTCTAACCCTGCTTTTCTTGGTTTTCTTCAGCACTAACTATGTTTTTCTTGGTTTTTTACGGCTCGAACCCTGTTTTTCTTGGTTTTTTTCGGCTTTAACCCTGCTTTTCTTGGTTTTCTTCAGCTCTAACCTTGTTTTTCTTGGTTTTCTTCTGTTCTAACCCGGTTTTCTTGGTTTTCTTCCGCTCTAACCCTGTTTTTCTTGGTTTTCTTCCGTTCTAACCCGGCTTCTCTTGTTTTTTTTCGGCTCTAACCTTGTTTTTCTTGGTGTTATTTGGCTCTAACCCTGCTTTCCTTGGTTTTCTCCGGCTCTAACCCTGTTTTTCTTGGTTATCTTCCGCTCTAACCCTGTTTTTCTTGGTTTTCTTCCACTCTAACCCTGTTTTTCTTTGTTTTTTTCGGCTCTAACTTTGTTTTTCTTGGTTTTCTTCCGCTCTAACCCTGTTTTTCTTGGTTCTCTTCGGCTCTAACCCCGTTTTTCTTGGTTTTCTTCCGTTCTAACCCGGCTTTTCTTGGTTTTTTTCGGCTCTAACCCTGTTTTTCTTGGTTTTTTTCGGCTCTAACCCTGTTTTTCTTGTTTTTTTTCGGCTCTAACCCTGTTTTTCTTGGTTTATTTCGGCTCTAACCCTGTTTTTCTTGGTTTTTTTCGGCTCTAACCCGGTTTTTCTTGGTTTTTTTCCGCTCTAACCCTGTTTTTCTTGGTTCTCCTCCGCTCTAACCCTGTTTTTCTTAGTTTTCTTCCGTTCTAACCCGGATTTTCTTGTTTTTTTTCGGCTCTAACCCTGTTTTTCTTGTTTTTTTCCGGCTCTAACCCTATTTTTCTTGGTTTTCTTCCGTTCTAATCCTGTTTTTCTTGGTTTTCTTCCGCTCTAACCCGGCTTTTCTTGGTTTTTTTCGGCTCTAACCCTGTTTTTCTTGGTTTTCTTCCGTTCTAACCCGGCTTTTCTTGTTTTTTTCGGCTCTAACCCTGTTTTTCTTGGTTTTCTTTTGCTCTAACCTGGCTTTTCTTGGTTTTTTTCAGCTCTAACCCTGTTTTTCTTGGTTTATTTCGGCTCTAACCCTGTTTTCCTTGGTTTTATTCGACTCTAACCCTGTTTTTCTTGGTTTTCTTCCGTTCTAACCTTATTTTTCTTGGTTTTCCTTCGCTCTAACCCTGTTTTTCTTGGTTTCTTACGGCTCGAACCCTGTTTTTCTTGGTTTTTTTCAACTCTAACCCTGTTTTTCTTTGTTTTCTTCCGCTCAAACCCTGGTTTTCTTGTGTTTTTCGGCTCTAACCCTGTTTTTCTTCGTTTTCTTCTGCTCTAACCCTGTTTTTCTTGGTTTTCTTCGGCTCTAACCCTGTTTATCTTGGTTTTCTTTCGTTCTAACCCGGCTTTTCATGGTTTTCTTCCGCTCTAACCCTGTTTTTTTTGGTTTTCTTCCGATCTAACCTTGCTTTTCTTGGTTTTTTCCCGCTCTAACCAAGAAAAACAGGGTTATAGCCAAAAAAAACCAAGAAAAGCAGGGTTAGAACAATAGAAAACCAAGAAAAACAGGGTTTGAGCCGAAGAAAACCAATTAAAGCCGGGTTAGAACGGAAGAAAACCAAGAAAGACGGGGTTAGAGCCGAAGAAAACCAAGAAAAACTAGGTTAGAGCGGAAGAAACCCAAGAAAAAAAGGTTAGAGCCGAAAGAAACCAAGAAAATCAGGGTTAGAGCCAAAAAAAACCCAAGAAAAACAGGGTTAGAGCCGAAAAAAACCAAGAAAAACAGGGTTAGAGCAGAAAAAAACCAAGAAAAACAGGGTTAGAGCCGAAAAAAACCAAGAAAAGCAGGGTTAGAGCGGAAGAAAACCAAGAAAAACGGGGTTAGAGCCGAAGAAAACCAAGAAAAACATAGTTAGAGTGGAAGAAAACCTAGAAAAACGGGGTTAGAGCCGAAAAAATCTAAGAAAAACAGGGGTAGAGCCGAAAAAAAACAAGAAAAACAGGGTTAGAGCCGAAGAAAACCAAGAAAAACAGGGTTAGAGCGGAAGAAAACCAAGAAAAGCCGGGTTAGAACGGAAGAAAACCAAGAAAAACAGAGTTAGAGCGGAATAAAACCAAGAAAAGCAGGGTTAGAGCGGAAAAAATCCCAGAAAAACAGGGTTAGAGCGGAAGAAAAGCAAGAAAAGCCGTTTTGGAACGGAAGAAAACCAAGAAAAACAGGGTTAGAGCGGAAGAAAACCAAGAAAAGCAGGGTTAGAGTGGAAGAAAACCAAGAAAAACAGGGTTAGAGCCGAAAAAAAACAAGAAAAACAGGGTTAGAGCCGAAAAAAAACAAGAACAACAGGGTTAGAGCCGAAGAAAACCAAGAAAAACAGGGTTACAGCGGAAGAAAACCAAGAAAAACAGGGTAAGAGCCGGAAAAAACCAAGAAAAGCCGGGTTAGAACAAAAGAAAACCAAGAAAAACAGGGTTAGGGCCAAAAAAAACCAAGAAAAACAAGATTAGATCCGAAAAAAACCGAGAAAAACAGGGTAAGAGCCGAAAAAAACCAAGAAAAACAGGGTTATATCGGAAGAAAACCAACAAAAAAAGGGTAAGAGCCAAAAAAAACCAAGAAAAAAAACCCTAACTTCAACCCTAACCCTAACCCTAACCCTAACCCTAACCCTAACCCTAACCCTAACCCTAACCCTAACCCTAACCCTAACCCTAACCCTAACCCTAATCCTAACCCTAACCCGAACCCTAACCCTAACCCTAACCCTCACCCTAACCCTAACCCTAACCCTAACCCTAACCCTAACCCTAACCCTAACCCTAACCCTACTCTAGCCCTAAACCTAACCCTAACCCTAACCCTAACCCTAACCCTAACCCTAACCCTAACCCTAACCCTAACCCTAACCCTAACCCTAACCCTAACCCTAACCCTAACCCTAACCCTAACCCTAACCCTAACCCTAACCCTAACCCTAACCCTACTCTAGCCCTAACCCTAACCCTAACCCTAACCCTAACCCTAACCCTAACCCTAACCCTACCCTAACCCTAACCCTACTCTAGCCCTAACCCTAACCCTAACCCTAACCCTAACCCTAACCCTAACCCTAACCCTACCCTAACCCTAACCCTACTCTAGCCCTAACCCTAACCCTAACCCTAACCCCTTTTTTCTACTCTAACCCTGTTTTTCTTGGTTTTCTTCCGCTCTAACCCTGTTTTTCTTGGTTTTCTTCCGTTCTAAATCTGCTTTCCTTGGTTTTCTTGGGCTCTAACCCTGGTTTTCTTGGTTTTATTCCGCTCTAACCCTGGTTTTCTTGTTTTTTTTTCGGCTCTAACCCTGTTTTTCTTGGTTTTCTTCGGCTCTTACCCCGTTTTTCTTGGTTTTCTTCGGCTCTAACCCGTTTTTCTTGGTTTTCTACCGTTCTAAACCGGCTTTTCTTGGTTTTTTTTTGCTCTAACCCTATATTTCTTGGTTTTTTTTCAGCTCTAACCCTGTTTTTCTTGTTTTTTTTCGGCTCTAACCCTGTTTTTCTTGGGTTTTTTTCGGCTCTAACCCTGTTTTTCTTGGTATTCTTCTGCTCTAACCCGGTTTTTCTTGGTTTTTTTCGGCTCTAACCCTGTTTTTCTTGGTTTTTTTCGGCTCTAACCCTGTTTTTCTTGGTTTTCTTCCGTTCTAACCCGGTTTTTCTAGGTTTTTTTCGGCTCTAACCCTGTTTTTCTTGGTATTCTTCTGCTCTAACCCGGTTTTTCTTGGTTTTTTTCGGCTCTAACCCTGTTTTTCTTGGTTTTTTTCGGATCTAACCCTGTTTTTCTTGGTTTTCTTCCGTTCTAACCCGGTTTTTCTAGGTTTTTTTCGGCTCTAACCCTGTTTTTCTTGGTTTTTTCCGGCTCTAACCCTGCTTTTCTTGGTTTTCTTCTGCTCTAACCCTGTTTTTCTTGGTTTTCTTCCGCTCTAACCCTGTTTTTCTTGGTTTTCTTCCGTTCTAACCTGGCTTTTCTTGGTTTTTTTCGGCTCTAACCCTGTTTTTCTTGGTTTTCTTCGGCTCTAACCCTGTTTTTCTTGGTTTTCTTCAGCTCTAACCCTGCTTTTCTTGGTTTTCTTCAGCACTAACTTTGTTTTTCTTGGTTTTTTACGGCTCGAACCCTGTTTTTCTTGGTTTTTTCCGGCTTTAACCCTGCTTTTCTTGGTTTTCTTCAGCTCTAACCTTGTTTTTCTTGGTTTTCTTCTGTTCTAACCCTGTTTTTCTTGGTTTTCTTCCGCTCTAACCCTGTTTTTCTTGGTTTTCTTCCGTTCTAACCCGTCTTCTCTTGGTTTTTTTCGGCTCTAACCCTGTTTTTCTTGGTGTTATTCGGCTCTAACCCTGCTTTCCTTGGTTTTCTCCGGCTCTAACCCCGTTTTTCTTGGTTTTCCTCCGTTCTAACCCGGCTTTTCTTGGTTTTCTTCCGCTCTAACCCTGTTTTTCTTGGTTTTTTTCGGCTCTAACCCTGTTTTTCTTGGTTTTTTTCGGCTCTAACCCTGTTTTTCTTGGTTTTTTTCGGCTCTAACCCTGTTTTTCTTGGTTTTTTTCCGCTCTAACCCTGTTTTTCTTGGTTCTCCTCCGCTCTAACCCTGTTTTTCTTAGCTTTCTTCTGTTCTAACCCGGCTTTTCTTGTTTTTTTTCGGCTCTAACCCTGTTTTTCTTGTTTTTTTCCGGCTCTAACCCGGCTTTTCTTGGTTTTCTTCCGTTCTAATCCTGTTTTTCTTGGTTTTCTTCCGCTCTAACCCGGCTTTTCTTGGTTTTTTTCGGCTCTAACCCTGTTTTTCTTGGTTTTCTTCCGTTCTAACCCGGCTTTTCTTGTTTTTTTCGGCTCTAACCCTGTTTTTCTTGGTTTTCTTTTGCTCTAACCTGGCTTTTCTTGGTTTTTTTCAGCTCTAACCCTGTTTTTCTTGGTTTATTTCGGCTCTAACCCTGTTTTCCTTGGTTTTATTCGACTCTAACCCTGTTTTTCTTGGTTTTCTTCCGTTCTAACCTTATTTTTCTTGGTTTTCCTTCGCTCTAACCCTGTTTTTCTTGGTTTCTTACGGCTCGAACCCTGTTTTTCTTGGTTTTTTTCAACTCTAACCCTGTTTTTCTTGGTTTTCTTCCGCTCAAACCCTGGTTTTCTTGTGTTTATCGGCTCTAACCCTGTTTTTCTTCGTTTTCTTCTGCTCTAACCCTGTTTTTCTTGGTTTTCTTCGGCTCTAACCCTGTTTATCTTGGTTTTCTTTCGTTCTAACCCGGCTTTTCTTGGTTTTCTTCCGCTCTAACCCTGTTTTTTTTGGTTTTCTTCCGATCTAACCTTGCTTTTCTTGGTTTTTTCCCGCTCTAACCAAGAAAAACAGGGTTATAGCCAAAAAAAACCAAGAAAAGCAGGGTTAGAACAATAGAAAACCAAGAAAAACAGGGTTTGAGCCGAAGAAAACCAATTAAAGCCGGGTTAGAACGGAAGAAAACCAAGAAAAACGGGGTTAGAGCCGAAGAAAACCAAGAAAAACTAGGTTAGAGCGGAAGAAACCCAAGAAAAAAAGGTTAGAGCCGAAAGAAACCAAGAAAATCAGGGTTAGAGCCAAAAAAACCCAAGAAAAACAGGGTTAGAGCCGAAAAAAACCAAGAAAAACAGGGTTAGAGCCGAAAAAAACCAAGAAAAGCAGGGTTAGAGCGGAAGAAAACCAAGAAAAACGGGGTTAGAGCCGAAGAAAACCAAGAAAAACATGGTTAGAGTGGAAGAAAACCTAGAAAAACGGGGTTAGAGCCGAAAAAATCTAAGAAAAACAGGGGTAGAGCCGAAAAAAAACAAGAAAAACAGGGTTAGAGCCGAAGAAAACCAAGAAAAACAGGGTTAGAGCGGAAGAAAACCAAGAAAAGCCGGGTTAGAACGGAAAAAATCCCAGAAAAACAGGGTTAGAGCGGAAGAAAAGCAAGAAAAGCCGTTTTAGAACGGAAGAAAACCAAGAAAAACAGGGTTAGAGCGGAAGAAAACCAAGAAAAGCAGGGTTAGAGTGGAAGAAAACCAAGAAAAACAGGGTTAGAGCCGAAAAAAAACAAGAAAAACAGGGTTAGAGCCGAAAAAAACCAAGAACAACAGGGTTAGAGCCGAAGAAAACCAAGAAAAACAGGGTTACAGCGGAAGAAAACCAAGAAAAACAGGGTAAGAGCCGAAAAAAACCAAGAAAAGCCGGGTTAGAACAAAAGAAAACCAAGAAAAACAGGGTTAGGGCCAAAAAAAAACAAGAAAAACAAGGTTAGATCCGAAAAAAACCGAGAAAAACAGGGTAAGAGCCGAAAAAAACCAAGAAAAACAGGGTTATATCGGAAGAAAACCAAGAAAAACAGGGTAAGAGCCAAAAAAAACCAAGAAAAAAAACCCTAACTTCAACCCTAACCCTAACCCTAACCCTAACCCTAACCCTAACCCTAACCCTAATCCTAACCCTAACCCGAACCCTAACCCTAACCCTAACCCTAACCCTAACCCTAACCCTAACCCTAACCCTACTCTAGCCCTAACCCTAACCCTAACCCTAACCCTAACCCTAACCCTAACCCTAACCCTAACCCTAACCCTAACCCTAACCCTAACCCTAACCCTAACCCTAACCCTAACCCTACTCTAGCCCTAAACCTAACCCTAACCCTAACCCTAACCCTAACCCTAACCCTAACCCTAACCCTAACCCTAACCCTAACCCTAACCCTAACCCTAACCCTAACCCTAACCCTAACCCTACTATAGCCCTAACCCTAACCCTAACCCTAACCCTAACCCTAACCCTAACCCTAACCCTAACCCTAACCCTAACCCTAACCCTAACCCTAACCCTAACCCTACCCTAACCCTAACCCTACTCTAGCCCTAACCCTAACCCTAACCCTAACCCTAACCCTAACCCTAACCCTAACCCTAACCCTAACCCTAACCCTAACCCTAACCCTAACCCTAACCCTAACCCTAACCCTACCCTAACCCTAACCCTACTCTAGCCCTAACCCTTACCCTAACCCTAACCCTAACCCTAACCCCTTTTTTCTACTCTAACCCTGTTTTTCTTGGTTTTTTTCCGCTCTAACCCTGTTTTTCTTGGTTTTCTTCCGTTCTAAATCTGCTTTCTTGGTTTTCTTGGGCTCTAACCCTGGTTTTCTTGGTTTTATTCCGCTCTAACCCTGGTTTTCTTGGTTTTTTTTCGGCTCTAACCCTGTTTTTCTTGGTTTTCTTCGGCTCTTACCCCGTTTTTCTTGGTTTTCTTCGGCTCTAACCCGTTTTTCTTGGTTTTCTTCCGTTCTAAACCGGCTTTTCTTGGTTTTTTTTTGCTCTAACCCTGTATTTCTTGGTTTTTTTTCAGCTCTAACCCTGTTTTTCTTGTTTTTTTTCGGCTCTAACCCTGTTTTTCTTGGGTTTTTTTCGGCTCTAACCCTGTTTTTCTTGGTATTCTTCTGCTCTAACCCGGTTTTTCTTGGTTTTTTTCGGCTCTAACCCTGTTTTTCTTGGTTTTTTTCGGATCTAACCCTGTTTTTCTTGGTTTTCTTCCGTTCTAACCCGGTTTTTCTAGGTTTTTTTCGGCTCTAACCGTGTTTTTCTTGGTTTTTTCCGGCTCTAACCCTGCTTTTCTTGGTTTTCTTCCGCTCTAACCCTGTTTTTCTTGGTTTTCTTCCGCTCTAACCCTGTTTTTCTTGGTTTTCTTCCGTTCTAACCTGGCTTTTCTTGGTTTTTTTCGGCTCTAACCCTGTTTTTCTTGGTTTTCTTCGGCTCTAACCCTGTTTTTCTTGGTTTTCTTCAGCTCTAACCCTGCTTTTCTTGGTTTTCTTCAGCACTAACTTTGTTTTTCTTGGTTTTTTACGGCTCGAACCCTGTTTTTCTTGGTTTTTTCCGGCTTTAACCCTGCTTTTCTTGGTTTTCTTCAGCTCTAACCTTGTTTTTCTTGGTTTTCTTCTGTTCTAACCCTGTTTTTCTTGGTTTTCTTCCGCTCTAACCCTGTTTTTCTTGGTTTTCTTCCGTTCTAACCCGGCTTCTCTTGTTTTTTTTCGGCTCTAACCCTGTTTTTCTTGGTGTTATTCGGCTCTAACCCTGCTTTCCTTGGTTTTCTCCGGCTCTAACCCTGTTTTTCTTGGTTTTCTTCCGCTCTAACCCTGTTTTTCTTGGTTTTCTTCCGCTCTAACCCTGTTTTTCTTGGTTTTTTTCGGCTCTAACCTTGCTTTTCTTGGTTTTCTTCAGCTCTAACCTTGTTTTTCTTGGTTTTCTTCTGTTCTAACCCGGATTTTCTTGGTTTTCTTCGGCTCTAACTCTGTTTTTCTTGGTTTTCTTCCGCTCTAACCCTGTTTTTCTTGGTTCTCTTCGGCTCTAACCCCGTTTTTCTTGGTTTTCTTCCGTTCTAACCCGGCTTTTCTTGGTTTTCTTCCGTTCTAACCCTGTTTTTCTTGGGTTTTTTCGGCTCTAACCCTGTTTTTCTTGGTTTTTTTCGGCTCTAACCCTGTTTTTCTTGTTTTTTTTCGGCTCTAACCCTGTTTTTCTTGTTTTTTTTCGGCTCTAACCCAGTTTTTCTTGGTTTTTTTCGGCTCTAACCCTGCTTTTCTTGGTTCTCCTCCGCTCTAACCCTGTTTTTGTTAGTTTTCTTCCGTTCTAACCCGGCTTTTCTTGGTTTTTTTCGGCTCTAACCCTGTTTTTCTTGTTTTTTTCCGGCTCTAACCCTATTTTTCTTGGTTTTCTTCCGTTCTAATCCTGTTTTTCTTGGTTTTCTTCCGCTCTAACCCGGCTTTTCTTGGTTTTTTTCGGCTCTAACCCTGTTTTTCTTGGTTTTCTTCCGTTCTAACCCGGCTTTTCTTGTTTTTTTTCGGCTATAACCCTGTTTTTCTTGGTTTATTTCGGCTCTAACCCTGTTTTCCTTGGTTTTATTCCGCTCTAACCCTGTTTTTCTTGGTTCTCCTCCGCTCTAACCCTGTTTTTCTTAGCTTTCTTCTGTTCTAACCCGGCTTTTCTTGGTTTTTTTCGGCTCTAACCCTGTTTTTCTTGTTTTTTTCCGGCTCTAACCCTATTTTTCTTGGTTTTCTTCCGTTCTAATCCTGTTTTTCTTGGTTTTCTTCCGCTCTAACCCGGCTTTTCTTGGTTTTTTTCGGCTCTAACCCTGTTTTTCTTGGTTTTCTTCCGTTCTAACCCGGCTTTTCTTGTTTTTTTCGGCTCTAACCCTGTTTTTCTTGGTTTTCTTTTGCTCTAACCTGGCTTTTCTTGGTTTTTTTCAGCTCTAACCCTGTTTTTCTTGGTTTATTTCGGCTCTAACCCTGTTTTCCTTGGTTTTATTCGACTCTAACCCTGTTTTTCTTGGTTTTCTTCCGTTCTAACCTTATTTTTCTTGGTTTTCCTTCGCTCTAACCCTGTTTTTCTTGGTTTCTTACGGCTCAAACGCTGTTTTTCTTGGTTTTTTTCAACTCTAACCCTGTTTTTCTTGGTTTTCTTCCGCTCAAACCCTGGTTTTCTTGTGTTTATCGGCTCTAACCCTGTTTTTCTTCGTTTTCTTCTGCTCTAACCCTGTTTTTCTTGGTTTTCTTCGGCTCTAACCCTGTTTATCTTGGTTTTCTTTAGTTCTAACTTGGCTTTTCTTGGTTTTCTTCCGCTCTAACCCTGTTTTTTTTGGTTTTCTTCCGATCTAACCTTGCTTTTCTTGGTTTTTTCCCGCTCTAACCAAGAAAAACAGGGTTATAGCCAAAAAAAACCAAGAAAAGCAGGGTTAGAACAATAGAAAACCAAGAAAAACAGGGTTTGAGCCGAAGAAAACCAATTAAAGCCGGGTTAGAACGGAAGAAAACCAAGAAAAACGGGGTTAGAGCCGAAGAAAACCAAGAAAAACTAGGTTAGAGCGGAAGAAACCCAAGAAAAAAAGGTTAGAGCCGAAAGAAACCAAGAAAATCAGGGTTAGAGCCAAAAAAACCCAAGAAAAACAGGGTTAGAGCCAAAAAAAACCAAGAAAAACAGGGTTAGAGCCGAAAAAAACCAAGAAAAGCAGTGTTAGAGCGGAAGAAAACCAAGAAAAACGGGGTTAGAGCCGAAGAAAACCAAGAAAAACATGGTTAGAGTGGAAGAAAACCTAGAAAAACGGGGTTAGAGCCGAAAAAATCTAAGAAAAACAGGGGTAGAGCCGAAAAAAAACAAGAAAAACAGGGTTAGAGCCGAAGAAAACCAAGAAAAACAGGGTTAGAGCGGAAGAAAACCAAGAAAAGCCGGGTTAGAACGGAAAAAATCCCAGAAAAACAGGGTTAGAGCGGAAGAAAAGCAAGAAAAGCCGTTTTAGAACGGAAGAAAACCAAGAAAAACAGGGTTAGAGCGGAAGAAAACCAAGAAAAGCAGGGTTAGAGTGGAAGAAAACCAAGAAAAACAGGGTTAGAGCCGAAAAAAAACAAGAAAAACAGGGTTAGAGCCGAAAAAAACCAAGAACAACAGGGTTAGAGCCGAAGAAAACCAAGAAAAACAGGGTTACAGCGGAAGAAAACCAAGAAAAACAGGGTAAGAGCCGAAAAAAACCAAGAAAAGCCGGGTTAGAACAAAAGAAAACCAAGAAAAACAGGGTTAGGGCCAAAAAAAACCAAGAAAAACAAGGTTAGATCCGAAAAAAACCGAGAAAAACAGGGTAAGAGCCGAAAAAAACCAAGAAAAACAGGGTTATATCGGAAGAAAACCAAGAAAAACAGGGTAAGAGCCAAAAAAAACCAAAAAAAAAACCCTAACTTCAACCCTAACCCTAACCCTAACCCTAACCCTAACCCTAACCCTAACCCTAACCCTAATCCTAACCCTAACCCGAACCCTAACCCTAGCCCTAACCCTCACCCTAACCCTAACCCTAACTCTAACCCTAACCCTAACCCTAACCCTAACCCTAACCCTAACCCTAACCCTACTCTAGCCCTAACCCTAACCCTAACCCTAACCCTAACCCTAACCCTAACCCTAACCCTAACCCTAACCCTAACCCTAACCCTACTCTAGCCCTAACCCTAACCCTAACCCTAACCCTAACCCTAACCCTAACCCTAACCCTAACCCTAACCCTAACCCTAACCCTACCCTAACCCTAACCCTACTCTAGCCCTAACCCTAACCCTAACCCTAACCCTAACCCTAACCCTAACCCTAACCCTAACCCTAACCCTAACCCTAACCCTAACCCTAACCCTACCCTAACCCTAACCCTACTCTAGCCCTAACCCTTACCCTAACCCTAACCCCTTTTTTCTACTCTAACCCTGTTTTTCTTGGTTTTCTTCCGCTCTAACCCTGTTTTTCTTGGTTTTCTTCCGTTCTAAATCTGCTTTCTTGGTTTTCTTGGGCTCTAACCCTGGTTTTCTTGGTTTTATTCCGCTCTAACCCTGGTTTTCTTGGTTTTTTTTCGGCTCTAACCCTGTTTTTCTTGGTTTTCTTCGGCTCTTACCCCGTTTTTCTTGGTTTTCTTCGGCTCTAACCCGTTTTTCTTGGTTTTCTTCCGTTCTAAACCGGCTTTTCTTGGTTTTTTTTTGCTCTAACCCTGTATTTCTTGGTTTTTTTTCAGCTCTAACCCTGTTTTTCTTGGTTTTTTTCGGCTCTAACCCTGTTTTTCTTGGGTTTTTTTCGGCTCTAACCCTGTTTTTCTTGGTATTCTTCTGCTCTAACCCGGTTTTTCTTGGTTTTTTTCGGCTCTAACCCTGTTTTTCTTGGTTTTTTTCGGATCTAACCCTGTTTTTCTTGGTTTTCTTCCGTTCTAACCCGGTTTTTCTAGGTTTTTTTCGGCTCTAACCGTGTTTTTCTTGGTTTTTTCCGGCTCTAACCCTGCTTTTCTTGGTTTTCTTCCGCTCTAACCCTGTTTTTCTTGGTTTTCTTCCGCTCTAACCCTGTTTTTCTTGGTTTTCTTCCGTTCTAACCTGGCTTTTCTTGGTTTTTTTCGGCTCTAACCCTGTTTTTCTTGGTTTTCTTCGGCTCTAACCCTGTTTTTCTTGGTTTTCTTCAGCTCTAACCCTGCTTTTCTTGGTTTTCTTCAGCACTAACTTTGTTTTTCTTGGTTTTTTACGGCTCGAACCCTGTTTTTCTTGGTTTTTTCCGGCTTTAACCCTGCTTTTCTTGGTTTTCTTCAGCTCTAACCTTGTTTTTCTTGGTTTTCTTCTGTTCTAACCCTGTTTTTCTTGGTTTTCTTCCGCTCTAACCCTGTTTTTCTTGGTTTTCTTCCGTTCTAACCCGGCTTCTCTTGTTTTTTTTCGGCTCTAACCCTGTTTTTCTTGGTGTTATTCGGCTCTAACCCTGCTTTCCTTGGTTTTCTCCGGCTCTAACCCTGTTTTTCTTGGTTTTCTTCCGCTCTAACCCTGTTTTTCTTGGTTTTCTTCCGATCTAACCCTGTTTTTCTTGGTTTTTTTCGGCTCTAACCTTGCTTTTCTTGGTTTTCTTCAGCTCTAACCTTGTTTTTCTTGGTTTTCTTCTGTTCTAACCCGGATTTTCTTGGTTTTCTTCGGCTCTAACTCTGTTTTTCTTGGTTTTCTTCCGCTCTAACCCTGTTTTTCTTGGTTCTCTTCGGCTCTAACCCCGTTTTTCTTGGTTTTCTTCCGTTCTAACCCGGCTTTTCTTGGTTTTCTTCCGTTCTAACCCTGTTTTTCTTGGTTTTTTTCGGCTCTAACCCTGTTTTTCTTGGTTTTTTTCGGCTCTAACCCTGTTTTTCTTGTTTTTTTTCGGCTCTAACCCTGTTTTTCTTGTTTTTTTTCGGCTCTAACCCAGTTTTTCTTGGTTTTTTTCGGCTCTAACCCTGCTTTTCTTGGTTCTCCTCCGCTCTAACCCTGTTTTTGTTAGTTTTCTTCCGTTCTAACCCGGCTTTTCTTGGTTTTTTTCGGCTCTAACCCTGTTTTTCTTGTTTTTTTCCGGCTCTAACCCTATTTTTCTTGGTTTTCTTCCGTTCTAATCCTGTTTTTCTTGGTTTTCTTCCGCTCTAACCCGGCTTTTCTTGGTTTTTTTCGGCTCTAACCCTGTTTTTCTTGGTTTTCTTCCGTTCTAACCCGGCTTTTCTTGTTTTTTTTCGGCTATAACCCTGTTTTTCTTGGTTTATTTCGGCTCTAACCCTGTTTTCCTTGGTTTTATTCCGCTCTAACCCTGTTTTTCTTGGTTCTCCTCCGCTCTAACCCTGTTTTTCTTAGCTTTCTTCTGTTCTAACCCGGCTTTTCTTGGTTTTTTTCGGCTCTAACCCTGTTTTTCTTGTTTTTTTCCGGCTCTAACCCTATTTTTCTTGGTTTTCTTCCGTTCTAATCCTGTTTTTCTTGGTTTTCTTCCGCTCTAACCCGGCTTTTCTTGGTTTTTTTCGGCTCTAACCCTGTTTTTCTTGGTTTTCTTCCGTTCTAACCCGGCTTTTCTTGTTTTTTTCGGCTCTAACCCTGTTTTTCTTGGTTTTCTTTTGCTCTAACCTGGCTTTTCTTGGTTTTTTTCAGCTCTAACCCTGTTTTTCTTGGTTTATTTCGGCTCTAACCCTGTTTTCCTTGGTTTTATTCGACTCTAACCCTGTTTTTCTTGGTTTTCTTCCGTTCTAACCTTATTTTTCTTGGTTTTCCTTCGCTCTAACCCTGTTTTTCTTGGTTTCTTACGGCTCGAACCCTGTTTTTCTTGGTTTTTTTCAACTCTAACCCTGTTTTTCTTGGTTTTCTTCCGCTCAAACCCTGGTTTTCTTGTGTTTATCGGCTCTAACCCTGTTTTTCTTCGTTTTCTTCTGCTCTAACCCTGTTTTTCTTGGTTTTCTTCGGCTCTAACCCTGTTTATCTTGGTTTTCTTTAGTTCTAACTTGGCTTTTCTTGGTTTTCTTCCGCTCTAACCCTGTTTTTTTTGGTTTTCTTCCGATCTAACCTTGCTTTTCTTGGTTTTTTCCCGCTCTAACCAAGAAAAACAGGGTTATAGCCAAAAAAAACCAAGAAAAGCAGGGTTAGAACAATAGAAAACCAAGAAAAACAGGGTTTGAGCCGAAGAAAACCAATTAAAGCCGGGTTAGAACGGAAGAAAACCAAGAAAAACGGGGTTAGAGCCGAAGAAAACCAAGAAAAACTAGGTTAGAGCGGAAGAAACCCAAGAAAAAAAGGTTAGAGCCGAAAGAAACCAAGAAAATCAGGGTTAGAGCCAAAAAAACCCAAGAAAAACAGGGTTAGAGCCAAAAAAAACCAAGAAAAACAGGGTTAGAGCCGAAAAAAACCAAGAAAAGCAGTGTTAGAGCGGAAGAAAACCAAGAAAAACGGGGTTAGAGCCGAAGAAAACCAAGAAAAACATGGTTAGAGTGGAAGAAAACCTAGAAAAACGGGGTTAGAGCCGAAAAAATCTAAGAAAAACAGGGGTAGAGCCGAAAAAAAACAAGAAAAACAGGGTTAGAGCCGAAGAAAACCAAGAAAAACAGGGTTAGAGCGGAAGAAAACCAAGAAAAGCCGGGTTAGAACGGAAAAAATCCCAGAAAAACAGGGTTAGAGCGGAAGAAAAGCAAGAAAAGCCGTTTTAGAACGGAAGAAAACCAAGAAAAACAGGGTTAGAGCGGAAGAAAACCAAGAAAAGCAGGGTTAGAGTGGAAGAAAACCAAGAAAAACAGGGTTAGAGCCGAAAAAAAACAAGAAAAACAGGGTTAGAGCCGAAAAAAACCAAGAACAACAGGGTTAGAGCCGAAGAAAACCAAGAAAAACAGGGTTACAGCGGAAGAAAACCAAGAAAAACAGGGTAAGAGCCGAAAAAAACCAAGAAAAGCCGGGTTAGAACAAAAGAAAACCAAGAAAAACAGGGTTAGGGCCAAAAAAAACCAAGAAAAACAAGGTTAGATCCGAAAAAAACCGAGAAAAACAGGGTAAGAGCCGAAAAAAACCAAGAAAAACAGGGTTATATCGGAAGAAAACCAAGAAAAACAGGGTAAGAGCCAAAAAAAACCAAAAAAAAAACCCTACCTTCAACCCTAACCCTAACCCTAACCCTAACCCTAACCCTAACCCTAACCCTAACCCTAATCCTAACCCTAACCCGAACCCTAACCCTAGCCCTAACCCTCACCCTAACCCTAACCCTAACCCTAACCCTAACCCTAACCCTAACCCTAACCCTAACCCTAACCCTAACCCTACTCTAGCCCTAACCCTAACCCTAACCCTAACCCTAACCCTAACCCTAACCCTAACCCTAACCCTAACCCTAACCCTAACCCTAACCCTAACCCTAACCCTAACCCTAACCCTAACCCTACTCTAGCCCTAACCCTAACCCTAACCCTAACCCTAACCCTAACCCTAACCCTAACCCTAACCCTAACCCTAACCCTACCCTAACCCTAACCCTACTCTAGCCCTAACCCTAACCCTAACCCTAACCCTAACCCTAACCCTAACCCTAACCCTAACCCTAACCCTAACCCTAACCCTAACCCTAACCCTACCCTAACCCTAACCCTACTCTAGCCCTAACCCTTACCCTAACCCTAACCCTAACCCTAACCCCTTTTTTCTACTCTAACCCTGTTTTTCTTGGTTTTCTTCCGCTCTAACCCTGTTTTTCTTGGTTTTCTTCCGTTCTAAATCTGCTTTCTTGGTTTTCTTGGGCTCTAACCCTGGTTTTCTTGGTTTTATTCCGCTCTAACCCTGGTTTTCTTGGTTTTTTTTCGGCTCTAACCCTGTTTTTCTTGGTTTTCTTCGGCTCTTACCCCGTTTTTCTTGGTTTTCTTCGGCTCTAACCCGTTTTTCTTGGTTTTCTTCCGTTCTAAACCGGCTTTTCTTGGTTTTTTTTTGCTCTAACCCTGTATTTCTTGGTTTTTTTTCAGCTCTAACCCTGTTTTTCTTGGTTTTTTTCGGCTCTAACCCTGTTTTTCTTGGGTTTTTTTCGGCTCTAACCCTGTTTTTCTTGGTATTCTTCTGCTCTAACCCGGTTTTTCTTGGTTTTTTTCGGCTCTAACCCTGTTTTTCTTGGTTTTTTTCGGATCTAACCCTGTTTTTCTTGGTTTTCTTCCGTTCTAACCCGGTTTTTCTAGGTTTTTTTCGGCTCTAACCCTGTTTTTCTTGGTATTCTTCTGCTCTAACCCGGTTTTTCTTGGTTTTTTTCGGCTCTAACCCTGTTTTTCTTGGTTTTTTTCGGATCTAACCCTGTTTTTCTTGGTTTTCTTCCGTTCTAACCCGGTTTTTCTAGGTTTTTTTCGGCTCTAACCGTGTTTTTCTTGGTTTTTTCCGGCTCTAACCCTGCTTTTCTTGGTTTTCTTCCGCTCTAACCCTGTTTTTCTTGGTTTTCTTCCGCTCTAACCCTGTTTTTCTTGGTTTTCTTCCGTTCTAACCTGGCTTTTCTTGGTTTTTTTCGGCTCTAACCCTGTTTTTCTTGGTTTTCTTCGGCTCTAACCCTGTTTTTCTTGGTTTTCTTCAGCTCTAACCCTGCTTTTCTTGGTTTTCTTCAGCACTAACTTTGTTTTTCTTGGTTTTTTACGGCTCGAACCCTGTTTTTCTTGGTTTTTTCCGGCTTTAACCCTGCTTTTCTTGGTTTTCTTCAGCTCTAACCTTGTTTTTCTTGGTTTTCTTCTGTTCTAACCCTGTTTTTCTTGGTTTTCTTCCGCTCTAACCCTGTTTTTCTTGGTTTTCTTCCGTTCTAACCCGGCTTCTCTTGTTTTTTTTCGGCTCTAACCCTGTTTTTCTTGGTGTTATTCGGCTCTAACCCTGCTTTCCTTGGTTTTCTCCGGCTCTAACCCTGTTTTTCTTGGTTTTCTTCCGCTCTAACCCTGTTTTTCTTGGTTTTCTTCCGATCTAACCCTGTTTTTCTTGGTTTTTTTCGGCTCTAACCTTGCTTTTCTTGGTTTTCTTCAGCTCTAACCTTGTTTTTCTTGGTTTTCTTCTGTTCTAACCCGGATTTTCTTGGTTTTCTTCGGCTCTAACTCTGTTTTTCTTGGTTTTCTTCCGCTCTAACCCTGTTTTTCTTGGTTCTCTTCGGCTCTAACCCCGTTTTTCTTGGTTTTCTTCCGTTCTAACCCGGCTTTTCTTGGTTTTTTTCGGCTCTAACCCTGTTTTTCTTGTTTTTTTCCGGCTCTAACCCTATTTTTCTTGGTTTTCTTCCGTTCTAATCCTGTTTTTCTTGGTTTTCTTCCGCTCTAACCCGGCTTTTCTTGGTTTTTTTCGGCTCTAACCCTGTTTTTCTTGGTTTTCTTCCGTTCTAACCCGGCTTTTCTTGTTTTTTTTCGGCTATAACCCTGTTTTTCTTGGTTTATTTCGGCTCTAACCCTGTTTTCCTTGGTTTTATTCGGCTCTAACCCTGTTTTTCTTGGTTTTCTTCCGTTCTAACCCGGCTTTTCTTGGTTTTCCTCCGCTCTAACCCTGTTTTTCTTGGTTTCTTACGGCTCGAACCCTGATTTTCTTGGTTTTTTCCGGCTCTAACCCTGCTTTTCTTGGTTTTCTTCCGCTCAAACCCTGGTTTTCTTGGTTTTTTTCGGCTCTAACCCTGTTTTTCTTGGTTTTCTTCTGCTCTAACACTGTTTTTCTTGGTTTTCTCCGGCTCTAACCCTGTTTTTCTTGGTATTCTTATGCTCTCACCCTGTTTTTCTTGGTTTACTTCCTCTCTAACCTGGCTTTTCTTGGTTTTCTTCCTTTCTAACACTGTTATTCTTGGTTTTCTTCCAGTCTAACCCTGCTTTTCTTGGTTTTCTTCGGCTCTAACCCCGTTTTTCTTGGTTTTCTTCCGTTCTATCCCGGCTTTTCTTGGTTTTCTTCCGCTCTAACCCTGTTTTTATTGCTTTTCTACTGTTCTAACATGGCTTTTCTTGGTTTTTTTCGGCTCTAACCCTGCTTTCCTTGGTTTTCTCCGGCTCTAACCCTGTTTTTCTTGGTTTTCTTCCGCTCTAACCCTGTTTTTCTTGGTTTTCTTCGGCTCTAACCCTGTTTTTCTTGGTTTTCTTCAACTCTAACCCTTTTTTTCTTGTTTTTTTTCGGCTCTAACCCTGTTTTTCTTGGTTTTATTCTGCTCTAACCCTGTTTTTCTTGTTTTTCTTCCGCTCTAACCCAGTTTATCTTGGTTTTCTTCAGCTCTAATCCTGTTTTTCTTGGTTTTCTTCCGCTCTAACCCTGTTTTTCTTTGTTTTCTTCCGCTCTAACTCTGTTTTTCTTGGTTTTTTTCGGCTCTAACCCTGTTTTTCTTCGTTTTCTTCCGCTCTACCCTGCTTTTCTTGGTTATCTTCTGCTCTAACCACTTTTTTCTTGGATTTTCAACTCTAACCGTGTTTTTCTTGGTTTTCTTCGGCTCTAACCCTGTTTTTCTTGGTTTTCTTCCGTTCTAACTTGGCTTTTCTTGGTTTATTTCGGCTCTAACCCTGTTTTTCTTGGTTTCTTTTGTTCTAACACGGCTTTTCTTGTTTTTTTTTCGGCTCTACCCTGTTTTTCTTGGTTTTCTTTTGTTCTAACACGGCTTTACTTGGTTTTTTTCGGCTCTAACCCTGTTTTTCTTGGTTTATTTCGGCTCTAACCCTGTTTTTCTTGGTTTTCTTCGGCTCTAACCCTGTTTTTCTTGGTTTTCTTCCGCTCTAACCCTGCTTTTCTTGGTTTTCTTCAGCACTAACCCTGTTTTTCTTGGTTTTTTACGGCTCGAACCCTGTTTTTCTTGGTTTTTTTCTGCTTTAACCCTGCTTTTCTTGGTTTTCTTCAGCACTAACCTTGTTTTTCTTGGTTTTCTTCTGTTCTAACCCTGTTTTTCTTGGTTTTCTTCCGCTCTAACCCTGTTTTTCTTAGTTTTCTTCCGTTCTAACCCGGCTTCTCTTGTTTTTTTTCGGCTCTAACCTTGTTTTTCTTGGTGTTATTCGGCTCTAACCCTGCTTTCCTTGGTTTTCTCCGGCTCTAACCCTGTTTTTCTTGGTTATCTTCCGCTCTAACCCTGTTTTTCTTGGTTTTCTTCCACTCTAACCCTGTTTTTCTTTGTTTTTTTCGGCTCTAACTTTGTTTTTCTTGGTTTTCTTCCGCTCTAACCCTGTTTTTCTTGGTTCTCTTCGGCTCTAACCCCGTTTTTCTTGGTTTTCTTCCGTTCTAACCCGGCTTTTCTTGGTTTTCTTCCGCTCTAACCCTGTTTTTCTTGGTTTTATTCTGCTCTAACCCTGTTTTTCTTGTTTTTTTTCGGCTCTAACCCTGTTTTTCTTGGTTTTTTTCGGCTCTAACCCTGTTTTTCTTGGTTTTTTTCGGCTCTAACCCGGTTTTTCTTGGTTTTTTTCCGCTCTAACCCTGTTTTTCTTGGTTCTCCTCCACTCTAACCCTGTTTTTCTTAGTTTTCTTCCGTTCTAACCCGGCTTTTCTTGGTTTTTTTCGGCTCTAACCCTGTTTTTCTTGTTTTTTTCCGGCTCTAACCCTATTTTTCTTGGTTTTCTTCCGTTCTAATCCTGTTTTTCTTGGTTTTCTTCCGCTCTAACCCGGCTTTTCTTGTTTTTTTCGGCTCTAACCCTGTTTTTCTTGGTTTTCTTCTGTTCTAACCCGGCTTTTCTTGTTTTTTTCGGCTCTAACCCTGTTTTTCTTGGTTTTCTTTTGTTCTAACCTGGCTTTTCTTGGTTTTTTTCAGCTCTAACCCTGTTTTTCTTGGTTTATTTCGGCTCTAACCCTGTTTTCCTTGGTTTTATTCGACTCTAACCCTGTTTTTCTTGGTTTTCTTCCGTTCTAACCCTGTTTTTCTTGGTTTTCCTTCGCTCTAACCCTGTTTTTCTTGGTTTCTTACGGCTCGAACCCTGTTTTTCTTGGTTTTTTTCAACTCTAACCCTGTTTTTCTTGGTTTTCTTCCGCTCAAACCCTGGTTTTCTTCTGTTTTTCGGCTCTAACCCTGTTTTTCTTCGTTTTCTTCTGCTCTAACCCTGTTTTTCTTGGTTTTCTTAAGCTCTAACCCTGTTTATCTTGGTTTTCTTACGTTCTAACCCGGCTTTTCTTGGTTTTCTTCCGCTCTAACCCTGTTTTTTTTGGTTTTCTTCCGATCTAACCTTGCTTTTCTTCGTTTTTTCCCGCTCTAACCAAGAAAAACAGGGTTATAGCCGAAGAAAACCGAGAAAAGCCGGGTTAGAACGGAAAAAAACCAAGAAAAACAGGGTTATAGCCAAAAAAAACCAAGAAAAGCAGGGTTAGAACAAAAGAAAACCAAGAAAAACAGGGTTTGAGCCGAAGAAAATCAATTAAAGCCGGGTTAAAACGGAAGAAAACCAAGAAAAATGGGGTTAGAGCCGAAGAAAACCAAGAAAAACTAGGTTAGAGCGGAAGAAACCCAAGAAAAAAAGGTTAGAGCCGAAAGAAACCATGAAAATCAGGGTTAGAGCCAAAAAAACCCAAGAAAAACAGGGTTAGAGCCGAAAAAATCCAAGAAAAACAGGGTTAGAGCCGAAAAAAACCAAGAAAAGCAGGGTTAGAGCGGAAGAAAACCAAGAAAAACAGGATTAGAACCGAAAAAAAACAAGAAAAACAGGGTTAGAGCCGAAAAAAACCAAGAACAACAGGGTTAGAGGCGAAGAAAACCAAGAAAAACAGGGATAGAGCGGAAGAAAACCAAGAAAAACAGGGTAAGAGCCGAAAAAAACCAAGAAAAGCCGGGTTAGAACGGAAGAAAACCAAGAAAAACAGGGTTAGGGCCAAAAAAAACCAAGAAAAACAAGGTTAGATCCGAAAAAAACCGAGAAAAACAGGGTAAGAGCCGAAAAAAACCAAGAAAAACAGGGTTATATCGGAAAAAACCAAGAAAAACAGGGTAAGAGCCAAAAACAACCAAGAAAAAAAACCCTAACTTTAACCCTAACCCTAACCCTAACCCTAACCCTAACCCTAACCCTAACCCTAACCCTAACCCTAACCCTAAACCTAACCCTAACCCTAACCCTAACCCTAACCCTAACCCTAACCCTAACCCTAATCCTAACCCTAACCCGAACCCTAACCCTAGCCCTAACCCTAACCCTAACCCTAACCCTAACCCTAACCCTAACCCTAACCCTAACCCTACTCTAGCCCTAACCCTAACCCTAACCCTAACCCTAACCCTAACCCTAACCCTAACCCTAACCCTAACCCTAACCCTAACCCTAACCCTAACCCTAACCCTAACCCTAACCCTAACCCTAACCCTAACCCTAACCCTAACCCTAACCCTAACCCTAACCCTACTCTAGCCCTAACCCTAACCCTAACCCTAACCCTAACCCTAACCCTAACCCTAACCCTAACCCTAACCCTAACCCTAACCCTAACCCTAACCCTAACCCTACTCTAGCCCTAAACCTAACCCTAACCCTAACCCTAACCCTAACCCTAACCCTAACCCTAACCCTAACCCTAACCCTAACCCTAACCCTAACCCTAACCCTAACCCTAACCCTAACCCTAACCCTAACCCTAACCCTACTCTAGCCCTAACCCTAACCCTAACCCTAACCCTAACCCTAACCCTAACCCTAACCCTAACCCTAACCCTAACCCTAACCCTAACCCTACCCTAACCCTAACCCTACTCTAGCCCTAACCCTAACCCTAACCCTAACCCTAACCCTAACCCTAACCCTAACCCTAACCCTAACCCTAACCCTAACCCTAACCCTAACCCTAACCCTACCCTAACCCTAACCCTACTCTAGCCCTAACCCTTACCCTAACCCTAACCCTAACCCTAACCCCTTTTTTCTACTCTAACCCTGTTTTTCTTGGTTTTCTTCCGCTCTAACCCTGTTTTTCTTGGTTTTCTTCCGTTCTAAATCTGCTTTCTTGGTTTTCTTGGGCTCTAACCCTGGTTTTCTTGGTTTTATTCCGCTCTAACCCTGGTTTTCTTGGTTTTTTTTCGGCTCTAACCCTGTTTTTCTTGGTTTTCTTCGGCTCTTACCCCGTTTTTCTTGGTTTTCTTCGGCTCTAACCCGTTTTTCTTGGTTTTCTTCCGTTCTAAACCGGCTTTTCTTGGTTTTTTTTTGCTCTAACCCTGTATTTCTTGGTTTTTTTTCAGCTCTAACCCTGTTTTTCTTGTTTTTTTTCGGCTCTAACCCTGTTTTTCTTGGGTTTTTTTCGGCTCTAACCCTGTTTTTCTTGGTATTCTTCTGCTCTAACCCGGTTTTTCTTGGTTTTTTTCGGCTCTAACCCTGTTTTTCTTGGTTTTTTTCGGATCTAACCCTGTTTTTCTTGGTTTTCTTCCGTTCTAACCCGGTTTTTCTAGGTTTTTTTCGGCTCTAACCGTGTTTTTCTTGGTTTTTTCCGGCTCTAACCCTGCTTTTCTTGGTTTTCTTCCGCTCTAACCCTGTTTTTCTTGGTTTTCTTCTGCTCTAACCCTGTTTTTCTTGGTTTTCTTCCGTTCTAACCTGGCTTTTCTTGGTTTTTTTCGGCTCTAACCCTGTTTTTCTTGGTTTTCTTCGGCTCTAACCCTGTTTTTCTTGGTTTTCTTCAGCTCTAACCCTGCTTTTCTTGGTTTTCTTCAGCACTAACTTTGTTTTTCTTGGTTTTTTACGGCTCGAACCCTGTTTTTCTTGGTTTTTTCCGGCTTTAACCCTGCTTTTCTTGGTTTTCTTCAGCTCTAACCTTGTTTTTCTTGGTTTTCTTCTGTTCTAACCCTGTTTTTCTTGGTTTTCTTCCGCTCTAACCCTGTTTTTCTTGGTTTTCTTCCGTTCTAACCCGGCTTCTCTTGTTTTTTTTCGGCTCTAACCCTGTTTTTCTTGGTGTTATTCGGCTCTAACCCTGCTTTCCTTGGTTTTCTCCGGCTCTAACCCTGTTTTTCTTGGTTTTCTTCCGCTCTAACCCTGTTTTTCTTGGTTTTCTTCCGATCTAACCCTGTTTTTCTTGGTTTTTTTCAACTCTAACCTTGCTTTTCTTGGTTTTCTTCAGCTCTAACCTTGTTTTTCTTGGTTTTCTTCTGTTCTAACCCGGATTTTCTTGGTTTTCTTCGGCTCTAACTCTGTTTTTCTTGGTTTTCTTCCGCTCTAACCCTGTTTTTCTTGGTTCTCTTCGGCTCTAACCCCGTTTTTCTTGGTTTTCTTCCGTTCTAACCCGGCTTTTCTTGGTTTTCTTCCGTTCTAACCCTGTTTTTCTTGGTTTTTTTCGGCTCTAACCCTGTTTTTCTTGGTTTTTTTCGGCTCTAACCCTGTTTTTCTTGTTTTTTTTCGGCTCTAACCCTGTTTTTCTTGTTTTTTTTCGGCTCTAACCCAGTTTTTCTTGGTTTTTTTCGGCTCTAACCCTGCTTTTCTTGGTTCTCCTCCGCTCTAACCCTGTTTTTGTTAGTTTTCTTCCGTTCTAACCCGGCTTTTCTTGGTTTTTTTCGGCTCTAACCCTGTTTTTCTTGTTTTTTTCCGGCTCTAACCCTATTTTTCTTGGTTTTCTTCCGTTCTAATCCTGTTTTTCTTGGTTTTCTTCCGCTCTAACCCGGCTTTTCTTGGTTTTTTTCGGCTCTAACCCTGTTTTTCTTGGTTTTCTTCCGTTCTAACCCGGCTTTTCTTGTTTTTTTTCGGCTATAACCCTGTTTTTCTTGGTTTATTTCGGCTCTAACCCTGTTTTCCTTGGTTTTATTCCGCTCTAACCCTGTTTTTCTTGGTTCTCCTCCGCTCTAACCCTGTTTTTCTTAGCTTTCTTCTGTTCTAACCCGGCTTTTCTTGGTTTTTTTCGGCTCTAACCCTGTTTTTCTTGTTTTTTTCCGGCTCTAACCCTATTTTTCTTGGTTTTCTTCCGTTCTAATCCTGTTTTTCTTGGTTTTCTTCCGCTCTAACCCGGCTTTTCTTGGTTTTTTTCGGCTCTAACCCTGTTTTTCTTGGTTTTCTTCCGTTCTAACCCGGCTTTTCTTGTTTTTTTCGGCTCTAACCCTGTTTTTCTTGGTTTTCTTTTGCTCTAACCTGGCTTTTCTTGGTTTTTTTCAGCTCTAACCCTGTTTTTCTTGGTTTATTTCGGCTCTAACCCTGTTTTCCTTGGTTTTATTCGACTCTAACCCTGTTTTTCTTGGTTTTCTTCCGTTCTAACCTTATTTTTCTTGGTTTTCCTTCGCTCTAACCCTGTTTTTCTTGGTTTCTTACGGCTCGAACCCTGTTTTTCTTGGTTTTTTTCAACTCTAACCCTGTTTTTCTTGGTTTTCTTCCGCTCAAACCCTGGTTTTCTTGTGTTTATCGGCTCTAACCCTGTTTTTCTTCGTTTTCTTCTGCTCTAACCCTGTTTTTCTTGGTTTTCTTCGGCTCTAACCCTGTTTATCTTGGTTTTCTTTAGTTCTAACTTGGCTTTTCTTGGTTTTCTTCCGCTCTAACCCTGTTTTTTTTGGTTTTCTTCCGATCTAACCTTGCTTTTCTTGGTTTTTTCCCGCTCTAACCAAGAAAAACAGGGTTATAGCCAAAAAAAACCAAGAAAAGCAGGGTTAGAACAATAGAAAACCAAGAAAAACAGGGTTTGAGCCGAAGAAAACCAATTAAAGCCGGGTTAGAACGGAAGAAAACCAAGAAAAACGGGGTTAGAGCCGAAGAAAACCAAGAAAAACTAGGTTAGAGCGGAAGAAACCCAAGAAAAAAAGGTTAGAGCCGAAAGAAACCAAGAAAATCAGGGTTAGAGCCAAAAAAACCCAAGAAAAACAGGGTTAGAGCCAAAAAAAACCAAGAAAAACAGGGTTAGAGCCGAAAAAAACCAAGAAAAGCAGTGTTAGAGCGGAAGAAAACCAAGAAAAACGGGGTTAGAGCCGAAGAAAACCAAGAAAAACATGGTTAGAGTGGAAGAAAACCTAGAAAAACGGGGTTAGAGCCGAAAAAATCTAAGAAAAACAGGGGTAGAGCCGAAAAAAAACAAGAAAAACAGGGTTAGAGCCGAAGAAAACCAAGAAAAACAGGGTTAGAGCGGAAGAAAACCAAGAAAAGCCGGGTTAGAACGGAAAAAATCCCAGAAAAACAGGGTTAGAGCGGAAGAAAAGCAAGAAAAGCCGTTTTAGAACGGAAGAAAACCAAGAAAAACAGGGTTAGAGCGGAAGAAAACCAAGAAAAGCAGGGTTAGAGTGGAAGAAAACCAAGAAAAACAGGGTTAGAGCCGAAAAAAAACAAGAAAAACAGGGTTAGAGCCGAAAAAAACCAAGAACAACAGGGTTAGAGCCGAAGAAAACCAAGAAAAACAGGGTTACAGCGGAAGAAAACCAAGAAAAACAGGGTAAGAGCCGAAAAAAACCAAGAAAAGCCGGGTTAGAACAAAAGAAAACCAAGAAAAACAGGGTTAGGGCCAAAAAAAACCAAGAAAAACAAGGTTAGATCCGAAAAAAACCGAGAAAAACAGGGTAAGAGCCGAAAAAAACCAAGAAAAACAGGGTTATATCGGAAGAAAACCAAGAAAAACAGGGTAAGAGCCAAAAAAAACCAAAAAAAAAACCCTAACTTCAACCCTAACCCTAACCCTAACCCTAACCCTAACCCTAACCCTAACCCTAACCCTAACCCTAACCCTAATCCTAACCCTAACCCGAACCCTAACCCTAGCCCTAACCCTCACCCTAACCCTAACCCTAACCCTAACCCTAACCCTAACCCTAACCCTAACCCTAACCCTAACCCTAACCCTACTCTAGCCCTAACCCTAACCCTAACCCTAACCCTAACCCTAACCCTAACCCTAACCCTAACCCTAACCCTAACCCTAACCCTAACCCTAACCCTAACCCTAACCCTAACCCTAACCCTACTCTAGCCCTAAACCTAACCCTAACCCTAACCCTAACCCTAACCCTAACCCTAACCCTAACCCTAACCCTAACCCTAACCCTAACCCTAACCCTAACCCTACTCTAGCCCTAACCTTAACCCTAACCCTAACCCTAACCCTAACCCTAACCCTAACCCTAACCCTAACCCTAACCCTAACCCTACTCTAGCCCTAACCCTAACCCTAACCCTAACCCTAACCCTAACCCTAACCCTAACCCTAACCCTAACCCTAACCCTAACCCTAACCCTAACCCTACCCTAACCCTAACCCTACTCTAGCCCTAACCCTAACCCTAACCCTAACCCTAACCCTAACCCTAACCCTAACCCTAACCCTAACCCTAACCCTAACCCTACCCTAACCCTAACCCTACTCTAGCCCTAACCCTTACCCTAACCCTAACCCTAACCCTAACCCCTTTTTTCTACTCTAACCCTGTTTTTCTTGGTTTTCTTCCGCTCTAACCCTGTTTTTCTTGGTTTTCTTCCGTTCTAAATCTGCTTTCTTGGTTTTCTTGGGCTCTAACCCTGGTTTTCTTGGTTTTATTCCGCTCTAACCCTGGTTTTCTTGGTTTTTTTTCGGCTCTAACCCTGTTTTTCTTGGTTTTCTTCGGCTCTTACCCCGTTTTTCTTGGTTTTCTTCGGCTCTAACCCGTTTTTCTTGGTTTTCTTCCGTTCTAAACCGGCTTTTCTTGGTTTTTTTTTGCTCTAACCCTGTATTTCTTGGTTTTTTTTCAGCTCTAACCCTGTTTTTCTTGGTTTTTTTCGGCTCTAACCCTGTTTTTCTTGGGTTTTTTTCGGCTCTAACCCTGTTTTTCTTGGTATTCTTCTGCTCTAACCCGGTTTTTCTTGGTTTTTTTCGGCTCTAACCCTGTTTTTCTTGGTTTTTTTCGGATCTAACCCTGTTTTTCTTGGTTTTCTTCCGTTCTAACCCGGTTTTTCTAGGTTTTTTTCGGCTCTAACCCTGTTTTTCTTGGTATTCTTCTGCTCTAACCCGGTTTTTCTTGGTTTTTTTCGGCTCTAACCCTGTTTTTCTTGGTTTTTTTCGGATCTAACCCTGTTTTTCTTGGTTTTCTTCCGTTCTAACCCGGTTTTTCTAGGTTTTTTTCGGATCTAACCGTGTTTTTCTTGGTTTTTTCCGGCTCTAACCCTGCTTTTCTTGGTTTTCTTCCGCTCTAACCCTGTTTTTCTTGGTTTTCTTCCGCTCTAACCCTGTTTTTCTTGGTTTTCTTCCGTTCTAACCTGGCTTTTCTTGGTTTTTTTCGGCTCTAACCCTGTTTTTCTTGGTTTTCTTCGGCTCTAACCCTGTTTTTCTTGGTTTTCTTCAGCTCTAACCCTGCTTTTCTTGGTTTTCTTCAGCACTAACTTTGTTTTTCTTGTTTTTTTACGGCTCGAACCCTGTTTTTCTTGGTTTTTTCCGGCTTTAACCCTGCTTTTCTTGGTTTTCTTCAGCTCTAACCTTGTTTTTCTTGGTTTTCTTCTGTTCTAACCCTGTTTTTCTTGGTTTTCTTCCGCTCTAACCCTGTTTTTCTTGGTTTTCTTCCGTTCTAACCCGGCTTCTCTTGTTTTTTTTCGGCTCTAACCCTGTTTTTCTTGGTGTTATTCGGCTCTAACCCTGCTTTCCTTGGTTTTCTCCGGCTCTAACCCTGTTTTTCTTGGTTTTCTTCCGCTCTAACCCTGTTTTTCTTGGTTTTCTTCCGATCTAACCCTGTTTTTCTTGGTTTTTTTCGGCTCTAACCTTGTTTTTCTTGGTTTTCTTCTGTTCTAACCCGGATTTTCTTGGTTTTCTTCGGCTCTAACTCTGTTTTTCTTGGTTTTCTTCCGCTCTAACCCTGTTTTTCTTGGTTCTCTTCGGCTCTAACCCCGTTTTTCTTGGTTTTCTTCCGTTCTAACCCGGCTTTTCTTGGTTTTCTTCCGTTCTAACCCTGTTTTTCTTGGTTTTTTTCGGCTCTAACCCTGTTTTTCTTGGTTTTTTTCGGATCTAACCCTGTTTTTCTTGGTTTTCTTCCGTTCTAACCCGGTTTTTCTAGGTTTTTTTCGGCTCTAACCCTGTTTTTCTTGGTATTCTTCTGCTCTAACCCGGTTTTTCTTGGTTTTTTTCGGCTCTAACCCTGTTTTTCTTGGTTTTTTTCGGATCTAACCCTGTTTTTCTTGGTTTTCTTCCGTTCTAACCCGGTTTTTCTAGGTTTTTTTCGGCTCTAACCGTGTTTTTCTTGGTTTTTTCCGGCTCTAACCCTGCTTTTCTTGGTTTTCTTCCGCTCTAACCCTGTTTTTCTTGGTTTTCTTCCGCTCTAACCCTGTTTTTCTTGGTTTTCTTCCGTTCTAACCTGGCTTTTCTTGGTTTTTTTCGGCTCTAACCCTGTTTTTCTTGGTTTTCTTCGGCTCTAACCCTGTTTTTCTTGGTTTTCTTCAGCTCTAACCCTGCTTTTCTTGGTTTTCTTCAGCACTAACTTTGTTTTTCTTGTTTTTTTACGGCTCGAACCCTGTTTTTCTTGGTTTTTTCCGGCTTTAACCCTGCTTTTCTTGGTTTTCTTCAGCTCTAACCTTGTTTTTCTTGGTTTTCTTCTGTTCTAACCCTGTTTTTCTTGGTTTTCTTCCGCTCTAACCCTGTTTTTCTTGGTTTTCTTCCGTTCTAACCCGGCTTCTCTTGTTTTTTTTCGGCTCTAACCCTGTTTTTCTTGGTGTTATTCGGCTCTAACCCTGCTTTCCTTGGTTTTCTCCGGCTCTAACCCTGTTTTTCTTGGTTTTCTTCCGCTCTAACCCTGTTTTTCTTGGTTTTCTTCCGATCTAACCCTGTTTTTCTTGGTTTTTTTCGGCTCTAACCTTGTTTTTCTTGGTTTTCTTCTGTTCTAACCCGGATTTTCTTGGTTTTCTTCGGCTCTAACTCTGTTTTTCTTGGTTTTCTTCCGCTCTAACCCTGTTTTTCTTGGTTCTCTTCGGCTCTAACCCCGTTTTTCTTGGTTTTCTTCCGTTCTAACCCGGCTTTTCTTGGTTTTCTTCCGTTCTAACCCTGTTTTTCTTGGTTTTTTTCGGCTCTAACCCTGTTTTTCTTGGTTTTTTTCGGCTCTAACCCTGTTTTTCTTGTTTTTTTTCGGCTCTAACCCTGTTTTTCTTGTTTTTTTTCGGCTCTAACCCAGTTTTTCTTGGTTTTTTTCGGCTCTAACCCTGCTTTTCTTGGTTCTCCTCCGCTCTAACCCTGTTTTTGTTAGTTTTCTTCCGTTCTAACCCGGCTTTTCTTGGTTTTTTTCGGCTCTAACCCTGTTTTTCTTGTTTTTTTCCGGCTCTAACCCTATTTTTCTTGGTTTTCTTCCGTTCTAATCCTGTTTTTCTTGGTTTTCTTCCGCTCTAACCCGGCTTTTCTTGGTTTTTTTCGGCTCTAACCCTGTTTTTCTTGGTTTTCTTCCGTTCTAACCCGGCTTTTCTTGTTTTTTTTCGGCTATAACCCTGTTTTTCTTGGTTTATTTCGGCTCTAACCCTGTTTTCCTTGGTTTTATTCGGCTCTAACCCTGTTTTTCTTGGTTTTCTTCCGCTCTAACCCGGCTTTTTTTGGTTTTCCTCCGCTCTAACCCTGTTTTTCTTGGTTTCTTACGGCTCGAACCCTGATTTTCTTGGTTTTTTCCGGCTCTAACCCTGCTTTTCTTGGTTTTCTTCCGCTCAAACCCTGGTTTTCTTGGTTTTTTTCGGCTCTAACCCTGTTTTTCTTGGTTTTCTTCTGCTCTAACACTGTTTTTCTTGGTTTTCTCCGGCTCTAACCCTGTTTTTCTTGGTATTCTTATGCTCTCACCCTGTTTTTCTTGGTTTACTTCCTCTCTAACCTGGCTTTTCTTGGTTTTCTTCCTTTCTAACACTGTTATTCTTGGTTTTCTTCCAGTCTAACCCTGCTTTTCTTGGTTTTCTTCGGCTCTAACCCCGTTTTTCTTGGTTTTCTTCCGTTCTATCCCGGCTTTTCTTGGTTTTCTTCCGCTCTAACCCTGTTTTTATTGCTTTTCTACTGTTCTAACATGGCTTTTCTTGGTTTTTTTCGGCTCTAACCCTGCTTTCCTTGGTTTTCTCCGGCTCTAACCCTGTTTTTCTTGGTTTTCTTCCGCTCTAACCCTGTTTTTCTTGGTTTTCTTCGGCTCTAACCCTGTTTTTCTTGGTTTTCTTCAACTCTAACCCTTTTTTTCTTGTTTTTTTTCGGCTCTAACCCTGTTTTTCTTGGTTTTATTCTGCTCTAACCCTGTTTTTCTTGTTTTTCTTCCGCTCTAACCCAGTTTATCTTGGTTTTCTTCAGCTCTAATCCTGTTTTTCTTGGTTTTCTTCCGCTCTAACCCTGTTTTTCTTTGTTTTCTTCCGCTCTAACTCTGTTTTTCTTGGTTTTTTTCGGCTCTAACCCTGTTTTTCTTCGTTTTCTTCCGCTCTACCCTGCTTTTCTTGGTTATCTTCTGCTCTAACCACTTTTTTCTTGGATTTTCAACTCTAACCGTGTTTTTCTTGGTTTTCTTCGGCTCTAACCCTGTTATTCTTGGTTTTCTTCCGTTCTAACCCGGCTTTTCTTGGTTTATTTCGGCTCTAACCCTGTTTTTCTTGGTTTCTTTTGTTCTAACACGGCTTTTCTTGTTTTTTTTTCGGCTCTACCCTGTTTTTCTTGGTTTTCTTTTGTTCTAACACGGCTTTACTTGGTTTTTTTCGGCTCTAACCCTGTTTTTCTTGGTTTATTTCGGCTCTAACCCTGTTTTTCTTGGTTTTCTTCGGCTCTAACCCTGTTTTTCTTGGTTTTCTTCCGCTCTAACCCTGCTTTTCTTGGTTTTCTTCAGCACTAACCCTGTTTTTCTTGGTTTTTTACGGCTCGAACCCTGTTTTTCTTGGTTTTTTTCTGCTTTAACCCTGCTTTTCTTGGTTTTCTTCAGCACTAACCTTGTTTTTCTTGGTTTTCTTCTGTTCTAACCCTGTTTTTCTTGGTTTTCTTCCGCTCTAACCCTGTTTTTCTTAGTTTTCTTCCGTTCTAACCCGGCTTCTCTTGTTTTTTTTCGGCTCTAACCTTGTTTTTCTTGGTGTTATTCGGCTCTAACCCTGCTTTCCTTGGTTTTCTCCGGCTCTAACCCTGTTTTTCTTGGTTATCTTCCGCTCTAACCCTGTTTTTCTTGGTTTTCTTCCGCTCTAACCCTGTTTTTCTTTGTTTTTTTCGGCTCTAACTTTGTTTTTCTTGGTTTTCTTCCGCTCTAACCCTGTTTTTCTTGGTTCTCTTCGGCTCTAACCCCGTTTTTCTTGGTTTTCTTCCGTTCTAACCCGGCTTTTCTTGGTTTTCTTCCGCTCTAACCCTGTTTTTCTTGGTTTTATTCTGCTCTAACCCTGTTTTTCTTGTTTTTTTTCGGCTCTAACCCTGTTTTTCTTGGTTTTTTTCGGCTCTAACCCTGTTTTTCTTGGTTTTTTTCGGCTCTAACCCGGTTTTTCTTGGTTTTTTTCCGCTCTAACCCTGTTTTTCTTGGTTCTCCTCCACTCTAACCCTGTTTTTCTTAGTTTTCTTCCGTTCTAACCCGGCTTTTCTTGGTTTTTATCGGCTCTAACCCTGTTTTTCTTGTTTTTTTCCGGCTCTAACCCTATTTTTCTTGGTTTTCTTCCGTTCTAATCCTGTTTTTCTTGGTTTTCTTCCGCTCTAACCCGGCTTTTCTTGTTTTTTTTCGGCTCTAACCCTGTTTTTCTTGGTTTTCTTCTGTTCTAACCCGGCTTTTCTTGTTTTTTTCGGCTCTAACCCTGTTTTTCTTGGTTTTCTTTTGTTCTAACCTGGCTTTTCTTGGTTTTTTTCAGCTCTAACCCTGTTTTTCTTGGTTTATTTCGGCTCTAACCCTGTTTTCCTTGGTTTTATTCGACTCTAACCCTGTTTTTCTTGGTTTTCTTCCGTTCTAACCCTGTTTTTCTTGGTTTTCCTTCGCTCTAACCCTGTTTTTCTTGGTTTCTTACGGCTCGAACCCTGTTTTTCTTGGTTTTTTTCAACTCTAACCCTGTTTTTCTTGGTTTTCTTCCGCTCAAACCCTGGTTTTCTTCTGTTTTTCGGCTCTAACCCTGTTTTTCTTCGTTTTCTTCTGCTCTAACCCTGTTTTTCTTGGTTTTCTTAAGCTCTAACCCTGTTTATCTTGGTTTTCTTACGTTCTAACCCGGCTTTTCTTGGTTTTCTTCCGCTCTAACCCTGTTTTTTTTGGTTTTCTTCCGATCTAACCTTGCTTTTCTTGGTTTTTTCCCGCTCTAACCAAGAAAAACAGGGTTATAGCCGAAGAAAACCGAGAAAAGCCGGGTTAGAACGGAAAAAAACCAAGAAAAACAGGGTTATAGCCAAAAAAAACCAAGAAAAGCAGGGTTAGAACAAAAGAAAACCAAGAAAAACAGGGTTTGAGCCGAAGAAAATCAATTAAAGCCGGGTTAAAACGGAAGAAAACCAAGAAAAATGGGGTTAGAGCCGAAGAAAACCAAGAAAAACTAGGTTAGAGCGGAAGAAACCCAAGAAAAAAAGGTTAGAGCCGAAAGAAACCATGAAAATCAGGGTTAGAGCCAAAAAAACCCAAGAAAAACAGGGTTAGAGCCGAAAAAATCCAAGAAAAACAGGGTTAGAGCCGAAAAAAACCAAGAAAAGCAGGGTTAGAGCGGAAGAAAACCAAGAAAAACAGGATTAGAACCGAAAAAAAACAAGAAAAACAGGGTTAGAGCCGAAAAAAACCAAGAACAACAGGGTTAGAGGCGAAGAAAACCAAGAAAAACAGGGATAGAGCGGAAGAAAACCAAGAAAAACAGGGTAAGAGCCGAAAAAAACCAAGAAAAGCCGGGTTAGAACGGAAGAAAACCAAGAAAAACAGGGTTAGGGCCAAAAAAAACCAAGAAAAACAAGGTTAGATCCGAAAAAAACCGAGAAAAACAGGGTAAGAGCCGAAAAAAACCAAGAAAAACAGGGTTATATCGGAAAAAACCAAGAAAAACAGGGTAAGAGCCAAAAACAACCAAGAAAAAAAACCCTAACTTTAACCCTAACCCTAACCCTAACCCTAACCCTAACCCTAACCCTAACCCTAACCCTAACCCTAACCCTAAACCTAACCCTAACCCTAACCCTAACCCTAACCCTAACCCTAACCCTAATCCTAACCCTAACCCGAACCCTAACCCTAGCCCTAACCCTAACCCTAACCCTAACCCTAACCCTAACCCTAACCCTAACCCTAACCCTACTCTAGCCCTAACCCTAACCCTAACCCTAACCCTAACCCTAACCCTAACCCTAACCCTAACCCTAACCCTAACCCTAACCCTAACCCTAACCCTAACCCTACTCTAGCCCTAACCCTAACCCTAACCCTAACCCTAACCCTAACCCTAACCCTAACCCTAACCCTAACCCTAACCCTAACCCTAACCCTAACCCTAACCCTACTCTAGCCCTAACCCTAACCCTAACCCTAACCCTAACCCTAACCCTAACCCTAACCCTAACCCTAACCCTAACCCTAATCCTAACCCGAACCCTAACCCTAGCCCTAACCCTAACCCTAACCCTAACCCTAACCCTAACCATAACCCTAACCCTAACCCTAACCCTAACCCTACTCTAGCCCTAACCCTAACCCTAACCCTAACCCTAACCCTAACCCTACTCTAGCCCTAACTCTAACCCTAACGCTAACCCTAACCCTAACCCTAACCCTAACCCTAACCCTAACCCTAAGCCTAACCCTAACCCTAACCCTAACCCTAACCCTAACCCTAACCCTACTCTAGCCCTAACCCTAACCCTAACCCTAACCCTAACCCTAACCCTAACCCTAACCCTAACCCTAACCCTAACCCTAACCCTAACCCTACCCTAACCCTAACCCTACTCTAGCCCTAACCCTAACCCTAACCCTAACCCTAACCCTAACCCTAACCCTAACCCTAACCCTAACCCTAACCCTAACCCTAACCCTAACCCTAACCCTAACCCTACCCTAACCCTAACCCTACTCTAGCCCTAACCCTAACCCTAACCCTAACCCTAACCCTAACCCTAACCCTAACCCCTTTTTTCTACTCTAACCCTGTTTTTCTTGGTTTTCTTCCGCTCTAACCCTGTTTTTCTTGGTTTTCTTCCGTTCTAAATCTGCTTTCCTTGGTTTTCTTGGGCTCTAACCCTGGTTTTCTTGGTTTTATTCCGCTCTAACCCTGGTTTTCTTGGGTTTTTTTCGGCTCTAACCCTGTTTTTCTTGGTTTTCTTCGGCTCTAACCCGTTTTTCTTGGTTTTCTTCCGTTCTTAACCGGCTTTTCTTGGTTTTTTTTTGCTCTAACCCTGTATTTCTTGGTTTTTTTTCAGCTCTAACCCTGTTTTTCTTGGTTTTTTTCGGCTCTAACCCTGTTTTTCTTGGTTTTTTTTCGGCTCTAACCCTGTTTTTCTTGGTATTCTTCTGCTCTAACCCGGTTTTTCTTGGTTTTTTTCGGCTCTAACCCTGTTTTTCTTGGTTTTTTTCGGATCTAACCCTGTTTTTCTTGGTTTTCTTCCGTTCTAACCCGGTTTTTCTAGGTTTTTTTCGGCTCTAACCCTGTTTTTCTTGGTTTTTTCCGGCTCTACCCTGTTTTCTTGGTTTTCTTCCGCTCTAACCCTGTTTTTCTTGGTTTTCTTCCGCTCTAACCCTGTTTTTCTTGGTTTTCTTCCGTTCTAACCTGGCTTTTCTTGGTTTTCTTCAGCTCTAACCCCGTTTTTCTTGGTTTTCTTCCGTTCTATCCCGGCTTTTCTTGGTTTTCTTCCGCTCTAACCCTGTTTTTATTGCTTTTCTACTGTTCTAACATGGCTTTTCTTGGTTTTTTTCGGCTCAAACCCTGCTTTCCTTGGTTTTCTCCGGCTCTAACCCTGTTTTTCTTGGTTTTCTTCCGTTCTAAATCTGCTTTCCTTGGTTTTCTTGGGCTCTAACCCTGGTTTTCTTGGTTTTATTCCGCTCTAACCCTGGTTTTCTTGTTTTTTTTTCGGCTCTAACCCTG